>NW_027551568.1:14259796-14366377 GCF_008692635.1 Crocuta crocuta | reverse complement strand
TATATATATACATATATATATAATATACACATATATGTAAATATGTGTACCTACATAGGAATTAAATTAAGAAATAACAGCAAAAAATTAGCAAATAGATATATTCAACATCTGAAAAGCTATGATGAAATAGATATATTTTGATTGCCTTTAGGGCATACAATCATTCTGTAGAAGAATTTAAAAATGTATTACTATATTGGAGTGATGCCACCAGATGACATAATAATGGTATATTTCAGTTACTGCACGACAATATTTCTACAAAGTAATAGTTGAAAACAGCACATACTTATTGTATCACAGTTTCTGTGGGTTAGAAGTTGTCATGGCTGAGCTGAGGCAGCTGGACCCTCTCCTGGGGTCTCACAAGGCTGCAGTCATAGTGTCAGCTAAGGCTGGTGTCTCATCTGAGACTTGATTAGAAAATCCAAGTTCATCTGAGTTGGTGGCAGATCAGTTCTTTGAGGTTGTGCCCTTACCTCCTAGAGGCCACACACTGTTCCTTGCCATATGGAACTCCCCAACGTAAGTGACTGCTTCCTCAAAGCCAGCAAGGGACAAACTCTAGCAAGATGGGTATTACAACCTTATGCAACATAGCCATGCACACATAATCACATATATTCCAGCACCTTTGTCATATTCCATCATTTCAAAGTAAATGAAGGGCCACCACCACACATAAAAGGAAGGGATTACATAAGAATGTGAATAACAGAAGGTATAGATCATGGGGACCACCTTAAGATTCTGTCTGCTAAAAGCACATCAGGAAGTAAACCCCAAGGAAGTAATTCAACATAAAAAATACCTAGGCAATAATGTTTCTTGGTGTATTGTATATTATTTCTGATAATTGAAAGCAGTTTCAACTCATAAATAAGGGCAAGAAAAGAAAGGGATCTAAATGGCTAGACTATCACAAATTAATCTAATTGTACATTATGTATATTAGACATGAAAATTAGGAGATATACACGTATATAATTGAAAAAATAAAAATGCAACAATACAGAGGAAGTGAAGAGAGAATATTGAATATGAGATCATAGCAATCAGACAAAATTTGTCAAAACAAGTATTTAGAGTAGAAGAGGCTCCAATATTCATCAATGATTTTTATCACATTTGCAAGAGTTTGGCTATTGTCTAGTGTCCTTAAAAAGCAAAAGAAAATAATTTACAAAAGACAATATTATTAAAATATAGAAAACAAAAAATAAATGGTAGAAAAGATTTTTTTAAAACTCTACAGTATGGGGCGCCTGGGTGGCTTAGTCGGTTAAGCATCCGACTTTCGCTTAGGTCATGATCTCGCGGTTCGTGGGTTCGAGCCCCGCGTCGGGCTCTGTGCTGACTGCCAGCTCAGAGCCCGGAGCCTGTTTCAAAGTCTGTGACTCCCTCTCTCTCTGACCCTCCCCTGCTCACGCTGTCTCTCTCTCTGTCTCTCTCTCTCTCCTAGAAATAAATAAAACATTAAAAAAAATAAAAAAAAAAACCTCTACAGTATGAGAGGCAGCTGGCTGGCTCAGTCAGTGGAGTGCACAACTCTTGATCTTGGGAATGTAAGTTTGAGCCCCTGCTGGGTGAAGAGATTGCTTAAAACAAAGCAAAACAAGACAAAACAAAACAAAACAAAACAAAACCCTCTACAGTGTGTTTGTAAAAAATATCACAAAAGTGACAAAATTCTAAGAAAAAAGAGAAAATGAAAAAGCAATTATTAGAAATTAAAAAGGAGGCACAATCATATATTCAAAAGAGTTTAAAATATTTAAACATAAATATCATGTGCAAAATTAGGGAAACTAACTGTAATATTCGAAGAAAAATAAATGATTACTTAGTAAACTAGAAATCAAAATTGATTCCAAAGAAAGTAGAGAACTTAAATAGACAAATAACTATGAAAACATAGTGGAATAAATTAAGTATTTTACCATTTATAAAAGTATAAGCCTAGATTCTTTTATTAGAATTATATAGATGAGTTCTATGTAATCTTTAAATTTAACTGTTTGCTTAATAACATGTAAACTAGTGCTATTAAAAACTTTTTCAGAATATAAAAGTTTGAAAGCTCCTCATTCCATTTTCAGAAATTAATGAAACCTTAATATTTTAATATCAAAGTAAAAAGATATCAGAAACTTTACACCAATAGCATTCTGAATAATGCCCAATTTCTGAATTAGAAATTAGAAATTGGGAAATCAGTGTACCTTCCACTCAATTTTGCTGTGAACCTAATACTGCTCTAAAAAATAAGTTGTAAGAAAAGTTGAACCTTATATTACAAAGTAATAATACAGCATAATCAAACTGAATTATTCAAAGAATGTGAGGATGTCTGTGTATACTGTATAGTACATTAAACCAATGCAGTGAAGAGAAAAAATAAATTCTTAGCATAATATATTTAAAAATGAGTTTGATACAATTGATATATTGATGCAGTTCATCATATTTAATCAAAATTTATTAGGTAAAGAGGGGACAAAATACTATTCAAACAGACAGAAAAGACCATTCTAACTAATTAGGTGCAATGTCATTTCCATTAAAATTAGAAATAAGACATTATAATTGCTTTAAGGACACTGGCCAATACAGTAAGTCAAAAATAAAGTTATGTACCTAAGTCCACTGACTGTTGAAAAAGAATATCATCTTTCTTTACAGATATGTTTGCACAACTAGAATCATCAAAACAATCTGGTGTAAACAAAATGACACACATACATACACTCACACACAAAGATAAACCATCAAAATTAGAGACTGATAGATACTCCAAGTATATTTCTGGTGTCCACCAGAAAAAATAAAAAATGAAGAAAAATTCTGTTTATAAAAGGGATATTAAATGACACACTACTTACTAAAAATCTGCAAAAACTGTTTAAGACCCTCAGATGAAGCAAATAGCAAATGTTCATTGAAATGTATAATCTAAAACCTGAAAATATAGATTAGCAAACATGTATTTCAATAAGAAAATCACAATCTACAAAAGTGTAATTATTTCCATTATTATAAATGTATTATAAATAAGAATATCATTTTAGAACTAGATATGATGATAGCAAAGTCCACACAAAAGGATATATATATATATATCTGATTATGGCAAACAAAACAAAGCAAAACAAACCAAAAGGAATAGGGAAGTAAATTTGTCTGAGTAGATACCAAAGCTTACAATAAATACATTATAATAAAATTAATAGGGCAACTGAATAGCTATATAGACCACTGGCTGGTCAGAATCACTGGTTCAACATAGATCCACCTGAGAAAGCATTACTGAATGTATGACAAGTTATAACTCAACAAGGTAGCAAAATGAAGGGTTATGTCATAGCCAACACAAGTGGTGAGCCATCATAAGGAAATAAAGCACAGGCCAGATAAAAATAAAATAAATTTAAAAAATAAATTTCTTACTGAATAATTTAAAGTATAATTATGTAATACAATAATTATATTACAAAAATATATCTAAATAAGTCATAATAAATAATGATGCCCATATATATTTGATAAGTTTATACATATATTTAAAATAACCATTTAAATAAAATTTAGGAGGTCTCTTAGAACTTTTTTGAGGAAAGAATAAACCCATCAAAGTGAGAGGAAGCCGAGATAATACAAACAAAAATGGACATGAAAAGAATTTCATGAACATAGTCAAATAAAATATCTGCAATTCATACGATAGGCAAATGATTGCTATCTCAAATATATATAAAACTCTAGGCGCCGGGGTGGCTCAGCCTGGAGCCTGCTTCCTATTCTGTGTCTCCTTCTCTCTCTTCCCCTTCGCTACTATCACTTTTGTGTCTCTCTCTCGCTCAAAAATAGATAACCAAAAGTAAAAAAACCCTCTCCCATAATAAGAAAAAAATGAAAAATAAGAAAATTATATGAATAGGCAGTTTACACAGTAAGAACTCCAAATGGACAATAAGCACAGAGATCATCAGCCTCGCTGGTAGTTAGAAGCTGAAGACATGATGAAAAACCATATTATACCTCTCAAATTAAAAAATAAGGTACATTAAGATAAAGCCTCCTTCTAGTGACTAGACCTGGTAAATGGGCAGCCACATGGCTGGTAATAAGAATGTGAGTCACTACTTCATTTTGGAGAGTGATGTGCCAATATTGACTAAAAACCTGAGTCCCACAGTGTTTACATTTTCATTTTGGCTTTCAGTATCACAGAATGAAAGCTCAGATATGCAAAGAAATATGTACAAAGATATCTATTGAGGTATGAGGGGGGAGAGTGGTACTGGCCAAAAAACAAACAAACAAACAAACAAACAAAAAAACAATTAGGAATAAAGAGGAAAAAAACTGAAAAAAATCCAAATGTTGGTTAACTGACAGATCAGTGCATGAAATATCATGCACCAAACTGGACGTTTGGTCACATGGGGAGTTGTTGGGGAGTTGAATTGCCTCAATAATTATAATGATCTAAATTTTTCATATTTAANATAAATTTAAAAAATAAATTTCTTACTGAATAATTTAAAGTATAATTATGTAATACAATAATTATATTACAAAAATATATCTAAATAAGTCATAATAAATAATGATGCCCATATATATTTGATAAGTTTATACATATATTTAAAATAACCATTTAAATAAAATTTAGGAGGTCTCTTAGAACTTTTTTGAGGAAAGAATAAACCCATCAAAGTGAGAGGAAGCCGAGATAATACAAACAAAAATGGACATGAAAAGAATTTCATGAACATAGTCAAATAAAATATCTGCAATTCATACGATAGGCAAATGATTGCTATCTCAAATATATATAAAACTCTAGGCGCCGGGGTGGCTCAGCCTGGAGCCTGCTTCCTATTCTGTGTCTCCTTCTCTCTCTTCCCCTTCGCTACTATCACTTTTGTGTCTCTCTCTCTTGCTCAAAAATAGATAACCAAAAGTAAAAAAACCCTCTCCCATAATAAGAAAAAAATGAAAAATAAGAAAATTATATGAATAGGCAGTTTACACAGTAAGAACTCCAAATGGACAATAAGCACAGAGATCATCAGCCTCGCTGGTAGTTAGAAGCTGAAGACATGATGAAAAACCATATTATACCTCTCAAATTAAAAAATAAGGTACATTAAGATAAAGCCTCCTTCTAGTGACTAGACCTGGTAAATGGGCAGCCACATGGCTGGTAATAAGAATGTGAGTCACTACTTCATTTTGGAGAGTGATGTGCCAATATTGACTAAAAACCTGAGTCCCACAGTGTTTACATTTTCATTTTGGCTTTCAGTATCACAGAATGAAAGCTCAGATATGCAAAGAAATATGTACAAAGATATCTATTGAGGTATGAGGGGGGAGAGTGGTACTGGCCAAAAAACAAACAAACAAACAAACAAAAAAACAATTAGGAATAAAGAGGAAAAAAACTGAAAAAAATCCAAATGTTGGTTAACTGACAGATCAGTGCATGAAATATCATGCACCAAACTGGACGTTTGGTCACATGGGGAGTTGTTGGGGAGTTGAATTGCCTCAATAATTATAATGATCTAAATTTTTCATATTTAAGAAAAGAATAGTAAAATTTTAAAGAAAAATGAGGTTAGTTTAAAAGAGGCAATAGTGTTTACAGTTTTGCCAAGTTTGAAATTCACAGTCACGATGTTCTGTAGCCATTGCTGGTAATCTATTTCTGGTCAGTTCTTCGTGTTACATTTGATTAAAAATGTAAAAGCTATACAGGAACTTGGCTGAATGTGAGATGGAATGTGGAGAGAGAACTATAAGCTAACTGCCCAGCCCTTAAATGTTGGGGTTCCTCGGCCTTCTGTCCCAGACCCTCTTCAATTGGCTGGTGACAGATAAAACTACAGTGTATTAGGATTGCTTGCTACTTTCTGGTCCCCCCTTGATACTTAATAAGGGCTTCACATGGCCAGGGACAATGACTTTATTATTTACTCTTTCTCTCTGAATATAATCAGTATCTATAAACTAGTAGGTATTCCACAGATATGTGCTGAATTTTGGGAACAAAGAAGGATAAAGGGAGGAAGGTGGAAAGATCCAAGATTCTTAGCATAGTGCCTGCCACATGAATGATTTTTACAGAACATTATCACCCCCACAGCCCTTTTTCACTCCCGTCTTCCTGCCCCCATTCCCTTAGTCCAGCACACGGCTCATTTTCCCGATTCGGATACCATAGCCAAGCAACAAAAAGGTTATCCAGTGATTCATCAATTCCTCACCTCCCATGCTTAGCTTTTCTGGCTACATTTCAGCCCCTGGTGGGAGATCCACAGCCTTTGGCTATGCTCACTGAATGGCCAAAGTGCACATCTGGATTGAGCATTTCATTTTCAATCCAAACCTGGTTGTATTAACGCTCTGTCATACTTAATATATACTGGGCAACATGTACTCTGCTAGACTTGTACTCACTGGAAAAAGACAAAGCATGACATTGTTGAGGCCATACCAGCAGGGGGTATAATTCTTTGTAAAGCTATATAATATGTTCCAAATATACTGCAGCTGTTGATAAGTTTTATTGCATTTGCAGTTAGGGACCTTATTATATTTGCAGGAAAGATTTATTATATTTACTTTTATTACTTTAGCAGTTTGGGATATTTTCATATTTGTCATGAATGTATTCCATTTATGCTCATTGAGTTTATATCTTAAGTTTGCTACATGAGCAGGCTATGAATAATTTCACCTGTTGTCATTATACTTGCAGTCAATTTTCATTACCACTCTGCTAATATTTCACAGTATTTGCAGGTGCTGCATATTACATTAGAGGTTTGAGTGTTTCAAAGTCATCAGTAATGGGGCAGTGCAACCAGCTGAAGAAAGGGCATAGACCTATCAAATACTCAAACTCTTGGCAGATGGAGGGAAATATGTTGGGCTAAGGAAGTTGGCCATGACAACTAGACTCATTTTAGAAATATGTGTCCAAAGGACCTTACTCTGATGTGCTCAGCCTCAAACTTCAAATTGTCTATATATCTTATTGCTTCAAATTTCCAATATTCTTCCACCGATTAACTAAATGAAGATAAGAAATCAAGCCTGAATTTACAACAAATTATATTTTCAAAGTGAGTCCTTGACTGAATTCACTCTACCTTGAAAAGCTAGGAGACAGTCAAATGAAACTACACTGGATGTAAATATCAGCAGAGTACTTGGCCTAATTCTTAGAATTAAGGGCAGACTTTGACAGCAGGGGTAACACTTTAGGCTTTCACCATTTATAGCCACTGTGGTCTGTTAATAGGCAGGGCATTTGATGCAAAACTTGTTTGAATTTACAGGACTTACTGTTGCTGTTAATGGAACCAGTACGGAAGGCAATTTGGGGCAAGGAGACACCTGGAGAAATCATGGCACATGCTGGTAGCAGCAGCTGCAGAAGAAAAATAGTAATAATCACAGCAGCTTAAGTTTATTGAATATTTACTACTTGCCAGTCATTACTGTAAAGCACTTGCTTGAATTTAATTAATCCTCATGACAACTCTAGGAAACGTTTACAAGACTTAGCTCCATTTTATAGGTGAGAAACTGAGTCACAGATAAGTTAAGCAACTTGCCTAAGGACACAGAGTAGGATAATAGAGCCAGGTTTGAACCCAGGTAATTTGACTTCAAAGTTCAAGGTCTTAATCTCTGGAACATGATTGTTAATTTCTAGTTCTCAAACTTGACCAAGGAAGACAGCTTCCTATTCCTTAATCAAAGAAAGATTTATATTTAGTTCTTACTCATGTTATGGATTATGCTATGTTCACTGGACTTTCTCCAGACCTAGAGACTCCTACTTAGTGAATATTCAAATAAATATACTTTCTTCCATTTATATGGGAATCCACTAGTTTATAAGAATATATAGTTTTTCTCTCCCAAACTATTTTTAATTCTTTGACATCAGTTTAAAGGCAGGAAAAAAATCTTGATCATCCTTATAACCCTTCTGTCTCCAATATATGCTGAAATAATGTACACTGAAATTAACTATAGCAGTTAGGAATATAGTAGGATTCTTCTTGAATCATCCCTTACGCTAAAATAGTGAAAGACAGAGTCCTGGACCAGAACTGAGAAAATCTAGATGTCACTAATATGTGACAAGGAGAAAGGCACAGGCTTGCATAATATCAACTTCCTCATCTATAAAATCAAATAAAACAAATACTTGCTCTGCCTGTCTCATAGGTTGTTATGAGGTCATAGGGTTACCAGATTTAGCAAATAAAAATACAGGAATCCCAGTTAAATTTGGAATTAATATAAAAAACAAATACATTTTTAGCATAAGTATGCCCCATGTAATATTTCTTAGGTGAAAAAGATATTCATTGTTTATATCAAATGTGTCTAAGCATCATATATTTTATCAGGTAATTCTACAAGAGGATTGAGTGAGATAATGCAGGAAAATGTAAAGATTTTGACATTCTGACATAACACATTAAGATAGTAAATATGGCTGATCCTTCCAAAATAGGAAAAAGTACAAAGGAAGGATTTAACACACAGTCCTAATGTTGACTGCCTCCCAAGAAATTGATCTCAACAGGCGGAAGGCTCTATCTGTGGCTACTCTGGAAAAGAACTGACTCTCAGCCAGAGAACACTCAAGCCAGGAGGAAGTAAAGATCTTTTGTAGAGCAGGGTGGGGGTGGGAGGGGAGGGGGGAGGGGTGTTGTAGCATCTTCCATGGACCAATGCCATGCTGGCCGCACTAGGAATCAACAGATGGGAAGTTGTTATAAACACTGCCTCCTGGATCTCACCCCAAGAACTCCAATGTAGAACTGTATTTGTCCAAAATTCTATTATTATTCAGCAAGATTTCCAGATGATTCTAGGGAGTAGTCACGTTTGACAATCACTTTTAAAGAGATTTTCAAGGGATATTAAATGTTTTTATCCAGAACACTAAAGACCACTGCCAGTGGCAACAATTAGAAAAGCCTTGTCTCTAGGATGAGCCTTAACCTCAGCATCTACATCAGACATTTGAGGAGCACTGGCTGCAAGTCAAATCACAAATCCTTTGAAAAGGCTCAGTGCCTGTCCTAATCGTGTATTAAATGGACTACATACATTAAATAGGACTGCCACTGTTGAAAACAATAGAATCCTAACTCCAAATAAGTTAAATTTAAAACAGTGGAAGTCCATGTCCAATCTCCATGTGCATATGGTACTACATCATCAAAGCAACAGCTACCTCATGTTTACTTTCTCCTTCTCTCTCCCCTTCTCTTTCAGAACATCCCTCAGCTAATTTCACTGGCCCAGCATAGTTGATCTATACCTATCCTTGAACCCAAAACACTCAGGATAAGCCAGTCCTGAGTCACTTGCTCAACTATGCCTAGGGAATGAGTTAATCTTACCAAGCCACATAGACTAAAACAAGAGGTGATGATTCTAACTGCCACAAATGATTCCTATTACTAGAAGAAAGTATGCTAGAAAGAAGGGTGTTAGTTATAACAGATTATAAAAATTAGTGAAAACTTCCAAAAAGATGAAAGTTAAAAGAGGAAAAAAAAAATCAAACAATCCATGTGACCCAAAATTTTCAAAAGGCATTTTCTAAAATCCTAGTTCTATTAAATATGCTGGAATAAATGTGTTTCCTTGGTCAAAATTTTTGAAAATATAATCTACCATATGTGCTGCTTAAGAGATGAAACTGGCAAAGTACCATATAAATCCTATGAAAGGTTTCTCAATAGAGAACACTGTTTAACTTGATTTGACTCAGAATTCTTACTTTGAAAAGAATATGAAGGAGCTTTAATAGTGGAATATTATGGACTGAATGCTTTTGTCTCCCAAAATGTATGTGTTGAAGCTCTCAGCCCCCAAGGTGAGCATATTAATAGGTGAGGCTTTTAGGGGGTAATTAGGTTTAGATGAAGTCCTGAGGGTGGGGTCCTCATGATGGGATTGGTGCCCTATGTAACTGAGACCAAACAGTTTGCTCTCTCTCCCCACGATGTGAAGACATGACAAGAAGTCAGCTATCTCTAAGAGAGTAAGAAGTTTCTCACCAGAAAACAACCATGTGGGCACCCTAATCCAGGACTTCCCAGGCTCCCAGAACTGTGAGAAATAAATGTCTGTTGTTTAAGTCACCCAGACCATGCTATTTTGTTGTAGTAGTTCAAGCAGACTAAGGCATGGAACACATCGCAGAAAGTTTGTTTTAAAGCAATACTTCTCAAAGTTTAATGAATATACCCACCACCTATGGCTCTTGTTAAAATAAAGATTCTGTGGCACCTGGGTGGCTCAGTTGGTTAAGCATCTGAAACTGGCTCAGTTCATGATCTGTGGTTCTTGGGTTCCAGCCCTGTGTTGGGCTCTGTGCAGACAGCTCAGAGCCTAAGAGCCTGCTTCAGATTCGGTGTCTTCCTCCCTCTCTGTCCCTCTCCTGCTCACTCTCTCTCTCTCTCTCTCTCTTTCTCAAAAATAAATGAACACTAAAAATACAATAATAAATAAATAAAATAAAGATTCTTATTTAATAAGTCAAGAGTAAGGCCTAAGGATTCTGCATTCCTAACACAATCCCATGGGGAGCCACAAGGTTCTAAGAAGGATACTTTGCGAAATACAGCTCTGGCTGCAACCTTAGCAACCTGAGCCCTTGTGCTGGGTCTGGCATGTGGCAATGGCCATAACTATTTCAGGATTAAATGGATGTATGAAAAGACAGGACCACTTGAAAAGCTTTGCTCTGTGATAAGATTTATAATTCAGACACCTTTTCTAATAGGCTAAGCAGAGCATCCTCATATGGGTTGGGGGAGGAAGAGGGAACAGCAGGAGAGGAAACATTTACAAGAGGCCTTAGGTAGATGGAAGGCAATGAGGAGGTGATAGGCTAAGGGTCCCAATGGAAGGCCAATGGAGGGTCTAGTGGAGATACACGTGGGCAAAATTAAAACATGACTCTAAAGTAATGGTCTTTAAAATTTTTCAGGCCCAGGGGTGCCTGGGTGGCTCATTCGGTTGGGTGTCTAACTTTGGCTCAGGTCATGATCTCACCGTTTGTGAGTTAGAGCCCCACATCAGTCTCTGTGCTTAACACTTGCTCAGAGCATGGAGCCCGCTTCAGATTCTGTCTCCTTTTCTCTCTGCCCCTCCTCTGCTCACGCTCTGTCTCACTCTGTCTTTCAAAAATAAATATTTTAAAAAATTAAAAATTTTGGGCCCAGTGACCGGAGGAATAAAGGTCTTTATTCTTGTAGCTCAGCTGAGAAGAGATTCTCAACTGGAGATGGTGGAGTTAAATACCAGAACTCTAACTGCATAACTTAGTCGGAAAGGAGTCCTCCCCTCCCACTCATTCTTATTTGTGACCGCACTCCTTATTACCACATACTTAGAAGCAGTGGTCCAAATAAAGCATCAAGGATTTTTATAAGATAGTGTTTCATAAGGAAGGTTCTGTTTAATACCCTAGGCAACTAGCTTATTCTAATCATCATCACCATCAAAATAAGTAGACTGAGAAAAAAATCATACCAGCTGCATATTTATATGAGCATCTCTTTCTCTCTTTGATACTAGTATGAAATTAATGAACATTAGTGTCTCAGATCATTTAAGTCCTCAGAGTTTGTTTCTTCATTTGAGAAATGAAGTTCAAAATCTTGATGATATTTATTGGTAGCAAAAGAGTAATTCTCTACTTCTCATGGCTCGAGGTGAAGAAACTTCAGCTAAATGAACTTTTGGCTCTGACCCCACCCATCTTATTCATTCCATGCTACGAGAAACCAGCTACCTTTATGGTGTGGTTAGGAACAAAAGCTGACCACTCTAGCCACAGTATCCTCCTCTGTTCTCTGTTCTCCCAGAGAGCTGGGATCTTCCTGCTCACAAAGAACTGCATCCTACTCTTCCATGGAGTGAATAATTTAGTGGGTGGACTCTGCCACATTAGACAAAGTCTTCCATCATGCAGCACTGACTGTGACAGGGTGAGTATGTCTGTTCAGCTTGGGAATAAAGTATTAGCAAGCATTCTTGCTTAGAGATGTATAGCTAGTGTCTACATTTACCATAATATCAATAAAGCAGTTACCCTGACTCTCCTTGTCTCTATCTCCTGGATTTCATTTTGTTCTGACCTAAGGTTAGGAACAAAGTTGTTATTTATTAAATTCCCTCAAACTCCAATATTTGCATGCATTAACCTGGTTAGGAACTTTGAGAAAATATAAGAAGCAGCTTTGGGGAACAACCTACCAGACAGAGAGATAGAGACAGAGACAGAGACAGAAAGAGAAAGAGAGAGATAGGCTAGCAGCTTTATTCTTAAGGCTTTAGTAAGTTTGGCCCAAGTGGGAATTTTGTCCTTGGCGGATCATTATGGTTTATGAAGGCTTTGTTCACAGCTAACTGACTTCACTGATATAGGTAGGGCTATTTTTAGCAGGCACAGCTCATAGAAAATATAGATCTTTGGCAACAAGCCTTGCAAAGACCTTGGAAAACTTGGACAGCTCTACCTTATTGAGCAGTCCATGCTGGCCTTGAGTATGTAAAGGCACAGCTTGATCTTGAACTACAAGATTGTGGCTTGACCTCTGCAGAAGCCAGTGAGGTAGAGATTAGACATTATATGTAAGATGATGCTAAGGTAAAAAAGTATCAAACTGAAAAAATATCAGGCAAGTCTCACTTTAAATCCTCCACAGAACAGGAGAGAATGGCAGCTTCCTTTGGTGGGGCAGGGACACTGTGCTGCAAGGTTGTATCTGGGAAAAGGCAAAGACCTAAAGGAAGCCTAGTAGACATCATTTTGGTTTGGCTGTTCATTTCACCATCAGCCCTCCAATTAATACAGAGTAGAATAATTCTAACCTGATTGTTCATGGCTTAAGGAAGGATCAAATAATGAAGCAGATTTAGAACACCCAGACTTATGGTGGAATAAGAGATATTTCACAAGCTGAAGCCACAAATTCACCCAGAGAAAGGTCATAAGTTTCATTAATGAACAAAAGAAAGTGTTGAACTGCATATCATCAAGGGGGTGATAAAAGTGATATTTTTAACTCTGTCAGATTACTATCACTCTATCCCCACGATTTAAGGATTCAGGTACAGAAGGGATTATTATTTGTTGAATCCCTAAAACCTCAATTAAAACAAGTATTTGTTTTTTGTATTTTTGGGTTTTTTTTGTTTTTTTTTTTTTATCTTCTTACCATCACAACAGTTCCAGGTAACATGTGATGCTGGCCATGATTAAGGGAGTTGAAAGTGAAATGGTGAGGGTCACCTGGGTGGTGCAGTTAAGCATCCTACTTCAGTTCAGGTCATGAGCTCATAGCTTGTGGGCTTAAGCCTTGCATCAGGCTCTGTGTTGACAGTTCAGAGCCTGAAGCCTGCTTCAGATTCTGTCTCCATCTGTTTTTGCTCCTTCCCCATTCATTCTATGTCTCTCTCTCTCTCTCTGCCTCTCTCTCCCAAAAATAAACAAACATTTAATGGTGAAAAACTGATGGACTCAGAATATACCTTAGAAGCAGGAGCAATGGAACTAGAGCAGTATTGGATGTGAGGGAGAAGAAATGCAAGGAAGTATACCTGCTAAGTTGTAGCATTTATTAATTACATAGTTATGATTAATTGAGATGATAAAGACAGCAAAGTAACAGATTTCAGGGGATGAGACAGAGCCTGTTTAAATTCAGGTGAGTGTTTACTTTTCTTTACTATATTTCCCAATTTATAAAACAGGGCTGGTAATTGCTCTATCCTCCAAATTTTACCATGGGAAGAAAATGAGATATTCTATGGAAAAGTGGCTTTGAAAAGTACAATAACTTCTGAACATACGAATGCTTGGCTGAAGCAGTTATCCAGGTAATAGAATGAAAAATTAATTCTTGTTCTGAATTTCTACAGATGTTAGATGCCAAAAACTGTCTCAATTTTAAAATTTTGTGGAATTCATCTTGGCTCTTCTTAAATGAGATGATTTAACAAAAATTGCAATAGAACCTTATTTAGTTCTCTTTTTAAAATAAACCAGATAGGGTATCTAGCACAGGAGGAGTAACTAATATGCTCCAGACCCAGGTCATTCACTTTGTAAGTACTAACTTATATTTATTTAATCTCTTAATCTTCATATCAAACCTGTGTAGCTATTATTATGCCCATTTGCCAGATGAGATTCAGAGAATAAAAGCAATAGGCACAAGGCTACAATGTTAGTAAATACATAAACTAGAATTTTACCTGAAGTTTTGATAACAAGAAAATGCATTTGTTCAACAAATAGGTCTTTTCTTCTTTTTTAATATTTGTTTATTTTGGGGACAGTGCAAGTAAGGGCGGGACAGAGAGAGGGGAGCAGAGGATCTGAAGTGGGCTCTGCACTGACTGGCTGATAGCAGTGAGCCAAAGTGGGGCTTAAACTCACAAACCTTTAGATCATGACCTGAGCTTAAGCCAATTGAGCCATCCAGGTACCCCATGGTTCGACATATGTGTTGAAGAGCTTAAGAGCATACCATATGCCTGGTGGCCAGGCCCGTCTATCTCAGCAAACTTTCCCAGTTATATAAGAGAAACAAAAACAAGCAGACATAAAAAATGTGAACAAGACTCTGGGCCATGATAAATATTCATTGTAGCCTTTTACCCCTGGGGATATGAAGTCTTGCTAATGCAGATGAAATAGTTTGGGGGTAGTGATTCTTGACTATAAATCTAAAACCCAAAGCTGTAAGGTTTTTGCCCCTAGTTTAGCTGACATTGTTTTCTTCATCTCCGATAACAGCCTTCCCCAGAAATTACATACTTTGCTAGGTTTATTTATGTAGCAAAATTGACAGCGTGTGCTGAGACTGTGAGGGGTGGGGAAGGTGAAAAATTTGCGTAAATTTCCAGGTTCCTGTGGTTCTATGTCAGACATAGAACAGAGAGCAATGATTCAGATTAACCAATGCTCGCTAGTTCCTAAAAATAGAACAAGTTACAAACAAGTCATCATTTTCCAAAATGTGCCCTTTGAAAGTATTCCCTCACACGTAGTATGAAGGGAAGAGAATGTCTGTAAGTATATTCAGAGGCTGTCTTATAAAAATGCCAGTCTCCTCAATTTAAGAACCAGATTAGAACTTCAGACCACTTCTGACAATAAAGTACCTGCTCACGGATGTATCCAAAATCCATTTAGCTTATTTTTTCTTTATTATATTGTAGTTTGTATTGGAGGAGATAATTCTGAAGAGGTAGATTATGACAAAAAGAATATGGTCCAGACAATATAGCAGAAGCTCAATGGGTACCTTGAGCTTTATCATTCAATAATCTTTGCTTTTTTTTTAGATGTTTATTTATTTTGAGAGACAGACAGACAGACAGACAGAATGTGAGTGGGGAAGGGACAGAGAAAAAGAGAGACGCAGAATCTGAAGTAGGTTCCAGGCTCTGAGCCATCAGCACAGAGCAGGACGTGAAGCTCAAACTCACGAGCTGTGAGATCATGACCTGAGCTCAACCGACTGAGCCACCCAGGAGTCCCTCTAATTTTGCTTCTATAGTGTTTTCTGCTGGCAAACCACTTTCATATATGATAACATAGTGCCTTTTTGTGGTGAATAAAGGAAAACTAAAAAAGATGATTATTTCTATTAACATAATTGGGAAAATCCTGGCAGAACTTGAGATCATATATTCTGGGCTGTTCCAAAACAAAGTTTTGCATTATCCCCCAAAGAATATATTTTCTTTGAGTAACAGGAAAGATACACTCATATAAGTACAGGTATTATTATTATTCTTACATTTTAATCATATGATTATAATAATTATTTAAGATGTCTTAGTATGCTTAAGCTCCCATAACAAAATTCCATGGGCTGGGTGGTTTAAACAATAGAAATTTACTCTCTCAAAGTTCTGGAGCCTAGAAGTTCAAGATGAGTGGGCCCCCATGGTCAGGGGATAGTGAAAGCTCTTCTCTGGCTTGTAGATGGCCACCTTCTTGCTGTGCCCTCTCATGGGCTTTCCTTGGTGCACACACATGGCGGAGGAGACAGGGAGAGAAACAGAAAGATATCCCCTTCTTCTTATAAGGTCATTAATCCCATTGGATTAAGACCCCATTCTTATCACTTCATAAAGCCTCAGTTAATTCCTAAAAAACCCTATATCCAGAAAGAGTCACCTTGAGTGTTAGAGCTTCAACATATAAATTAGGGGGAAGCAATTCAGTCCATAGCATTAATATAGTAAGAGACATTTTTTTTTTCAAGAGTTCACAGTTTTATCAAGTCATCTAACAGACAATAAAATATCTAATGGTAATGCTCTTTTGTATGCATTTTTACATTATTAAAGCTCTTTGCTAATTTCTTATATTACTACTAACATGAAATCTTTTTTGGAGTGTTCAAATTATGGAGGTTTTTGCTTTTTTAATTCTAAAATTTGATGGGAAAAATGTTCATTTTCATTGGAAAATGTAGTTTCAATTTATTTTAGTTAAATGTGCAGCTTCTATTTAGTGTTAATAGTTGAAATAAGATTATGGTTTATTCTCAGTATCCACAGTTATAAAGAATAGTCTTCTCCACTAAAGATAAATAGACAAATAAATAAAGCATATTGTATTAACTCAAAAGACCTGCTTAAAAAAGAACAGGAGGGATAAACTATAAATCAACAGAACAGAATGATTAAGTTCATTGGTAATAAAACACATGTGAATTAAAAATAAAAATCACATTTAATATCTATCAAATGACTAAAAATCATAAATTCCCAATGATGATAAGCTTTTAAAAAATCATTATACACTACTGTTTACATTATATATTTATAAGATTCTCATTTAAAATGTCATAAAAATATTCAAGACTTTGACCACAGAACCTCTCTGTTAGCTAGAAAAATTTCTTAAGAATATTATCCCAAAATTTCTCTAAAATTAGAGAAACAGAAGGATTTATATGCATAAAATGAAGGAAAATGTTGTGCAAGTTTATCTAAATAAAAATGTATGGAGCTGTTTAAATAATTATGAAGACTATAAAAAATGGGAAATATTTTATAACAATAATGAAAAAGGAAAATAAAAATTATGAACACATCGAGATTATATGAAATATACATACAGACAAGAGCTAGCAGGAAATGTCAGAGTCTGCTCATGTGCACACACTGACACCATAGTCATTAGTGAATTTGGGTTTTTGAATTTTGTATCATCCATTTTATTTTCAAAAATTCATTTTTAGTTTAATATTTTAATAATAAATCAAATCATATGGATATAAATATAACTAAAATAAATAATGAATATAGATATAACATAAGATTTTTATACATTATGTATATCTGCACTCAGCAGTATTTTTTCTCAATTTAGCTCTAACAACAAAAGTTAAAATGAAAAGGAAAGCCAGAAAAAACTTGGCTAGCACAATACATGACAATAGCATATAAGTTTAAACTAATTATCCATTTGATTATAGTAAGGTCAATAGTCAAATTTACAAATCCATACATGACGCATGGGAGGCTACAGGGAGGCAGAGAAACAACTTAATAAATCTAATATTTTTTAAATTTCTTATTTTACTTTCCATTGCTAATACAAAGCTTTGTAGAATGCAGGCACTCTATAAGTAATCATTGAATTGAGTTACATTTTGTAAGAAGCAGGTCATAAATTAGATGTTAATGAATGAATACATTTATATAAGTTATCTTAAATATTAACTCATCCAAAATATAGGACATGTCTATATCTTCTTTTGAATAGATAAAATGAACATAAAGAAAAGAATGTAATCTTTGCAATCAAATAGAATAGGCACATAATAAATATTTATTCAATGAATGAATAAATTAATTAATTACTACATGAACACATTTGCTTGCTCTTTCTTATATTGCCTCTTCCTGGGAAGTACTATCTTTATCAGTGTTTCTCATGGTGTGGCTTCCACAGCATCACTTGAGACCTTGATAAAAATGCAAATTCTCAGCCCATCCCCAAAACTCTGGGAGTGAGGCCCCCACACTCTCTGGCTTGACAAGCTGTCCAGGTGATTCTGAGGCATGTGATGCAAGCTCAAGCTGGAGAACCAGTGATCTAGCCCAAGTGACATTGCTTAGACCATGCATTCCACAGGCCCTATCCCTGTAAAACAAGAGGAAGGCAACTGGGCTCACAAAATATATGTTCTAAGGACATTATATGTCAATGAGAGATTTAGTTTTGAGCTAAAGAGCCCATCTTTAAGAAAGTTTTAATGAAACTTCAGTAAAAAATAGTTAATGATGTGTATCCTCAAAATCTGGAAGATATAGGTAACCTAGTATTTACAGGAAAGCCCTCAAGTAAAGAAAATAATTAAAGACTGTGGCTGAAAATGAGATTTAAGTAAGCTCCTAAGTCAACATTTGATCAAAGCCTCAGAGAAAATCCACATCAGGGTAAAAGGCTGAGAAAGCTAGTTTGCCAAAATGCCAACCAACAGGTCCCCATGGGAAGAAAATCTATACTTTGGGTACTTATAGAAAAAATGAGTTTGGAAATCAACTTTGTCATTCATCAGAGAACTTACACAGGGGGAAACTCTATAAGCTTTTCTGCTGTGAGAAAATCTTCAGACAAATGTCTAAATCTTATTTCTCCAGAGAATTCATTTCGGGGAGAAGGCCAATAAATGTGATGAGTGTGGGTAAGCATGCTGTCAAAGGTGATATCTTCATGTTTACTCATGAGTCCATATAGGAGAGATACGATATGAAATAAAATCAGTATAAGGAGGAAAATCTAACTAGACATGTCTTGGAAAAGCCACATAAGAAGCATTCCTAAAACATATGCAAGTTAGTTGTGGGTTGCCTGCTCTTAAAGGATTACTTATGCTACTGTGTCCCTTGGTTGCCGGTGGTTAATGACTAAACACTATTTAATGCAACAAAAATTACATGTGTGGTTACTACATGTAACAACAGTCTTAAAGTCTATGAAGGCCAGTAAAAAATGAACAAAGCATAGTGTGTTCCCTCTATGAAGACTGCAGTAACCCACAGAGATAATTTAAACTGCAATCAATTGTTTTTGTTGTTGTTCAGATTCTAAGTAAATCAGGCAATGTGTTTTAAAAGTGACAAAATACAAAGAATGGATGCGTATTCTTTCGGTGACTAGAATCTGGAGAAGCTGAATAAGAAATGAGCTTGGAGAATGAATGATGACTAGGGTTTCAAAGGGTGAAGGGGCTTAGAGAGATCATTCTGAGGTAGGAAAGGGGATAAAAGAGGAAAAAGATAAGTGGGAATCAAAAAAGAAGGAAACATGGTATGGTAAGCAGAATAATACTCCCTTTAAAAGACGTCCATGTCCTAATACTCAGAACAAGTGAGTAGGTCAGGTTACATTGCAAAGGAAACTAAGATTGTGGATGATATTAATGGAACTAATCACCTGTCTTCATGAAAGGGACATTACCCTGGACTATGTGGGTGGTCTCAATGTAATTGCAAAAGAGACAAGGAGATAACAAACAAAGCACATTGGAGTGATGCAATTGAAGGTTTTAAAGATGGAGGAAGGGGGCAAAGGAATATGAGCACCTTCTAAACGCAGGAAAGGTAGAAAAATGGATTCTTTCCTTTAGTCTCTAGAAAGGAACATAGGATGACACCTTGATTTTAGCCCAGTGAGACTTATTTGAAATTCTGACCTCTAGTGCTATAAGAGAATAGATTTGTCTAATCTTAAAACTACTAAGTTTGGGTAAATTGGCATAGTAGTAATAGAAAAGTAATAAACACAGATTCTGGGAAATGACTGAATCACAGTGTGTCCTATAGATCTCAGGGAGTTACAAGGAAGGCAAATTGGTACTATGGTGAGAAGGACCTTGACTCCCAGGGTAAAGCAGATCTAAATCCAAAATTATAGTAAAAAAATCATCGTAAATTTGAGCTAGGCATTTGGGGGTGTTGAGGGTTGTGCACATTTAACCTAGAGCAGTGTGTAGAATGGATTTGAAGAGAGAAAGATAGGAGGCAGAAAGTTTCCCTGGGAGCCTGGTAGTAAAGTTTAGTTAAGATGGTCTCAAGGTCTGAAAGGCAGTGGGAACAAGAATATTAAAGAAGGAAGAAAGGGGAGAAATATTATAAAGATTGATCCACTTCTATGTGGGGTGGGGTTGGAGCCTGGGGTGAACTGGAGGACTCAAAGCATTTCAAGAGCAGATACATAAAAAAATTATAAAGAAGTCAGGGAAATGGGGAAGACAGTAAGACAGTATTCATTTTGAACATACGAAAAATGAAAGTTGTTATTTTTATATTTAAAAAGTAGAATATATGTTGGGGTGCCTGGGTGGCCTAGTCGGTTAAGCGTCTGACTTCAGCTCAAGTCATGATTTCACGTTTCCTGAGTTCGAGCGCCATGTCGGGCTCTGTACTGACAGCTCAGAGCCTGGAACCTGCTTCGAATTCTGTGACTCCCTCTCTCTCGCGCCCTCCCCTGCTCGCGTGCGTTCTCTCTCTCTCTCTCTCTCTCTCAAAAATAAATAAACCTTTAAAAAAATGGAGTATATGTCAACTGGATCTGAACAATATTTTGCATATCCAAAATGTGACAGAAACTCAGCTGCTCACCAAAATCAATTCTCTGCTTCCAACAGAATGGAGATCACGCTAGATATGAATCTAGACTAAATGTCCCAACCTGTCTTGCAGTTAGAGCACATAACTGGTCTCTCTCCATCAGAATGTAGGCAGAAACGATGTGGGAAAATTCTTGGTCAGAATTCTCAAGAGAGCTGGGGTGCCATTTCCACAGTTCCTCTTCTGTCCCAAAGGACAGCACAGCCACAAGTGAGAGAGAGACTGGGTCCTGGCGGGGCCGAGAGGAGGAGAGGTGCTCTCTTTATGTGAACAATCTTCCAGGACAGTTATGTGAGGAAGAAATAAGGTTCTATTTTGTCAAGCCACTGACACTTTGTTTCCACAGCTGAGCCTACCCTGACAAACACATTAGAGTTTCCAGAACAACATGTGACATCAGTAAATCTAGTTGTGACTTTCTTTATAGAATGTCAAACCCCATCTATGCAGATTTAAATACACACAGTCACACATGATGATGCACATACAATCCTTTTAGATTCGGAGTTTCTTTATTCAAATATAAGATGGCTATCTCACTTTCAGAACTATCTTATATTGCATACACTGAGATGGAAGACAAATCTATATAAACCTATCAGCAATGCATAAATACATTCAAATTCAAAAGGAAAGTGAAAAGAACAACAACAAAAAAAATACTTATTACTGCCTCTGGGACCCAACATTGTCACATTTTCAAAATAACGCATATACCCATATGTACACATATATACAGGGTAAACTAAGAAAAAACCCTGTTATCATCTCAAAGTTGGTAACAGTTTGTAAATGATCCAGGCTGCCATGTGGGCCACTTTTCTCTGGGATGACAAAGGAAGAGCCAAGCTGATGGTTTCAAGAGGAAGATTTTCTGGACAAAAACTTCATCTACTTTATATCTTTTAGACTGAACCACAAATGTATCACCTCACAGCTCATTAGCCTTAGAGAAGGAATAATTTAGCTAATCATTATCCAGCCTTAATGATGCATGGAAATAGGCTGAGCTCAGCTCCAGGCAGGCTGACCTGTTCCGTTCTGAGGAAAGGGCAGCCAGGCCATGGCGGCCACCTCCAGCTGTAAGCAGACTAAGAGTCACGTCAACTGAAGCCAGGGGGCAGGGGAGGGGCCGGAGGAGGGGAAAGAGCTCCTTTCAGTTTTGATATTTCAATATTTCCATACTGTCAGAGCTCTACATGCTGGAATCCAAAGTAAGATTAAAGTCAAAAGACAAGTGGGTGCCTGCCATGTAGGTATAGGATTAATCTGAACATTCTGTAATTCTGGGAGAGAGAAAAGAAGGCAGGAAGTACACTGATGGGTGTTTATAAAAGAGATTTTCTACAGCCTGCTTTGCCACCCTGCCTTAGCTCCATTTCTATAGTAGCCTCATCTCCTTCACTGGGTGAATTCTAGTCTTTGCTTCCTGGCTTCCTGGTTTCCTTCATTGCTCTTACCACCACCACCACAATTAGGATGACGTTACATCTATTTCTTTTCTTCTTTTCTGACCCTCATGTGTCAAATTCAAACATAAACTATGCTGACCATACACCAAGTAAATATTTTTCTGAGTTACCAGGTATATTCCAGAATACTATGTCTCTCCCATCCCAGTTCTTGCTAATTATTATATCTAAGTCATAAAACTTTCTACATACTAAATTAAGCAAGTAATCCTCATAATGTCAATCAAAATTCAAATCAACATTTCAGTGCTCTCCTTTATTTTTGTCTCAAACACTTTGTGTCTCTACCAAACTAGACTGCCCATTATTTTTGTGTCCCTCCACTCCATATTCTCACCTCTATGTATTGCTTAAGATGTTTACCATGCCAGGATGTTCGTAGGTACCTGTCAAAATCATACTCTTCTCTTAAGGCCATTCTTTTTTTTTTTATTTTTTATTTCTAGGAGAGAGAGAGAGAGAGACAGCGTGAGCAGGGGAGGATCAGAGAGAGAGGGAGATACAGACTCTGAAATAGGCTCCAGGCTCTGAGCTGGCAGTCAGCACAGAGCCCGACGCGGGGCTCGAACCCACGAACTGCGAGATCATGACCTAAGCGAAAGTCGGACGCTTAACCGACTAAGCCACCCAGGCGCCCCTCTTAAGGCCATTCTTATATTTCATTACTTCCATTATATTTTTTCTTCTCACATTTTTCTATTTGTAGTAAGTTTATGCCTTTGAGATACCAATGTACCTTCTTCAATCATCATACCTGGCACACTAAACCATAAGATAATAGGAGACAAGGTATAATATCTCTGTCCCTAATTAAGCCATAATAAGTATCTGAAGGAAAGGAATTCTGCTTTATTTGTAACTTAAAGCAAACGAACAAACCTAGAAACAGTGTCATGAACATAGTAACTATCTTAAACACTGAAAGCTAAGCAAACACTCAATGCAATGACCAAGAGTAAGCCCTTGAAGAAGCTACAAGGCTGAACGAGAGCCACCTTCTGCCTCCAGGAGCTCCCAGTATAAGACTGGCAGCTGGAGGGACTCAAGCCAGAAATCTGAACAACATCCTTGACACCTGGCACTCCCTCAATCCCCCAAGCCTCTCAATTCATCAGAAAGTCTCATTAGTGTCACCTGTTAAGGTTCTCTCAAATCTGGCTTATTCTCTGTCTAATCCAAATTACTGTCACCTCTCTGCTGGGCTCCATGCATCATTTGCCATTTGATTCACACAAACTGAAGACAGTATAATCTTGTTTTTTGCTGATGTGGCCACCACCCGTTAGAGCTTCTAGCAATTTTATATTTCTCTTAGGACAAGGACAGAACCCCTGATGGACTCTCTCGGCTCATCCCCCACAGGGAACCTCTTTGCTCTGTCTCATCATATCAGCCTTATATTGGTTCTATCACTCAATCTCAAGTCTCTTCTTAGGGATGCCTTTCCTGGTCTGCTGTATTACGCCAAATCCTCCTAGAGGTGCCCTACCATGATACCACTACACTCGCAGAAGTTACCATGTTTGTAAATATAAACTCGATTCTGGGGTACCTGAGTGGCTCAGTCAGTTGAGCATCCAGCTTTGGCTCTGGTCATGATCTCACTGTTCTTGACTTCGAGCCCCACATTGGGCTTGCTGCTGTCAACCTGTCAGCACAGAGCCTTCTTCAGATCCTCTTGCCCCTCTCTCTGCACCTCCCCCGCTTAAGCTCTCTCAAAAATAAATACACAGAAAAATAAAATAAAATAAACTCAATTCTAAGATTGTCTGATGAATGTCTGGCTCCCCCAGGAGCTCTGTGTGAACTCTATGCGAGTTTGATGGAGGCAAGGACTGTGAATTTCTATCGATAGCTGCTTGCTTGACACATGGTAAATACTCTATAAATATTTGTTGAAATAAAGAATCAATGAATAAATAATCCTGAATCTATTAATCCTTTTCTTTGTGAAAGAAACTTCTTCTTAAAGAGCTCACGTTCAGCAGATGAGTCAGACATGTGACTTGACAATGCATTATTGCAGAAGTAAATGAAAATAATTACAAAGACACAAAGAAGCTCCTGATTTTACTAGGTAGTAAAGTTCAAAAATGAAAACATATTGGCTAAATTTTAAAGAATAAAACAGAGCACACCAAGGAAAGGTATTGTGGGATGTAGGAAAGGAATGTAAGTCAAATGAAGTCACTGAACAAAACAAAAATCATGAAAGAACTTTGCCTGGTGCAGGAATTAGAGAACTAGAACTGGAAGTAATATTAGTGGCAAGTTAGAGGCTGCAGAGCCTAGAAGCAAGGTGTAGACATTAAGATAAATGCAGGTGGTTTATCAAGGATATGTGGTTTTATTTTCTCCAAAAAAGTTATTTTAATTTATATAAATGTAATCACCTAGATATATAAATAAAAGTGTTACAGCTTATAAACAAACTTTCATTTAACAATTTTTTTCCTGAAATAGTCTCCCAATTGGAATATATGTTCTAAGGCACATGTGGACATGCATTTATAATATTAACCCCCAGTGTTGTTTCTATATATGCACATTTTTAAAAGAACAATACTAAAATTGCTGTTTTTGTTTTCAGGTACTAGTGTATTTTTCTGCAAGGAGCCATGGTAACTATTCTTTTAAATAAATATTGAACAGGGATACCTGGGTGGCTCAATCGGTTAAGCAACCAACTTTGGCTCAGGTCATGATCTCACAATATGTGAATCTGAGCCCTGCGTTGGGCTCTGTGCTGACAGCTCAGAGCCTGGAGCCTGCTTCAGGTTCTGTGTCTCCTTCTCTCTCTCTCCACCTCCCCTGCTCACTCTCTCTCTCAAAAATAAATAAACATTTAAAAAATTTAATAATAAATAAATAAATAAATATTGAACATACTATCCAAAGCTTACTTAATCGTTGCATATATTTGAGGCTTAGTAATTTTATAATAAAATTCCCAATGCTGCAGCTACATGTTTCATGCCAATACCAACTCTTTCTTTAAGACACACTTACACACAAAGACAAATAATGTTTTCATTAACTTCTACATCTATAAAGATAAGTGTTCAAGTTTTAGCTAGCAAAAACATTTCAAGGATATTATGCAAATAGCACTCCTCCCCCACCACTTCCTACTGTGGTTTTCTGTTTGGTAAGGCAAGTTTTGGTTATAAGAACTTTCAGTCAATGACAACAGAGATAAAACTGTTGAAAAAAAATTACAGTGATAAGAATTTATTAAGAACAATTCCTTTTCCTTGCTTTGGACTTTACAAATGATTATGCATTTGTGTGTGTGTGTGTGTGTGTGTGTGTGTGTGTGTGTTTGATCCTACTGTAACCTAACAAAATATTGGTGATAAAGCTATCTATATTTAACAAATGATGGCTCAGTGACTCAGAGAAGCTAAGTGACTTGCCCAAGTTCACCAAACAAGTAAGGAAGAAGTATCAGCCAGCAGAACCTCTCATAAGGTGTCTTACT
Organism: Crocuta crocuta; assembly: GCF_008692635.1. Lineage (NCBI taxonomy): Eukaryota > Metazoa > Chordata > Mammalia > Carnivora > Hyaenidae > Crocuta > Crocuta crocuta. The sequence continues at coordinate 14,340,697 of NW_027551568.1, read as the reverse complement.
GGAATTCCTATGCTGTTTACTAGTAGAGGTGAAAGTATTAACAGATATCACAATATACAGATTCCAAAGGAATACTTCTCCTTAGTAAATATGTGTCTGTTCTTAAAAACTAATAGGCTCTTGTTTCCCTGTACTTTACTGGGTTTCATGACTTCTAGTGTTATTCTAGTTCAAGGAACAGAAAATAACATTCTTCTTGAACACTGCATTGTTATAAAAATAAACTGAGTATTTAATTACTTGAAATATTTGCTACAAATCACAGTATAATAGAAGTTCTTCTATTCACTACCTGGTATAGTCAATAAAATGCTTTTTATCAGGAATATTTTCTTGAGTTGTAATTAATCATTTTTACAATAGAGATCAACCTAGAAATAAGAAAGATAGGCTTAAATATACATTTCCATGTCTGTATCTCACTAATTGATTTCTATTCTGAACCATGGACCTGTGTTAATAACAAGCAAAAGAAGCAGTGTATGTTCATGTTACATTCATGTCAAAGCAGTTACATTCATGTCAAACGTTTGAATCTTGGATATGTACAAAAATAACACACAGAGCTTTTGAACCTAATGAGCTAGCTCAGCCTTGCAGAATCACTTATAACAGTTTAGTAAATTGCATGATACTATGAATTAGAAGAGAACAGACTTGAGTCTCTTAGAAGCATATTATTATTGTCTGATACAGAAATTTGAAGTTTAGAATCAGATTATTCTAGGTTAGTCCCATTCCCCATTTCTTCATGGTTGATGTTAAATGAATTACTTAAAGTACTGAAAATTTGGTTTCTTTATCTGTAAAATAGGACAACAATTCCTATCTTTTAGTGTTGTAATGAGGAGTTTTAAATAATTATTAAATATTAAATAATATCATAACATATAAATATTAAACAAATGTTAAATAATACTAAGTAATATAATGTTATTAGTATTTTGTTTCACTCAATAGGATTTTACTTCTAAGATAGGCAAATGTACGATGCTATGGGAAACTTCATATTTTCAATAACTTTCCTTTTTTAACTGTTTTCTCAACATTACTATATCTATCCATTATAAAATGTCATGTTCGTTTTCATTTGTGGTATCCTTTCTCAACTCTGTATCTTTCCATAATTGCTATAAGTTGTGGAGAGCTTTGCCAATATGGAATAGTTATCTTTGCTGACTAAAGCAATTTTCTTTAAAATAAACACAAGTTTTGTGGCTATCCAAGAGCCCTCTTTGTGTGTATTTAGAAAGAACTAACAATGTGGTTACTTGAGAAGGTTTGGGAGCAAAGAACAATGTAAACAAAATTTTCTGAATTTTCAATGGTTAAGAAAGTAATTTGGAAGGGTTAGCTTGAGTAGCTTGAGTAACTTCTACTTCAAGATGATTTAAAGTGGACTGATATATCTGGTGGCCCTTTGTAGAGGTGTCACATCGAAATAAAGACAGTGGTGAACATCTGTGAGTTTTGTCTGCCCAATGTCTCTTTACCCTTTTCTTCTAGTAAAGCATGCTACTTCCTCTAGATAAATGACCTGATCCCATCCTAATCCAAGATCCACATGGTTCAAGTTTAGAAACACTAGCCAAGCTTGGCTCATCACAACTCTTACAATTCTTTTCTGAATCCTCTTCTATCCCTTGTTCACTGGTCTTTCCTCTGGATTCCCACGGTAACATGATGTATGGATGGTCTTCCCTATGATCATATCCCACTTCTCCTTTGTTTGCATGGGAAACCTACTTACAATAGGTGAGAATGAGCTAACAAAGACAAAAGCAGAACCCATTCAAGCATTCATACTGTGGACTAGTCATTCATTGAACTAATGTGGATACAGTTCCTTCTATGAGCCAGTTTTAGATACTGGGAATATAACAAAACAAAACAAAACAAATAAAAGTTCTTTCTTTCATGGAGCTTACATTATTTTTGTAGGGGAGAGAGCGAGAGGAAGAAATAGAATGGAGGAACAGAAAAATGCTCAATAAACACAATGCAAATATAATACACTAGAAGGTGATAAATGTTACATTAAAAAACAATACAGATTGAGGGAGTTTAGAAGATACCAGGTTCCAGTTACATTATTGAGTCAAATGGTCAATGTAAGACTCATTAAGAAGATAAAATCTGATCCAAAACTTCAGGGAAGTAAAGATTTTAACCAGATGAGGAAGAAGTGCAAAGGTCCAAAGGCAAGAAGTGGTCCAGAAACAGAAAGTAGGTAACGTGCCTGGACCAGAGAATGAGAAAGGGAGGATACTGGGGGATACTATTGGAATAATAGCTGGAAATTAGATCATATAGGACCTCAGTGAGTACACTGTGCTAACAGTCTAAAGAAGTTAGACCATATAACCATATAATCATATCCACTCATACAGAATAAAAGCATTTGACAAAATTTATCATTCATTCATGATTAAAATTCTCAGCAAAGTAGGAAGACAAGGGAACACCCTCAACCTAATAAAGAAACCAGACATTCATACAGCTCTTCAACATGTTGTAGGAAGGGTGCTACAAATTAAGTCCAAGTCACATCATACTCACATCTTAAGTTAATGAACAGTTTTAAGAGGTTAAGTAACTCATTCATAGCAATCCAGCTGGACTGAGAGGCATAGTGATTAGACAGGTCTCATACTGATCCACTGAGCAAGTTGAATGATTATCTACATGACATTGGACATGCAATAAATTGTAATAGAGACACAACTCTGTGAGAGGGATGTAATGTTAAATTTTGTTGCATAGGCTATATCAGGGTGCTAACTCATGGAAAAATCTATTTTGGGGTAAGACTAAAAATTGACAATGTTTGTATAAATTTTTAATTTTCTAAAATCACTCCTTATAGTCATTGGCAATAAATAAATAACTGCTATCAATATATAGAATATTGTCCCAGAATACCCAGGTGGAAACAGAATGATGGCATATGTCTGTATTCCTTAATCAATAAATCAGGCAAACCATCAGCATTACGCATGACCCATTATCGAGAAGCAAAGTCCTTTTAAGAACAAAAAATCAACTAATAAATAAATATTTTTTAAAGAATACAATTTGGTCTAGTGCATAAACAAATGTACTTTTTCTGCTGATGATAAAAGATCATCAAAGCACGAAGTAGATGATGCGGCACAGAAATTGTGACATAAACAAAACAAAAAGATTATCAGAATCAATGGAAAAGAGAAAGGTAATTTAAGTCACAAAAGAGATGTGTTCTTTAGACATGCTGGATCAAAATGGTCATCAATACTTGAGTAAGAAATAATTGGAAATTTATAACAGAACTCCACTACCACATCTATTTCTTTTAACATATATCATGTCTAAATTTATTATATATAGCACAACACACTAATTTCTCAATATAACCTATATTATCTTAAAGTAAAGTATTTCTACAGCTTTCATTTTCAAAATGCCATTTGATTAATGAGGGGTGCTAACAAGTTGGATTTGTTAAGATTCTGGGCTGTGGAGACACCATTACCAGGGCTCAAATCCCAGTGCAGCTATTTACTAACTCAGAATCCATTTTATTTACTAATGGAAGATTAAAATCAGTATCAATCTCACAGGGCTGTTGTGATGATAAATTAAATATTTTATATAAAGGTGCCTAGGAGATATCTGGAAAAGAGTAAGAATTTAATAAATGATAGCTGTCATTGTTTTTTGAGAACATGGGCTGAGCATGCTAATAATGGTCATAAACTAGTGACATGATCATGAAGAAATTATTCCTCATGACCAATGATTCAGTGGCTTTATGCATTGTTTATTGTAATCATTAGAGATAAAGATGATAAAATAATATGAATGTATAGAAGTAACACGCAAATTATGGTGCTAGTGATTATAAATATTGTGAGATCATTAGTACTGGTCAAGAGCAAGATGTAATCAAATTTTGGATTTTTTAAAACTCATCTTCAGGTTTTATAGCTAACTTTTCTATTCTATTAAAAAACACTTTAAATTGAAACCTCTGCAGAATAGTCAGATTTTTTAACAGGAATCAACCTCTCATACCATACTCCCACATCAATTTGCTTTTATAATGCAATTTTGCCATATGAAGTTCCTTAGGAACAGGACAAACTAGTTTCCAAGTGTTACTTTCATGTTAGTATTTGAATGTCAACATCCATGATTATCATAATAAAGATTTGGGGGTCAAGATCTGCAAAACAGGGTTAATTCCTTATGATACCCAGTTTCTCCTTGCATTGGGCAAACCTAATTTTACAAAATTCTTCCTAAGGAAGTAGAATGTAATTTTTGAAAAAGAGAACATTTTGCATTGCATTTACTTAGCAAATTCAAGTCATTTGGTGTACCAAAAAGCTAGAATGGAAAGTTAGTAATTTCTACTCACAAAGAAGGCCTTTTATCTTCAGGCTTACACTGGTCATCTTTTTTTTTTTTTTAATGTTTTATTTATTTCTAGGAGAGAGAGAGAGAGCGTGAGCAGGGGAGGGTCAGAGAGAGAGGGAGTCACAGACTCTGAAACAGGCTCCATGCTCTGAGCTGGCAGTCAGCACAGAGCCCGACACAGGGCTCGAACCCACGAACCGTGAGATCGTGACCTGAGCGAAAGTCGGACGCTTAACCAACTAAGCCACCCAGGCGCCCCACACTGGTCATCTTTCTATGTGGAATCTTGACACATGCACTCATGCCAGCCTGCTCAAGTTAGCATCTTTAAAGCCTCACACATTTCTTGACACAAAGCATATCCTCAGTGAGTCATATGTAAAAAATGACAAAGTTAAAAAATACCAAAATACTCATTCCTGGCTAGAGACAATTAGAACTGCTTCAAGGGGCCCTGACATTTGACATGGGCTAATATGCATCATGAACTTACAAAGAGTGGCTTAACAATCAGTTTTGCTCTGTAAAAGGCTGGGAATCTTCTATGTGCTGCCTAGGCTGAAAGTTGTATTTCCTGATATTGGGTACATACTTGACCCAAAAGCCATTCAGAGTCATCTGCCTCCATCAGAGCAAACACTCTCATTTAGGATGATGCATCTATAGAGTCACAGAGGACCAAAAATAAATCTGTGGGGTGTGTGTGTGTGTGTGTGTGTGTGTGCGCGCGCGCACGCACGTGCGCACACACGTGTGCACACGTGTACATGATGGGGTTAGGGACTACCTCACATGTGTCTTTGCAAAGTCTGTCCTGCATGGACTCCCCTTCCACTCACCCCTCACTCTCAGGACCACACTCCAAACCCCACCTTCTGCCCTCAGATTTGTACAACCCTCTCTTCAAAACTGAGTTCAGGTTTCTCAGATCAGGGGATCCCCTCTCTCATACATTTAACTTTTTCTCTCCCCATGAGATTTCATCCCTGATTCCTCTTGGTTTGTGGATTCAAACATCACCATAGCCTCAGCTTGTGCACTTTATGTCCCAATTCCTGGAGAAGAAACATGTTCTAACTGCATGAACTGGTTTGAGTATGGCCCTCTGAGAACTTACTGACCATATTTCCCCTGAGATGAGCAAACTTTGTTAAGATAAACATAAATTTTCCTCTGAGCCAGCACAGTTCAACTCCATATTGATAAAAGGGCATTTATTCTATTAGCTGCGACTTATTCTGTTGCCTAGAAACAATTAAACAGTGTTACAGAGTGAATGTTTGTGTGCTCCTAAAATTCATATTTTGAAATCCTACTCTCCAATGGGATGATATCAGGATATGGGGCTATGGAAAATAATTAAAATTAGGTGAGGTCATGAGAGTAGAGGGAGGTGGGATTAGTGCCCTTCAGGAGTCAAAAGAGAGTTTGCTTCTTTTCTCTCTGCCATGTTGAGGACACATCAAAAAAAATGGCCATCTAAGAATCAGGAACCTGGCCCTCACTGCACACCAAATCTCCCAGTTCCTTCATCTTGGAGTTTCAGCTTCTAGAACTATGAGATATACCATTCTGTGGTTGGTAAGTCACCAGTTTTGGTATTTTGTTATAGTAGCCTGTGTTGACTAAAACAAAGACAATCTACATTTCCCATCTATGCTGCTTCTCTGTCCCTCTACCTAAATAGCAGCAGTTTTGCTGGATGAGATCTTATTATTCATCCCTGCCCCTCCTCCTTCTGAGAACATAGGGATGAGAAATAGATACTGATTCATTCCAGTATCTAGAAATACATGTAAATGGGATTGAAAGAAGAGTTTTTCAATGTTAGTGATAAGTCTTCTGACTACAGAAAAATGAGAAAATACTGAAAATTAGGTTGGGGGTCACAGGTGGGTCTAGATTTTAAGGGCTTTTATAGTCCAACAAAGTGGGGTTTTTTAATTTTTTAACGCTTTTATTCACTTTTGAGAGACAGAGAGACAGAGTGAGCAGGGGAAGAGCAGAGAGAGAGAGAGGGAGACACAGAATCTGAAGCACAGAACCCAACACAGGGCTCGAACTCACAAAACCATGATATCATGACCTGAGTGAAAGTTGGACACTTAATAACTGACTGAGCCACCCAGGTGCCCCTTAAGTTTTAATATAAACACTTGCACAATATCCAGAGCTGCTACCACTTGAGAGATGGTATAATTAAAAGAACCTAACTTCCAGGCTCAAGTTCTAGAAAAATGTTCTAGAAGAAAATATTCTCTGTCTGGCCAATATATCTGTTCCTTAAACCCCCTAACTCATTCCTTGCTCAGCTCTATGACAAAAGTCATTAAGGGCAGAGTTCAATTCACTCAGTTACACTATATCCTCTGTCATATACTCTTTTTGTTTGTTTTGTTTTGTGTTTAAATGTTTATTTATGTTTGAAAGAGATGGCATAAGGGAGGGGATGGCATAGACAGTGGGGTCAGAAGATCTGAAGCAGGCTCTACACTGACAAGCAGCAAGTCCCATTCAGGGCTCGAACTCACAAAGGGACGCAAACTCACGAGCTGTGAGATTATGACCTGAGCCGAAGTTGCATGCTCAACTACCCAGGCAGCCCTGTCATACTCTCTTAATAAGCAAGAAGTTAGGCAAAGGCTAGAAAGTCCAGAATCAGAAAGATCTTTCTGTCAACTAACATCGTTATCTGTCACAGATAAATCTTTGACTTATCTATAAAACAGAGATAATACTACTCACTCTACAAAACTTTTGTATAGATTAGTTAAGGGTAAAATTCCCCTTTTGTTCTTTGCATTACAAGTCAAGGGAAAAAGAAAATTTAAAACAAAAGAGCATAGTTGGCATATAAACACATTTTATCTACTTAAATGCAAGTCAAATCTTCCCATGTAACTATGTCACTCTTTTTTGTTTGTTTCGTGTTGCTGTCATATTAGAGCTCAAAATTCCCCCACAGCCATTATATACAGCACAATGCATTCCCAGGGGACATTTTCTTCAAGCAATTATACACATTTTAATATGATATGCTTTTAGTTTGTACAACATGTTTCATGCAAATCACATCCCAAAATGCTATGCAGAGTTAAATAATTCACTTAGAGGATTCAATAATACATAAAGGGAACTGGAAGAAGAAATTAGGAGATGTTGGCTAGACAGAGAATTGAAAACCTGAAATTGTTAATAAAGGAATTAACTCTGGTGAAGCAAAGAATTAACAGTGAACAAAGCAATTGCTGCAGAATATGCAAAGTGCATGGAGATGCAAGATGATATCATAAATTTAATATTCCCTACCTGGATGACAAAGGGCCAAAGTAATGTAAAACAAAATATCATGAACATTAAAATAAGAGAAGAAATTCCAGAAACAGAAATTTAAAAGTCTGTAGGACTTAATAAGGGAACGATAAAAATCCCTTTATCTATGTCACTGAATCCTGGATATGTTGTGTTTGTAAGATACTTTGGAGTAGTAAAGAATTTGCTTCCCCAGAAGGAAATGAATGGTTGAGAACAGCAATTCCTTCAGCCTGCAGGTGCTCGGGATACTGTCATAATTCATGGAAAAGTAGAGGATTTGGATTCAAATTAACCTGACCATGAGGCTCTCATTCCACCGTGTATTACTTTTTGCTTGTTTATGTCTGCATGAGGGACCTCAGCTCTGTGTTTCAGATTTTCCCATCTACGAAATGTTGCTTGTAACAAATGTGCAGAAGGGAAGATCTAAGCACTTTGAATTGTAGAACAATCTTAAACAAATATTACTTGTTAGCTTAGTCTTCTCCCCCCTCTTCGCTGGTTCTCTTGGGGCTGGACATTCTCTGCTCATTCATACTCACATTTATTCAGCCAATTGATGTTTCGTGAATTATTATGTTATTCCAGGGACTGATCCCACTGCTTCAAATAATGTTAAACCAAAAGGACCCAGATGCCCTATTCATAGGGTGCATAGTCAATGGGGAAGAAAGACATTATGCAAGCAAATAAACAAATTACATAAGTCCAATATGGAATTCCATTAATGCTATAAAGGAAACAAAGGTAATGTGAAAAAGAAAAGAAGCTGACCTGAAAGTCAGAATATCTTTCTTTTGAGGTGACACTGGGGCTGAAACATGAATAATGAGGTACTCATATGGACAGCAGGGAAAAGTATGTTCTGGGCAGATGAATAACACATGTGGAGACCTTGAGTTGGGAAAGATCCTGGTGCATATGAGGGAAGAGAATGCATTGGAACAGCTGGGCCTCCTCTGGGTTCTAAAGGTTCTGTGCTTCCTTCTATCCTAGTGTATCTCTCACACTGTAGTATAATTTTGTTTCCTGGTAGGCCTATTCTATAAGATTAAAATATTAAAATTAGAAGCTGAGGGGCTCCTGGGTGGCTCAGTTGGTTAAGCATCCGGCTGGTTCAGGTCATGATCACACAGTTTATGGGTTCGAGCCCTGCATTGGGCTCTGTGCTGACAGCTAGCTCAGAGCCTGGAGCCTGTTTCAGATTCTGTATCTCCCTCTCTCTGACCCTCCCCTGTTCATGCTCGCTCTCTCTCTCTCTCAGAAATTAAAAAAAAAGAAAAAACCCATAAAATTAGAAGCTGGGTCTTCTCTGTAAATTCATCTTGTCCATTACAGATCTTATTATACTGTAAGGTATTCCATAAATGTTTGTTTAGCTAGTGAAAGGACATCAGCCTCCGGGGTAAGCTACTAGGGAAGTAAATATTTATTTGGTGGAAAAATATGAAAGTTGAGTTAAACCCCGTTCTTTTGGTTATATACCTCCTCCATTCAATAGATCAGAAAAACCTGTAATCTAAAAGGCAGTACAATAGCCCTAGGGCAGACAGAGGAATTAGACAGTTCTTGTCCTCTATGATCTCAAAATATAGTGGGGAGAAAAGTAAGTAAATGAACAATTAGAGAAATGTGTGTTAGGTTTTATGACAGATGCCATTGTGGCAGACACGAAAATCAGCCAAGGGTATCTTGGAAGGATTTTGTGGGATGGTTTCTGCTTTTTTATATAATATTTGTTTCTTAAACTAGACTCTGCATTTCATTTAAGAAATAATGATTGCACTTTAAAATGTGCAGAGGTTTATTAAAAATAAAAATTTACAGAGACTGCTCTCAAAATATGATGGGGGTATACATAAACAACTCCAGAATGAGTCATTAACTTGAGGTACCATGTCAATCTCATTGGATTACTGATAGGAAATAATACTTTAGGATATCATAGAAATCTTCATGGAAGAGGTTAAAACATGGGCTGATCATGAAATAGGGAAGGAATTTTAGAAAAAGTAAAGAGTAATAGGAAGATACAGGACATGGGCAAAAATAGTGGTTACCTTAGTAGTAGTTTGTCTATATTCAACTACTTATCAATAAGGGATAGTACCTTATTATTCCTATTTACAGATGAGAAAACTGAAGCTCGGGCAGGTCAAAAGTCAGTTTTCCAAGGATACACAGTACATAACAAAACTAAGATATATAACACAGAGTCCAGTGTTATTTTCACATGGTTGGTTGAGAATTTTTGATGCATTGCTCCAAAGAGATGGATTTGTAAGTGGAAATCAGCAAAAATTCCAAACCATAGATCCAATTAGTCTTAGGATCTACAAGTAACTTGTTTGAGACACTCCTGCTACTGTCCTTCCTCAAGCATCTTTCCCATGGAGCCTACAGGTAATAAGGAGACTGAATAGATGGTGGGTTTAATGGACTGAATTGTGCCCCTCATTCTTGTGTTGATGCCTTAACCTGAATATGACGGTTTGGAGATTGGGCATTTAGGGAGGTCTTAAGGTTAAATAAGGTCCTAAGGGTGGAGCCCTAATGTGATAGAAATGGAAACCTTGTAAGAAAAAGAAGAGACAGCTGAGAATTCTGTGTGCATGCGCAGAGAAAGGGCCATGTGAGGACACAGTGAGAAGGTACCACCAACCTATGGAGAGCAGCTTCAGCAGGAGCCAGCCCTGCAGGCACTTTGACCTTGGACTTCTAGCCTCCAGAACCGTGCTAAAATAAATTTTGTTGTATAAGCTGCCCAACCTGCCATTCTGTTAGGGCAGCCTGAGCAGACTAGTATAGCCCGGTAAGGAGACAGGTGGTAATTAGCTTTTGTAAAAATTCCATACCCAAGTCACAGAAGGTCTGCTGCAACTCGCAGCATGATATTGGTCATTGCATATTAGCTGCCTGGCCAGTGGACCAGAGTAACCATGATGAAGTAAATCTAAGAGACTCCAAGATGCAGAATTACTCTGAGAAAACTCATTTTCCATCACGACTCTTTTTATGATCTCTTGCCCTTTATCTTGATCTGATGCCACTGTGAACACTGCCTCTGCTTGCTTTCTAGAAAACTTTTATGGAAAGAATGGCAAACTCCATTTTATAAATAAAGAAACTGAAGATGAGGAGTAAGTTGTCCAAGATCATAGAACCAGTAAGTAATATACACCTCCTTATTGATCTTCCTTACTTTTCTAGCCTGTTTGGTCTTATTTACATATCCCTGAGGTTGGATAATAGGCTTATGACTGTGGGCTGACATTAATCTCTAATATTTCTCACTCAGTATAAGAATCTATGCCGTTTCATCAGATTCCAAGTCATAACCAGATTGGGGCAATCCTGGAAGCCCACACCCATTTTTCAATCAGAATTCATCTTAAACTGAAGTAAGCAAAAGAAAATGGGCTTGGATTCAAGTAGAAAGGAATCAAGTGAAGAATTAATACCCTGTTAAGTTGTCAAATCCTTTCTTCCTCATATATGGAAACTGAGGCCAGAGTGGTTATGACTGTCCTAAAATCGCATAGCTACCTAAGGACATTATAGTTATGTCCCTGTCTTATAGGAAAGGAATCTTAAGTTGGAAAAGGAATGAAGTATGAAACTATTGTTTTGTTTAGTTTTTAGTTTAGAAATCATGAAGGAAATTCAGTGCATAGATCACAGGAAACAAAAATGCATTGAGGATTTTCTATGCACCATACAAAGTATTTCACATTAGGGAAGCTATGGTGAAGCAATTTTAAGTCCAGGCCCAAATACAGGAATAAAGCTCACTGAAATACAGCAGTAATAATTGTAGGTGTTCTGCAGACGTATCTACAGAGCTGCCTTCTCCACCTCCAAAAATCCTCACAGTCCCTCCCAGGCTTATAGCCACACAGCAATCTAAACCAACTGTTTGTTCTTGCAAATCTCATTCCATAAACACTTATATCTAACGATGACCTCAATTTAAAGTGCATGACATCTATACTTCCCTGTACCTTCCAATTTTGCAATTCTTTCCAAAATAGCAATCATGTTTTTTCCAGCAGGATGTATTTTTTTACAAACTCCAGTTGCTTATTGTCCATTTCCATTTCAGCCAATACACATGCAGAACTTCTTGTATTACTCCTTTATTTGTGAGCTGAAACACTGAGAGTGAATTTACTACTCAGTCAGCCATGAATCCTCCTGGGTGTGGGAGAAAAAGTCTACTTACCCAGAAACTCTCCATCTCCCAGGAGCCTCTGGGGAGAATTCCTATACTTTGTTCCAGGAAAGAGCTGGGGGAGGGAACAGCCAGTGGCCATCGACTTTTGGAAATTACAGCAAGAAGCCTGGCATTATAAATTTTTGTTTGTCCTGCTTCATGGAGAAAATCTGACCTCATATAACCCAAACCTTCACCTTAGGTGAACTCTAGCATCAACCACTGTGTAAGTCACTCCAAGGGAGCGTAAGTTGGGGGATGTAATTTAGCGTTGCCCAGCAGGAAAGAAAATAACCCACTCTTTGCGCCAACACACCGGTCCCCTAACAAAGAACACAGTCAATCAATTGGTCAGAAAGTTTTGCCTTAAAAAAATCAACTAAATGGATTATGTATGTGTATGTGTTTTCATCTGATTAAACTCTTCCAAATTTTTTGTTACCAGCAATTAACTGAAATCAAATGTGTTGATTAGATCAACAAAAGAAAATCACATATCACATTAACTGAAGTGCTACTATGAGCTGGTCACAGATCTAAGATACTTCGACATATGCTAACTCATTTAATCGTTATCAAGAATATTCTGAGAAAATTTACTAACTCCTTTATCTGACTACATAAATGTGGTTTCCCTGAGCAGCTTGCAAGATAGCCTGCATTGATCAAATTCACCTTCAACTAATCCTAAATGAATTTTATAATTGTTATCTCTTGTCCATAGGGGTTTTTTGGATTTTTTTTGTATTTTTGTTTTTGTTTTTTGTTTTGTTTTGTTTTTGAAAACCTGGCAGTTGTAATTCATATTTACAGTTTGGGTGATTTAAAGATATGTACTCTAGATCAGTGGTTCTCAGCCTGGGGTGATTTTGCACACCTACACCCACTGCCCCTCCCCCAATGGGAATATTTATTTAGTGATGTATGGAGACATTTTTGGTTTTTGTAACATCGAGAAGTGCTGATGGGTGGAGGCTGGGGAAGATGCTGTACATCCTATTGAATGGCCCTCCACAACAAAGAACCACAGAGCCCAGAATGTCAACAGTGCCTAGACTGAGAAACCCTGCTGCAGGTATTTTCTTCTAGGTTTTATTCATTTAACATACACTTATTTAATGTCTGTTACACACCAGGTATTTTGTTATGACCCAAGGGAAAAAACCTAAGACAGAGTACTTGAGCTCAAGGATTTCACAATCCACAGGGAAGAAAGAATAAAGACAATGTGCAGTGGTTGGGGTCTCAGAAACGCCAGGCAGTGTGCCAGAAATCAGTGACACAACAGAGGCCAGTACACATAGACCCTAACCTCACTGAGTTTACAGGATCATGAGGAAGATAAACACCAAATAATCTGTGTTTCAAAGGAGAGGCGTAGGCTGCTTTTAGATCATTTAACCTGAGGACCAGAAAAGGTTGCCCTGTGGCAAGCTAGGATTTGAGAGTTGGGTTGCAGCAAATTAAGACGACAAAAAATCCAGGCAAAGGCACCAGAGGTTAGAGGTAACATGGGTTGCTGGAAGGTGGCAAGGGTACAAACATCAGAGCAGGTGAGCGTGTGAGTGCCTGGAACGGAATGTCAGGATGGAAAGTAACCAAGTAACGGGGCCCCCTGCATCCTCCTATTTCCCGTCTAGGTAGGGGAATGGTTTAAAATGACTTCTTATTTCTCTTGAATATATATGCATGTGATTCCTAACAGACTCTTTTTTATAAGCTTTGTGAACTTCAAGGAGCCTTTTCACCCCAAGCTCAGGTAGACTTGGTCCCAGCAGGAGTCTAAATTTGATGGATGAAACAGGATCTTAGCAAGACCTTTTCCAATCCCCTCTGCCTTACCTTTCTCTAAACTACCCTTTATAACTGATTGTACTTCCTTAGTTTCAAGCTCTATTTCAGTAAAAAGTCCCAGTCCACTTCAGCCTTCTGCCTTTGTACCTTCACTCAATTCCGGGCCTTTCAGAGCCCAGTGGCTTTTTGATTGCTGGTGTTCTTACAACACTTTTAGCAAATCACTCAGCACCTCCCACACACAGCCAGCTCTTCACAAACAATGGGAGTGCGTGAAATTCAATTCACAACACTGCAGTTTACACATTCCAGACTCACTGAAGAGATAAGCTCTCCAATTAATGATCTCCCTGTGTAATTGCTTTCCCTCGCTTACCCAATTTGCTTTTGATCATGCTCTGTTACAAATTCCCTCACCTGCTTACACGGTGAGTTCCATTCAAAGGAAACCAGTGGGAGCTGAAGGGAATGGGCTGGATAGTTGGATACACAGTGAGATGCTTTTAAGTGGATTTTTGACCTGTCATCTTCCTGCTCAAGACTCCCTAAGTGTTGTATCAGGACTACCTGAGGTCTCCTTCCTGGCACTTCTCAGTAGGCTATGAATACAAGTTATTTCTTTTTGTTCCTTTCACTTTCTCTTTTACGAGATTGTCTACCTTGAAAAGAATGGAATCAATCTCAATTTGAATGCCTCCTGCATGTCCAAAGCCAATAATAAGACTAATCAGCCTGATGGCTGATTTCCCCAGTGACAATGCAAGTTAGGATGTCAACTATTATAACATATTCATCTGCCATTGTATCTTGGGGCTCTGTGTGAGGCACGTAGTAGGAGTTCAGTAAATATTTATATGGATGAATATTTAATAATGGTATTAAACTCATGTTAAGGATTTTTTTAAGAAGCTGAAAGACATGAAGACATGAAAAAGAAATATACATAGCAAATGAGTTAGGAACAACATCAGAAATCAGAAGTTCTGATTTAATAAGGCTGGTGTGGGCACCTGATTTTGCAGTTTACAGGTGTCCGGCTGACCTTGATGTCATAGTAGCAGATGGCTTTTTAAGCTCTTTGAGAACACTGTGTAAACAAAACAAGACTGGTCCTACAGTAAGAAAATCAGATCTCAAGGCTGGGTCTTAGAATCAAGTCCACCATTTGCTAGTTGAAAATGAACTTCCCTGAAATTTGCACATCCACAGCCCTGGCCTGTGCCAAAGAGAATGCCAACAGCTTCTACCTCCCAGCCTAAACACAGCATGAGGCAAATGAGAAAAGGCATAAAATTATTTACAAACTGCAAGATTAACAATAGTTATTTAACAAAACAAAAAGAGATTAGAGTCCATTAAGATAAGTACTTTAAAAGACATGTTCAGATGACAAGGAAACAGAATAAGATCTGATGATTGGAATAAGTTCTCTGTTATTTTATTATTTTATTTTATTTTACTATTTTATTTTATTTTATTTATTTTTTGTTTTGTTTTGTTTAGAGAAAATTACTTTAGGTGGCCTAAATGGTGTAGGGAAGATAATTAGCATTAGAAAATAAATGGCAGGGGTACCTGGTTGGCTCAGTCGGTTGAGTGTCCAACTCTTCATTTCAGCTCGGGTCATGATCTCACAGTTTGTGTGTTTGAGCCCCACATTGGGCTC
Organism: Crocuta crocuta; assembly: GCF_008692635.1. Taxonomy (NCBI): domain Eukaryota; kingdom Metazoa; phylum Chordata; class Mammalia; order Carnivora; family Hyaenidae; genus Crocuta; species Crocuta crocuta. The sequence goes on along the minus strand of NW_027551568.1, from coordinate 14,325,311 downwards.
CATGCACTGTGTGTGTGGAGTGTGCTTGAGATTCTCTCTCTCTCTCTCTCTCTCTCTCTCTGCACCCGCCCTGCTCATATACACAGGCAAGAATGCGCTCTCTCTAAATGAATTTTTAAAAACGAAAATAAATGACATGTCACGGTATTCTTGATATAATTTTATTTGATCTCACCTTATAATCTGAGCTACGTTACACTCTCAGGGTCTCCAGGCTGGTAGGACATTTGCTCAGCTAACACATAATACGAGCCCTTTATAGACTGAATTGTGGGTAAGAACTTGTCACAGAAGTCAGAGCGCAAAGGGTGCTACTCTTACTAATGTCTATGACTTGAGTTTTTCTTTGCAGGAGGGTATGATTATCCCTGAACAACAATTCTCTCCTAACACTCTACTAAGGAAATGGAAGTAGCTAAAAGGTGCCTTTATTTCCTCCTCATCAAATTGGCTGCTGGATAGTCACAAGAGGGAGCTGATACATTACACAAATGAGTTGAGTTTTCTACAAAAATGCATTCAGCAGTGGCTTGAAGGTCACACAGCAGCCACATGGAATACTATAGTCCAATCGTTTCATTTCTCTTTAACCAACACTCTATACTTCCAATTATCCAAAAACCATATAGGAGGGAGAGGGGTATGTGAGAGGAATCCAAACATGAAGGCTTCCCCAAATTTGACAAATAAACACTGTGGGAGACTTAAGATACATTGGTTTCCTGACCCAAGACAAATCTTTCCTTGGCTTTTTTAACATTAAAGAGACAGGCTGAATTTTCAGAAACTAAAATAAAAGAGGTCAAAAAGAAGATCACCTCAGAGAGTACCTGAAGCATAAAATTAGATAATCTGATTCTCCATGGGTTTCTAAGCTTCTCACACTGAAGAAGTTCTCTGTCTATATTACATTTCCTATATATATTGGTTAGAGAAATCTGCACACAAACCTCAACATTCAAGATCATTCACCTCGTTTTCCTTTTTCAAGTTGCTTTAGATATATACTTTTGAAGCCAGTCCCTCTATATCTTGATGACCAAAAAATGCCTTTCTCAATTCGATAACATCCATCTATGTATCTATATTCATCACATTCATTCTTCACTCCTCCATCTCTCTCCAGTGTCCAATACAGTAGAGTAACAGAAGATGCAAAGATCAGGAAGGCTACAGAAAAATAAAGTACGTTTTAATCAGAACATTTCTGAATTCTCCTGCTTGAGGATAAGCCAGGAAATGGCCTTCCTAGGCCTCTAGTGTGGGTAGAAATTTCTTGCATCCTCCTATGAATCTGAAAGCACTGTATGTTTTTTTTCTCTCTCATTAGACAACTGTGTTCATTCCTTTCTATTACAGATCACCTGCAGTTTGTCTATTTATTGTCTTTCCCTGAGATATTTGAAACTCCTTACAGCCTGGCTCAAATTCTGGTTCTCTCTCTCTTTTCTTCCCTTGCCCAAACACTGTGGTTTATATGATACAGCAGCCACATATATGGTTGTTGCACAAAGTAAGACAGGAGGGTGAATGATATGATACGATAGCCTGAGAAAACTTCAACTTGTTAGTTGAGAAAATTCCACATACAGAAGCGTCTCTGAATAGTTCTTGAATTTTAAGATCTATGTAGAAACATTTCTACCCCCTCATGTCCATTATCATATGCCATTTACTATTACAATGAAACGTCTCATCATGTGACCTCTGGAACTAATTTGGCCGAGTTTGCAATTCCAGATAACAGTTCACTGAGGCTTCATTACTACACCAGTAACCTAATAAAAAAAAAATAGAATTAAGATCGACTGCAGGAGAACTTGAAGTAGTCTGTCACTTCAGATGAGTGATGCCATCATTAACCTTTAAGGTCACATTAGCTATTATTGAAGTGTCACATATCACTGTGTCAAGATTAAATTAAACAAACTATTACCTCATTATTATGCTAACAAATCTCAAGCTTATCTAAATTAATATTGTACAGACTGGAGACCTCCTTAGGCAGTTTACTAATAGCACACAGATTTAAACTATTTAGATGTAATATACGAGATCAATTTCCTAGCTGGAAAAAACAATCATCTGAAGCTACTTTCAGTTATGGTAAAGTCTGAATAGATCCGGGACTAAATTACCAGTTGGCATTTAATTTTAAAAGCAACATGTTGAAGGAAAGCTGATGCCTATCGATTTTATTCTAGAATCCTTTCTCCTTAATGCCAGAATTTCTCAGATATAATAAAATAAGTTTATACTTTATCTAAAGAGAATACATGGCTTTGAAAGCATCAAAGACAACCTGTGATATAAAAGAGCAGTGCACTAGATGTCTTGTTTTGAAAAGGTTATCATCCAATCAATACACTAAAATACGGTGTATGAGATGTCAGAGACAGCTGGCTGGAGGTGTGGGTTAATTCCAGTTTTATGTAATGGCTGGGAGAGGGCCAGGACTGTATCTTGCTTCAATCCAGTAAATATTAAGTCTTATAACAATGGCTCTGGAAGGGACTTTAGAGATAAGCTAGTCAAACCTTTGCCATTTCATGAATGAGGAAATAGGTTCAGAAGGTTTAAGTGATTTGCTCAAAGTTACAGAGCCTGAAGCACTATCAGTGAGCAGAACCGCTGCTGTACAGAAGGCTGGCTGGAAACAAGAATGTGCACAGGAAACCTCCTTCCTTCGTTGTCTCTGAAATTTGTGAAAAATTAGTTCATAAAAGCATTCTTTCTATCATAACTGGACCTATTAAGACATGCTAATCTTCAGTAAGTACCCAGCCAATCCAGAATGAGACTTGTGCCTTTGACATATCTATAGATTATTTATTACTGTATTTAATTCCAACACAATAAGTATCCTTTGTTTTTCTCCCAAATCAATTTTATAAAATAATAAAATAAAATAAAATTTAGTATTATATTTACATAATTAAATATATCCTTGTAAAATTTCCAAGGTAGAACTATGGACTGATAGCTAATGCCACCATGGAATATTCTGAAATTTCCTTTGTGATATATCATAGCAAGGTTGAAATTCAGTATATGAAGGTCAATTTACAGGTGTCAATCTCTCATATACAAAATGAATAATCACTGAAGACTTGAAAGTATTAAAGTTGAGATAAACCTGCTGCATGGTAAAGAACATGATAATAAGCTAAGCTAAATATTACTGAAATGAAATTGAGGATATGATTACCATGGGCTCTAAGGACTTTTTCAGGGCCAATGACCCAGAGGTAAAATGAATGATAGAGAAAATAAAGAGGACTTTTACCTTCCTGCTCTCTTAAATAGTGCTCCTACACTGTCAGAAAATTAGAGATGGAAATCACAGTGTCAACATTGAAAGTCTAACATTTTTGATATAGATATGTACAAAGAATAAAAAATGATAATATTTAATGAGAGACTCTTGAATGCTGAGAACAAACTGAGGGCAGATGGGGTGGGGAAAAGGTAGAGGGGTGATGGGCATGGAGGAGGGCACTTGTGGGGATGAGCACTGGCTGTTATATGGAAACCAACTTGACAATAAACTATTTAAAAATGATAATATTTAAAATGATATAGCTGAGTCTACACAATGTCAAAAGTACAGCTTAAAGTGAAAAATGCCAGGGGAAAAGATAGATGCTTCCAAATATCTAGATGTTGAGGTATGTAAGTAGCCTCCTGGGTTTCTGGGATGGACAAGGTGGACAGACAGTAGGCTGAGTCCTTGCTTTCCCATTAGCTCGCCAAGCAGACCAGTTTTGTTTCATTTTTACCTACGAGAGCTCCAAGAAAAATTTTGTTTGAAGGCAATAATTCTACTGACCTGGAAAAAATACACAGTGTTTCTCTGGATTTTTCGTTTTCCATTTGGATGTTGATAATCATGGAGACACCCCAATTTTCTAATCAGATCAGTTTAATCATATGCATCTCACAGAATTATTTTTTCAACAGAGAACCTGGTGGTAAATAATTATAAGCTATGAACTCATGTTTAAAACTCTGAAGATAATAATTTTCTCATGTAAAGAAGCATAGACTTTGAGGAGAATTTTTTTTTTCATGATATGCTGTCTTGCTCCAAAGTTCCTCATTTCCTGAACCAAATTGCTGATTAGATTGGTAAGAATAGACTTTTTTTCCCCCTCTCAGGGTAACTACAAAAAAAAAAATAGCATTTACACCATAAACAATCCTATGGTGCCATATTCCCTCATGCTTTCATGCCCACATCCAACTTCCGTTGCCTACTCCGATCCAGCCCCTCCCCACTCAGCACCCCAGTCCATCCTACCCTTCACCAATCCTTACATGATACATTCTTTTACATCAGGGGTCCTAACATTTTTCTGTATGTTGTAAACCCCTCTAGCAGTCTAGTGAAGCTTATTACTTCATCTACAGAATAACATTTTTTAAACTATTATATATTTAAATATTTATATATTTATTTATATCTATTTAATTTATTATATTTATTTATAATCATTTAAACTATTATATATATAATAATGTTGTTTTCTCATAGTTGATGGGAATGCTAAATTTCAGTTAGAAGCTACTGAAATTAAAAATGTATATTTTTCTAGTCCAAACTAGTGGACTCCTGAATTAAACACTGGGTTAAATTCTAGATTCTATTCAGGAGTCACCTTCTCAGAAAAGAAAGTTTTTTTTAGAAACCATCCTCTACCTCCATAACTACCCTTTCTCAGTATTCTGAAAGCAGCATATATATTTGGTTCTACCAGGTTAACTTGCTCCAGTGGCTCACCATTTTATTATCAGTTCCATCTCACGAAGTATTTATTTTAAATACAAAAGTAAGACACAAATATATTTACCATTGTCAAAATTTGAACACAACAGATAAAGGCAAAAACTGTTGACTAACTTACCCTCACCCACCACTACCAATTACCTTTCTTAAATCCCATTCCTTCCTTCTAAAAATAACAGCTATTATAATTTTTGTTTGCATCCTTTCAGATTATGTTTTAAGCACATATAAAATACAATTACTTATTATTATGAAATAAATTGCTGTTTGTGTGTGGGGGGTGTTTTTTTTTGATGTTTTTATTTATTTTTAAGAAAGAGAGAGAGACAGCGTGAGCAGGGGAGGGTCAGAGAGAGAGGGAGACACAGAATCCGAAGACAGGCTCCAGGGTCTGAGCGGCACAGAGCCCGACACAGGACTGCGAACCCACGAACCAGGAGATCATGATCTGACCCAAAGCCAGACGCTCAAACGACTGAGCCACCCAGGCGCCTCTGTTTGTGTGTGTTTGAGAAGCTTTTTTATTATTACGTTTGTTTACTTTTGAGAGACAGAGATAGAGTACAAATAGGGGAGGGGCACAGAGAGAAGGAGGCACAGACTCCGAAGCAGACTCTTGAGAAGCTTTTTAAAATATTAAATAACATAATAAATGCCTGTATCCCCAACACTCAGAATTAATAGCATTAATATAGTACTTGTTCAAGGTTTCTCAGGCAATGACACATTACAGATAAAGGTAAAATTCCCATAAGGTCTGAGATCCTTTCAGTTTAATTTCCCTATACACTATCTGGACCATCAAGAAAAATGTACATAATGAGTTTAGTGCATTTTTATATACTAACAGCTTATATATGTCCATTTTTATAAATTTACATATAAAGATACACAAAAGATATAATTTTGACATATGTTTAATTTCCATGGGTTATATCATATTGCATATAAAATCTTGTATTATGTTTCTTTTTCACTCAGTTATGATGTTTTATACATGTACCCATACTTCTATTTACAGATCTAGTTTATTTTCATTAAAAGTATCATATAGTATTCCACTATATGACTATAACATATTTTATTCATCCATCCACCTACTGATGAATATTTTGCTAGTTTAAACATCTTCCCTATTATAAACAATATTGCAGAGAACCCCTCTAGATATTTCTGTGCAAATGTGGGCAAGTTTTCCTTTGCAGAACTGGAATAAATGAGCATATTTTCAATTTTATCAGGATGTGTCAAGTTATAAAATGTGTCTATTTAAATTCTCAGTAGCTGAGGATGATCCTATTTCCCCAAATGTTTGTTACTGCCAGAGTTTTTAAAAATCTGATGACAGGGAGGGGGCAAGATGGCGGAGAAGTAAGGAGCTCCGTACTTGTACTGGTGCCCATACATCACANAAAAAAAAAAAAAAAAAAAAGGACACTTATTTACCTGAGCACTCAGTTGTTTAAATTGATTGGTGAAGCCAAATAAATGATTTAAATTTAAAAAAATAAATAAAAAAATAAAAAAAATAAAAATCTGATGACATTATTGAGATATCATTGAAATAATACCATATATTTGAATAGTATAACTTGAACGATTTTGACATTTGCATATGCATATGAAATCAACCCCAAAATCAAGATAATGAATGTTTCCATCATCACCTAAAGTTTCCTTGCACCCATATGCAATATATTCTCTACTCCACTGCTGTCTCCAGGAAGCTACTGACATGTTTTCTAACAGTATAAATTAGTTTATATGGTCTAGCATTTTATATCCATGGAATCATATAGTGTAAATGCTTTCTTGTCTTGTTTCTTTCACTCGGTGTAATGGTTGTGAGATTTATGTCCTGTATATCAACAGTTCATTCCTTTTAAGTGTTAAGTATCCATTCATGTATTTATGGACATTTGAGTTGTTTCCATTTTGAGGCCATTAGAAATAAAGCTTCTAGGAATATTCACTTATAAGTCATTATTCTTACATACAGTTCTGTTTTCCTTATGTAAATAACAAGGAAAAGTATGGATAAGACACAAGGAAGGTATACATTTAATGCTTTACGAAACAGCCAAACTATTTTATAAGTGGTAGTACCATTTTACATTTCTACCAGCAGTATATCTGAGTTTGTTACTTCAGATCTTTGTCAAAACTTGGTATGCTCATTCTTTTTCATTTTAGTCAAGATTGACTAAATACACTAATGTGTATGTAGTGGTATCTCACTGTGATTTAAGTTGCATTTCCCTGCTAATTAATGATATTGGGTATATTTTTATATGCTTATTTGAGATATATATATATATCTTCTCTTGCAAAGTGTCTAATATTTTGCCCAATATACATGGAATGGTTTATCTTATTGAGTTGCAAACATTCTTTATATATTCTGGGAACAAGTCTGTTTCATATATATGTTGTAAATTTTCTGAACCACTATATAACCTTTCTTTTTCATCTTAAGTCTTTTGATGGCAATTTAATTTTAGTGAGTCCAACAAATTATTTTTATGTTATGCTTCATGCTTTTTAAGTTCTGAGAAATCTTTGCCAATGTGGGGGTAGCAAAGGTTTTATCCTCAGTTTTAGATGTTTTATTCTCTTAGATTTATAATTAGGTCTATGATTTGTAACTTGGATAAGCCTTCATCTGTTCCGGCTATTCTGAATCCTTTGCACTTCCAGATATAGTTTAGAATCAGCTTGTCAATTTATAAAATAAAAAACAGGTACTAAAACTTTGACTATCATTGTTATGAATCCTTAGAAAAATTTGAAAATTTGACATGTTAATAATTAGTATTATTCCAATTCATGAGTACAATAAATCTCTCATTTATGTCTACACTGATTTTATAAACATTCTGTAGTTTTTAGTACGGGGAACTTGGCTATGTTTTGTTAGATATATCCTTAAGTATTTTGGGATTTGGGTGCTATTATCAAATATATTTTTATAAAGTTTTATTTTCCAAATGTTTTCTTCATCTAATATATATATGTACACATTATATCCACAAATCTTGATATGTTATATTCTTCATTGTGATTGATTTTCAAGTATTTAAAGGTGATATTATCTGTTCTCTGCCAAAATTTCTGATGTCTTCTGCACCTTTCTGCTTCTTTTTCATTCCTCCTCATGATATTGGCCTATTTTCTATTGTTGAACATGTTTTAAGAACACCACTCTCACCTTAATACTTTGGTAATAATTGCCCCTTTCCTGGGACTGAAATCCTGCCCCATATCTTTACATTGCTGGGTTTTTATTTTCACCTCCCCACACTTTATTATCACTTCCCTATTCTTTTTTTTTTAATAGTTTATTGTCAAATTAGTTTCCACATAACACTCAGTGCTCATCCCCACAAGTGTCCTCCTCCATGCCCATCCCCCCCTCCCCCCACATCCATCAGTCCTCAGTTTTTGTCAGCATTCAAGAGTCTCTCATGGTTTGCTTCTCTCCCTTTCCCCCACCATTTCTGCCCTTCTTCTCCCCCTTTTCTGCCAATCTAATGCCCCAGTCTCTCTCATATCCATCATGGCATTTATTACTTGATATAATCATGCTTGTTTAGTAGTGTGTTGCTTTAATATCTGTTTTCCTAACTAGTATGTTTAGCCAATTAAAGGATTAACCTTGCCTATTTTGCGCCCTGGTGTATTCACACAATACTAGATAGTAGGGCCCCAGTAAATATTTATTAAGTGTATTATCTTTGTTAATCTTCAAAATAACCCTATGGATTAACCACCATTATTGATTATTTTTAAAGATGAGACACATGGTGCTTGGGAAGGCTAGATAGCTTGTTAAAAATAAGATGATAGGGGTGCCTGGGTGGATTAGTCGGTTAAGCGTCCGACTTTCACTTAGGTCATGATCTCGCAGTTTATGGGTTCGAGCCCCGCGTCGGGCTCTGTGCTGACTGCAAGCTCAGAGCCTGGAGCCAATTTCATAGTCTGTATCTCCCTCTCTCTCTGACCCTCCCCTGCTCACGCTCTCTCTCTCTCTCTCCTAGAAATAAATAAAAAATATTAAAAATAAATAAGATGATAAATAGAATGTTAAAAATAAGATGCAGAGTCAAGATCTGAATGTATGTCTACCTGGCTCTAAAGCTTGAATTTTTTACCCACTGGGCTCTGAGGCCTAGGATAAACGCCATACATCTTACTTGGACCCCCTAGTAGATGACAAGAAAATCCAGAGAGGATGCTGTTTGATGGGAGAGAAAAAATAAGATCGGTATTAAAACGTTCCACTTCAGATGGCTGTGGAACATACAATTGTATGGTAGCTATGGAGGTGATGGTGACACATCTAAAATGCCATCATTTGCAACTCTCTGTCAGAATGCCATGTGAGCATGAATGAGAAAGTTCAGACACTAGCATAGTAAATAAATGTCAACACGTTACCAAAGAGCAGACCCTGAACATTTTAATAATTGAACTATAGTAGTTCCAAATCAAAATAAATTATTTCTAAATGGTTTAGTATGAGCGAAGTGCAGACGAACGCTTCTGTCTGTGTTCTTTCAATAGGAAGTAGTGTATGTATAAGGGACACACCACAGTTTCAGGGGAGCAGTTCTCCAGAGTTTAGCCTCCATGGTGAAAAACAAACCAATCTCTTCCTTCTAAAATTAAATTTCCACTTGGTGTTTTGATAAATGATATTTTCTTAATTTTTATTTCCTTGAGTGATACACATTTGATGAGAAAATAAACACTGACCCTAAAAATAAGTTACTTAATTACCTTATATTTGCCTTTGAGATTTAGTTTCCAAACTCTCTCAGCTCTCTAATGCCATCTGTAATTTGTACTGCATAAAGAGAGGCTTTTGGGTTTTGTATTCTACTGCTTTGAGACTGAGGTAAGAAAAAAAAAAGCCTGCCATTTATTAGAGGCGGGTTTCGGTTATAGTCAAAACTTTTGACCTTTTCACTAATGGATACAAAGGAAATTTCAAGTCGGATAACAGTTGTTCCAAACCAGAACTAAAACTAACACATGGAATTAAATACGACCTGAGGCACAGGCTGATGCGGTGTGGAGTTAGCAGGCAAGACACAGCTCATGTAAAAGGATGCAACAGGTCTGATCCCAGCTCAGTCACTGTCTGGTGCCTTGGGCAAAGCACTTTCCTCTCTGACTTTCAATTCCCTCATCTGTTCGGAACCTGTCTGGTCCATATAAGGTATTACTCTAGGAGGAGAGTCATAGGAATCAGTGTGAATATTTCTCTAGCAAGACTATCCATGAAAGATGTAGGTGTATTTTAAATCACATTCATCTATAACAGTGGTGCTGCCAATGTCCTTTGTATTGGAAGCTTTGCACCATGGATCAAGGTCTGATGAGAGGAACGTACAATGATGCATTTACCACTTTACCCTCAGATAAGATCTGTGATTTTAATGACTCTCTTATATATACCATCTATTCCCTTGTTCCTCTGTTGAACTTACCTGGCAAAACTCCAGCTCCCTACCTGTACCCAACCTCTGTTTGTGCACCAAATTTGGTTAGATAAAACCCTACTAAGAAGACTTACTTTAAAAGCCTCAACTCTAACTTCACACAAGCCATTATGGATACCCAGAGATTTCAGTACAAATTTATTTCCTATTTCCTGTAACTGTTCCACAATTCTCTCTCCTCAAACTTCCCAACACCTCCACCACACTCATTCTCAGCTCATGTCATAGGATTGCATTTCATTGACAAAATGAAAACAATTAGAAGACATATCAATATGCTCTGACCAAAATATCTACAACAAAGCTACATTTGTATCTACAGAGTCCGACTTCGCTTCACTTATGACAGATGTACTGTCCATGCACCTAAGACCAGTCCCGACTGTGGTGTGCTTGAATTCATTTTCTCTCACCCACTTGAATAGGTCATGGATGTTTCAAAATCTGCAATTCATCCACCTGTTACTCTTCATTGGATCATGTTCATTAGCATACAAATATACTATCATAACTCTCAAGTTAAAAACCAACAGGACACTCACCTTTGACTCTCAAATGCCTTCCAGCTTATATTCTTCTTTATAGAAAACCTTCTCAAAAAAGGTACATGTATGTTATGTTAGCAACTCATTTCCCATTCTTTTCTGAACCCAATCTGAGCAAGCTTTCAACTCATTATTCCACTGAAACTGCTCTTTTCCATTATAAGCCCACACATTTCTTCATCTACCAGCTATATCTGACATAGCTCATCAACATCTTCTGGAAACTCATTTATTGACGTACTTTCAGGGATATCTCTCTCACTTGGTTCTCTTTCTACATCACTGGCAACTTCTCATTTACCTTTGTTTCTTATCATATTCTGATCTCTAGGCAATGGAAAGGCTTGGGTGTCAATCCTCAGATTTCTATTCTATCTATACATTCGCTAAGTGATCTCTTTCAGACTCAAGTTTTTAAATATTATCTCCAGTCTGACAACTTCCAAATGTGAATCTTCCATTCAAGTCCAACTCTCTCCATAGGACACTAGACTCATAAATACAAGCACTTACTAGTCACCTTCACTTAGATGATGAATAAGGACTTAAAACCTAATGTTTCTAAAAGTGGTAAGTTTATTTCTCCTCCCTTACCCAGTAGGCTTGCTTCCCTGCAGGCTTCATCTCATTTATTGGCAATTCAAACTTTCTAGTTCAGGCCAAATCATCCATGCTATGGATGTATATAGCTTGATTTCTTTTTCTTTTTTCTTTCTTTCCTTTTTTTGCAAATGACCAATGGTTTCAATACCATTTTTGGAAAAGGTTATTCTTTCTCTATTCAAATGTTTTTGCACCTTTGTCGAAAATCAATTGACCACTTTTATGTGGAACTATTTTTGGATTTTCTATTCTGTTCCATTGATCTATGTGTCAGTTCATTCATTTTTATCAACTCTATCTTCAGTACTTAAAGCAAGACTGGGAACACAGTACAATAGATAACAGAACTGTTTTTCTTATAACAGCAGATCTCTTTGGCACATAAAGGCCTGCTTAATGTTCCCTTAACTTGGTTACATAGCATAAATCTTCAAAGACATGCAAAGTCTCTTTAATCTCTATAAATGTTGTTATATACAAATACAGCTTTCAACAAAGATAAATATTAATAGTAAAAGCGCTGGAATAAGTGCCTGATATCTAATTCCAAATACAGTGATTAAATATTTGAAGAGTTTTGGATAATGAATCAAGCCCGGTAAAAATAAATGGAGTATTTTGAGCCAACTTTTACCATCTTTTCTTGAATCATTAATCAAAATATAAGATTTCTCTCCTTTAATCTTTTCTTTGTTAAACCAATAAAAGATTCTCTGAAATTATCTTAAATTTCAAATGGCAGTTAAATTATTAGGGTGTTGATTATTTGGCTGTGGCTTGTTTTGCAGGGACTCTCTGGAGTCTCTTAGGTCAACCTAGAGCAGTGGCCTTTGAGCTGTAGAAAGACAAGATGGTAACATCTTGTTTTAATTTGCAAGTATTATCTCCTGGTTTACAGTTTGGGACTTCCTTGCTACTTTAAGACACAGGCAATCTCAGAGGTAGGAGAAAGGACTAGAAATCGAAATGAAAAGTAACAAAAATATCTAATTAAAAAATAGTTTGAAATGGCCCTAGTGCACGTCTGCTATTCGCCGCCTATCCAATCTTTTATTTGTTTCATATCCTAAACAATGATGCCAGGCACTGTTCTAAGTCATTAACATATACAAACTCATTTTATCATTACAACATGCATAGGGGGTAGGTGCAGTATTGATATTGTCTTTTCATAGGTGAGCCAAATGAAGTAGAGAAAGATTAAGAAACTTCACCAAGATTATACTGCAAGAAAGTATTAGAGACATAATCCAAACTCAGATAATCTGCTTCAGAGTTTATATTCTTAATGTGATCTTTATAAATCCTAGATAAGGGTAAGGAGAAAATATAATCATGAATCAATGAAATTATCATCCATGATTCCTTATGACACAATATGTGTTTGATGGAATTATATGATGCAGGCATTTAAAGTTTAAATGATTATACCATAAGCAATAGTAGAAGTAAATACGACATTTACATTATGTATGAAATACTGTATATACTAGCACCTGTATCAAATTAAAAATTTTTATGCTCTTTGATTATTATATCCCCTCTCCCTGCTTGCCTAAAGCCTCCTCATCTCTCAAGACCTCCTTTCCCTTGAAATTTGAAAGCTGATTGTTCTTTTCATACCTTAAGATAAAAACTTTAGAATAAGATAATTATAGCATATAATCTAGGCCAAATATAAAACACTTATGGTATGAAAGTTAAGGAAAAAAGTTAGTGGGGTTGAATGGAGAAGAGAGAAATAATATCTGATCTGAATCATGTCTAACTTAGGATAGATAAAATAGAAAAAAAATATGTACTTAGGTCAATAGGGTACAGTGTCCAAATAATCTAGTGTCAGTATGTACCAGTGTTCCCAGAACAAGTCAAGAATCTGCCAGATAAAGTTGTCACACAGAAGATCTGTTCCTGGTTGGATACCTAGAACACTTGTAGACACTTGATTATACTTAGGAGACAAGACCTGACTCCCTAGGAAGGGAAAATAGAGAGGAAAAAGGGTAGCACAGACCAGAATGTTTCTATTTCCTTGAAACAGGTATAAAGAGGGAGGGGAATTTGAGGCCTGAGCCTGTCTGACAACATAATTGAACATTTTCACCGAGGCTTACGGTTTACCTTTTTCACTGATTTTCCTCACCTAAGGGAGAGAAATGGAAATGTTGTCATGACCAAACTCATCCATCCCGTAAACACATTTTTCCACTATCAGTGTGGAATAAGATTCACATAATGGGATATTTCTGAGCACGGAAGTTCATACATTAAGAAGTATACTTTTACCAGTGTGGAAATCATTCTGAAATAAATTAAACAGTGTCAATAAAATGACTATAAAATTGAAGCCTGCAGTCAGACAGAAAAATCTGAAAACAATAAAGAATCCAGTGAGGTAGTAAAAGCACAGGCTGAGTCAAATCAAGAGGTGAAGAGAATTAGCTGCAACCTTAGTTGTAAATATTAAGTACTGGTGATAAATGAAAGACACCTAGGAGGGATATGTAATGCACTAGATTGCATAATTAATTGCAGCCAGAAGCCCTAGGAATGGAGTGGCCCGCTTACATAACAGCCAGAAATCAATTATAAGAAGGGGCGAGGTATAAATATACCGACCACTCTACTGTGACACAAGGAGATTCAACTGGATGTATGCAGCTGCTTGAGATCTCTGATATAATCTTGTAATATGATCCGACAAAGGGTATCAGTCTGCAGTACCCAAAAGCTTCTATAAACCTTTTACAAATAGACAAACCAACAGATAAACTGCACAAAAAGGCATGAACAGTTCACAGAGCTAGACATTTTAAAGGATATATAAAATTATATACATATAATTTTATTTAAAAATATATATAACTAAAATACAATAAAAATGATGGTTTTCTTGAATCATTAATGGTTTAAAGCTATAATGTGATCCTTTTTTTGTTTTAGTTATTTTAATGTTTTTATTTATTTTTGAGAGATAGCACGAGCGAGGGGAGGGGCAGAAAGAGTGAAGGGACACAGAATCTGAAGCAGACTCCAGGCTCTGAGCTTTCAGCACAGAGCCTGACACGGGGCTTGAACTCATGAACTGAGAGATGATGACTTGAGCTGAAGTAGGATACTTAAACGACTGAACTACCCAGGGGACCCGATGTGATACTTATTTTAATGTTGTTATTAATATCTATGGTGAGGAAATGTCATTTATGTTATTTCTGCATTCTATTTTTCTTGTATCTTTTTTGTTTATTTTTGCATGAGTCTTTGCTGTTATTAGATGCAGGCATATTTAATAATTCATATCTTTATTATTAAATATAGCCTTTAATATTTTAAGTGTTCTTATTTGTCTCTTTTATGTCTCTTGGTCTCATTCAATTTTGTCAAATACCAAAATCATGACCCTTGTTTTTTCTTTTTCATTTGCAATTGTCTTCTACATCTTTGTGCACTATTTCATTTTAAACATTTCAGAACCTGTTTGTTACAGATGTATTTCTTGTACGCAGCACACAGCATGACTTTCTTTGCTAACTGTGATATGTCGTTAACTCCTCTCTGATGCATTTCCCAAAATCTTCTTCTCTGTATGCTTCTGGGTAAAAGACTGTAAAAGGAACTTGTATGAATGTAAAAGATAAAAATGAGTGAAAACATATGATATCTGTCTTTTTCTGACTGACTCATATGTGGAACTTGAAAAACTTAACAGAAGACCATGGGTGAAGGGAAGGGGAAAAAATAGTTTCAAACAGAGAGGGAGGCAAACCATAAGAGACTCTTAAAGACAAAGAGCAAACTAAGGGTTGATGGAGGTTAGAGGAAAGGGGAAAAAGGGTGATGGACATTGAGGAAGGCACTTATTAGGATGAGGACTGGGTGTTGTATGTAAGTGATGAATCACGGAAATCTACCCCCGAAACCAAGAGTACACTGTATATGCTGTATGTTAGATAACTTGACAATAAATTATATTTAAGAAATTAAAAAATAATACAAATAATAAAAGACCAAAATGAAAGAGAAGGCATTCTTCTCTTTAGGCAATTGTAGCTGGACAATGGGCATAGGAGAAATTCCTGACAACTCTTATTAAAGAGTTACCTTCATCTCCCCTACAGGTTGAGATATTTGGTGTGGAATTCTCAGATTCTTAAGAATTCCTGTAGCTTCCAGTCTGAGAATGATCCACTTTGGTCCTTCCAGTTGAAATGTCAGAGTTGACTCATCTGACTTGCAGGAGACACTCTGACTTTCAGCAGGAGCTTCACTTCCAACAGAGATTTAAGCCCCTTATTCTACATTAAAACAATTATATCTGAATATATAGGGTGGCTTCTGTCTTCCTGACAGAACCGTGACTGATACGTGAATTGATTTGGCTTTCTGAGTTCCATAATTTGTTTCACCTTATGTTTACCTCTAAATGTCCTTTTACTTGAGTCTCTCTCTCCCCTTCCTCTTTCACCCTCCTTCCCTCTGAATATCTTTAGTATTTAGCCAAGTCTGTATTATTTTGTAATAGTTATCTTTATACTACTTTCTTTACATAATACTCTACATTTATTCTTTTTTTTCTTTTTGAATGTCTACTTGTTTTCTATTATAAGCAAGCTTTTTTGAGTAAAACCTCTTCCTTCTCTGCCTTCTCTTTGTACTTAATTTGAGGAGATATACTTTAACTCCCAATCTATGACCATTAGGCAATCAATAAACTCATTCCGCTTTCCTTCCTCTCTTCATTCTTCCTAAACTGATTTTAGTTCTATTGATAAAATTATATTCAATGCTTACTGTAAATACTTATGACAGTGCTTCTTTAGGCTTTTTCAATTTCCTACGATCCTTCTTTAGTCTATTTCTTATGAAAGACTCACAAAAAATAATTGACACTATGCATGTTAATAATAGGATGTCTGTGTTATGTAAAATGTATTTACATTTAAAGTCCATTTGGATATGCGACTGTGGGCTTACATTTTATTCTCTCACATATGTTACTACATTGTCTTCTGGCACAAAATAGTACTTGCATAAATTCTGATAACCATCTTATATTATTTTTCTTGCAAATGACTCCATCTTTTGGGGTGATGGCTAAAAATCATTTCTTTAAAGCCCATAATTATGCTAAAAATTAATCTTCCTGGTGTAGTGTATCTTTTCAATATGTAGTTTCAAGTAATTTTTTATTCCAAGAAAATTTAGTTGAATTCTGATTTCTAGTATTGTTTCTTCTCCTCCTTCTCCTCCTCTCCTTCTTCTTCTGCTCCTACCATTATACATATGTTGCATCATCATTACCTATTTCTATATCATTATCTCAAAGCCTTTTTTCTTTATATCTGTTTTCTTTCCTTTTTTCTCTTCTTTCCACTACCTACATCCCTATGACTTATCTGTGGTCTTCATTCTTATTTAAACTTTACTTGAGGTTATCTTTTTTTCTCTCATTTCTTACTATTTTATGAAATCTGTTTGTTCTTTATATTCTCATTTGTTGAATGTATTATCACCAAGTTTTTCTAATTCTGATTTCTATTGTTTCATAATTCCTTTTTTGGCTGATTTCAAATAATAACATAGGTTTTATCTCTTTTTGTGTATGTCTTTCTGGAAATAATTAAATGTCTACAGACATGTTATTTTGCTCATTTTACTCCTATAAAAATTTAAAAGATTTCTATTGCAATATATTTCAACAGCTGATTTCTAAGTGAAATAGGTTTTCCTGGATTCCTAGAAGGGGAGGGTTGGCTAAACTATTGTCTAATCACATGACCCTAGAGCCATTTTCTCCAGTGTGGTCACTTAAGATTAAAAAAATATGCCCTTGTATTTTCTAGATGTGCTAGCTTTCTTCCTTTTGCTGACTCTTTAAAAAAATTTTTTTAGCTTTTTTTATTTTTTAATTTATTTCTGAGAGAGAGAGACCGCATGATCAGGGGAGAGTCTGAGGGAGAGGGAGACACATAATTTGAAACAGGCTCCAGGCTCTGAGCTAGCTGTCAGCACAGAGCCCGATGTGGGGCTCGAACCCGCAAACCATGAGATCATAACCTGAGCTGAAGTCGGACGCTTATCAGACTGAGCCCACGTGCCCCCTTTTTGCTGACTTTTATATGAAATATCTCCTTTGTACTTCAAGCCTATTTCCTGCTCCATGTGCATTCTACTCACTGCAATTTTACCTACATATGGTGCTTTATTCTAAAAGTGAGGATTTCATTAACCACAAGCCTCCATAGTGATTAGACTACCTCAATGTTGTCTGAAATTCCTTTGGTCACCATTAATTTCCTTGAAAAGCTAAATCTCTGTAGACACTCTTCTAGTTGAGTTGCTTAAGATTTTTTCCATTAAGTTTTCTACAACAAATGCACCAATTTCTGGATTCTTCAGTGCTCAGGGACATTTGAAGATTATTTACTCTCTGTTTCTGCTTTCTCTTGCAGATCTGTTAAAATTATACAGTTCTTACTGCTGTTTTTGGTTTGACCCCACACATAAAAGAATAGTTTTCATATAATTTTACTGTAGATGTTACCTGTTATATTACTAATATGTTATTTCCGTGGTTGTATCTACTTCTGTGAAGAGGTTCTGGACTATTCAAATCAGCTACCATCAGCTACCATGCAAAAAGAATATTTATATTTGTAACTACTACCCATACACAAAGTGTAATTAAAAGTGAAAGAAAATATAGCCATTATAAAAATACTTTTCAAATGTAATCTTTAAGATATACTTGGAGCAACAAATCCAAATTTTATTGTATTTGTATATCTTTTAGCAATGCACATTGCTGTGGTCAAGAGAAGGTTAATTTCACTAAACTGAAGGAAAAAATACCTGATTATTATAAGTATAGGTGAATCCACCTCCCAAAAATGGAGTATTTTTTTATTGTCCATGAAACCACGTAAGCTCTGCGGCTTATTTTGATGTGTATCCAAGACAAGGTTAGATTCTTTTAGCTCTTTCTCTTTAAGATTTTGGTAAAATAACTTCCCTGGTGTATCTAAGAAGACCCAAACACATGTAATTTATGAGGGACCATGAATTAATCTCATCCCTCTCCTTAGTGGAAGAGTTTTCATGTTATGTAAAGTTTTCTCTTGATATTAATGATGAGTGATAACAATAATATTTAATTTTCAATTAATCTATAGGACAATAATGTGGATTCTAACATGGACTAAAGTATTAAGCTGTGTTACCAAAAAAAGAGACTGTCAACTCAAAGAACATATCCTTAAACTAATTTTAAGGTGTGTCACTCTCTGTATCAGCCAATAAGCATTAAGTAGACAGCATTTTTCCAAAATGTAGGCTTTAGAATAGAACCTGGAATTTGTTCCTTTATAACCTTCAATTTTATAAATCTAAAAATTTCCTCCCTACTCACAATGATTTATCTATAAGATAACATGTGATTTAAGTCAGCTCTTCTCTGATCATGTGCACTGTGGCTGAATTACAGATCCAAGGTTATTTTTTAATCATTTGAAATGCTCTTAAATTCAGAGAATACAGTTGGAAGCAGATTAGATTGAATTCTAGGAAAAGCCTCTTCCTGTGGTACTTAATGAAAAGCAAAGTGAATCAAATTTCAGTTTGAGTACTGTAAACCCAAATATGCAAACCCTATCTTGGCTTTCAAAAATCTTTGTTGGAAGAATCATAGTGTTCAAATTTGGAAAACCTGCTGATTTTTCCCTATCTGGCATAAGTGGTCAATTTTGGCCTTTTTCCCAGGGAAATGTTGCACATAGGATTTGATAAAGAAGTTTCATATTGGGCTATTTCCCAAATGCTTATAGAAGACGTAGTTCCATTCTAGACCAGAAAGGCACAGAGAAAGAACAAGGAAAAAATTAACTGTGTTCTGAACAATCAGGATAAAGTCAGGAAATATAAACTGAACAAGATCATATCATTCTGAACCACAAAAACTTGCTCAGTCCAAAATTCCATTTCTTTATCCAGAAACATGTGCATTATCCTTGAAAGATCCCCCAGAATCCCAGAGCACATCCCTTCCTAACTCAGCAAGTTCCCCTTAAGGTATTTTTTTAAAAATTAGCAACGATATGATTATTCTAAATTGATTGAAAATAAATAAGAGCCATGCTTTGCTTAAAATCAGGAACATATTAAGCCTCACCACATGAGATATAATCCATGAGCACAATAATAAAACAAAAATGAGTGGCATTATGTCAGAGACTTGCAGCTGTGAAAATTTCTGCCTCAGTACAGCATTCACTGTCTTCCCAGCTTCTTGGGGGAAACAATCAAATATAAAGGTAATCTGATTAGAATGCACATAGCTCTGTAACATAGACTACAACTCCGTCTTTCTGTATCTAGCAAAACTCTCTTGACATTACAAACCTAACCATCAATATTAGACAAATTTCAATAAGCAAGCTTGACAAACACCCCAAATCTCAAGATATCTTTAACATTGTCTTATCCTACTTTTGCCCCACATTATTGGTAGAGAGAGGACATAATTTCTCCAAGTGTATACAGCTACATGCAAGAGCCCTGACTAGCATACCATTTCCCATGTTGGTATTATCTTGAAGACAGTAGCACTAGATTGAAGATTCTGAACAAATTCTTATCTCTAATTCACTCCTTGGAGTCCTCAGTCCTGTATTTCCAACTTCTTCATGAATGAACAATAAGCCCTCATAGTCAACATTTTCCAAAATTAAATTCATTTTTTCCCGTCACCCAAATAAAACTCTTTCTTCTATATTACCTCTTATAGTGGGTAATGTCAGCATTCATCCAATCTTCCCGTGGAACCCCACAGAGGTTATCTTAGCCTTTCTCTTTTCCTTTATCTTATATGATGATTTGCTTCTATCTCCTGCCCCTGTTTCCCAAGTTTCTCATCAGCCTGTGAGTCCTCTATTTAATCCACAGCTGCTTCTGAATTCAAGTCACCACTATTCTTACCTTTTAATTAAAAATAACTCCTAATTGAATCCTTGTTTCCATTACTTCTTTGACTCATTATCCATTCTGCCTTGAAAGTGCTACTTTTAAAATATAAATCTTATTGTGCCATTCATTGGTCTGGAGTTTTCTATAGGGGCATCTCATTATTTTTCTACAAAGTTTTCAATCTCCATTCAATGACCCTAAAGAGGTCATTAGGTTTCATATGAAACAACTAGCTCTTACTTGGAAAGGCCATTCTGGTATTTTCCCAAAGCTCGTCCATAACATACATGAGTTTTGCTTTTAAAAAAGTAAACTAAAATGTACAAATTAATCAGTATAAGAGTAAAAGACACAAATGCATTGACCTTCTCAATTGCTTACTTGTCTCATTAATATGTTGGGTTTTGCTTGCTTGCATTTTTGTTTTATTTTGTTTTTTGTTTTTTGTTTTTTTTAATCATCCTGGAAATTATCTCCAAAACCATACATAGTGTTCACATATCTATTGCTGATTTTCAACTCGATACAATATGTTTTCCTAATATAAAATAAAGTGCTTATAATTCAATTACCTCTTGTCATCTATCCATATACCCATTCTTTCTAAATTATGCCAAATTTTATTTCCAGTGTCCCTACTCATTATTTATATAGATTTGGATACTTACTTAAATTCTGCCTTATATCAAATGAAAACATGATTTCTTTAGTTTTCATGACATTAGCCAATGCAATGCCCCGTATACTTCTATGTTTTATTTACCACTACTTTTTTCATAAATGCTTCTGATATTTCTTCTTTTTATTTCTATAAACTGGGTTCAATTACCAAATATTTATTGAACACATACCACACAACACAAAGATAATGGTACTTCATCAAGTTTGAAGCTGCTGCTAAACATCCTGCAATTCACAGGACAGCCCCTCACACTAAAGAATTATCGAACCCCAAATGTCAATAGTGTCCAGATTCAGAAAAACTGCACCAAGGTCATATAACTTCCATGTGATTTTATTTATAACAGTGAATCCATTTTCTTCAATGACTTCCTTAAACTTTTGACTTGCTGTTCTACTTTAGTTTATTCATTTTCTAAGCCAACTGCACAGTTAACAGCTGGATCTTTAAGTTTTACTTAAGTTTAACATGATGTGTTTTGAATCCCATGTCTTCCTTTTTCCTGTATTTTGTCTTAAATTTGCTGGAGTGCATTCTAGAAAATCACTTTAGGAGGTTAGTGGTAAACTTTAGGAGTCAATATATATATCCAAATATGTGTCTAAGCTGTACTTGCCCTTGATATTTTGGCAAGAAATAGCCTTTTCCTTTGGAACTTAGAATAACTTTTTCCCCCACTGTCACATTCAGTTTTGCTGACGAGAAGTCAAATACCATTCTAATTCTCATTTCTTTGTGAGTAGCCAGCTTGTTGTTTTGTCTCTGTGTATGTTTGGAATCTTTTAAAATATTTTTTATGCTCTGAGATTTCATGAGGGATATGCCTAACTGGGAATTTCCATTCATCCGCCTCTGTCCTTGATGGACTCTTTTGTGCTGATGATGCCCATCATAGTTTAGCTCTAGGAAGTTTCATTTTACTTTTCTTTCCCTTTTCTCCCTTCATTTTTTTTTACTATCTTAAGACAATCTGTCCAAATCCTATTAGAAACCAAGTATTGAATCATATGGGGTCTAAAGCCAGGATGTCCCTGAATCCCAATTATATCTCTTATTATCTGAGTGACTTTGTATAAGTTACTTTACCTCTGTGTGCCTCAGTCTGCAAAATGGAGACCACAATAGCACCTACTTAATAAGGTAATTGTAAGGATTGTAAGGATTGTAAGGATTGTGCTGGCATTGATTTAAACAAATTAAAGCTTACCTGGCACATAACACCTTTAAAATTTTTTCTAACATTATTTCTATATGTTTAGTATACTATACAATACTATCTCCATAGGTCAATGAAAACTATTTCTGGCCATTGTAAAATGACAATTATACAACTTTTCTCCTAGATAAGATTAGACAGCAACTAGCAAAAATAATACATATGTAATTTACTTATCAGTTCTGTGTTTCTATAAATACTAGACTGTCAATATGATCACAGATCCATTTTAATTACTTCTGCTTTGCAAAACCACTCCAGGAGATTGTGAAAAGGAAGTTCTGATGAATGAATCTCTCCACTGACAGATGCAGATGAGTTACGAGTTATTACACACATGCATGTACACATACATACAAAGAACAAAATCTCATACAACAATTCAACAGACCTTAACAATACCATCCCTTCTACATCTACTCCATTAAGGAATATTAGGCATTCCATTTCCCCTTTGACATTCATTTTTCAGAATACCACCCCTCCCAATCTGAGGAAAGAGCAAATCAAAAGATTTAAGTTCCCATTTTATCTCATCTCCCTCATGTGCTACCTGCAAAGTCATAAGTAAGGTACCTCTTAAGGCTTCAGTTTTCCTGTAGCTTCTGAAATGCAGTTAACCAGGTGGTGTAAATGAGATAGGCAGTATATACATGTGCATGGCATATAGTAAATACACAAACTTACTCTCTTCTTTTCTAAGCCTAATTTCATGTAAATTATGGGAGAAAGAATGAGGTGAAGAAAGTGATCACAGACCATACCTGAACCTGTACATAAAATTCTCTAATATGGTTCTACACCTGTAATTCATAAGTGACTATGGTATCATCATATATTTTACATCTCTCTCTTTATATTTCACCTTAACCAACACTAACATTTCTTTCATGTTTCATTTTGTTGAACTTTAAATGCTCGTGATATACAGAATGTTTAGGTTCTTGTGTTTAACTTCTATCACTTTAAACCTGTCAGAAATATTTATGTCTCCAAAGAATCATAGTATTGAAAACATGGGCTTTCTCCTTAAAAAGAACTACTATTTTCTTTTCCTTAATGGGAATTCTTGATATTTTGGCACAAATATATGGAAAAATAAAATCTAGTTGGAGGAGTCCCAAAAGGAGAAATATTTGACAGGCTTATTCTGTTAATAGTAATTAACTTAAAATGCAAATTTTAACATCATTCTCTATATAATAAAATCTCTTTGGCTAACCTCAAAGTATTAAGTGATTACAATTTTAATGGAAAATTTCTGGCAAAATATTCACCATTGGCTTGTATAATGTCCCAAAGAAGGTCTTTTAATACCACCAAAGGGAGAAGGTTAAAGTCCATTGAAAGTGCCCTTCATTTTCCTGGAATGGTGCCTAGCTCTTGGAAAGCAATTTACAAAAGGCCTTTCTTTCTACTATAATCTTTTTTTCCCTTCCTGATGACTCTTTTATCTTAATGCTTATATAGAGTGCCAGATAGCCACTTAATGCAATGTTCTGGTGCATTAGGCAGTGTTCATGAATGACTGAAAAGATCTAAGATATGGAGAATGTGAAG
Source organism: Crocuta crocuta (assembly GCF_008692635.1). Lineage (NCBI taxonomy): Eukaryota > Metazoa > Chordata > Mammalia > Carnivora > Hyaenidae > Crocuta > Crocuta crocuta. The sequence continues at coordinate 14,301,454 of NW_027551568.1, read as the reverse complement.
ATTGGGAAGGACATGAAAAAATGACCTAGTATCATGGCCAGTATCATTTATTAACAGCAGCTGAAGAGATCCATTGCTTTTGCAAAGGCAGGTACCGACCACCTCACTCGTTAAAACAATTCTACTCAAAGTAACCACCAGTAAAGGAGGATGTTCTCACTCCATCTTCTCCCCCTTTCTCTTTAATCTATACCTATGTATCAGAGCCATCACAACCATTATAAAATTCCTTAGCTCCCTTCTCTGAACACTGCCAAATTCCAGATTTTTTCAGCTAACATTTTATTTAAAGGAGGTAGAATAAAAATATGTATAATTTCAGTTCTTCACCCCAGTGGTGGATTAGCTTCCTACTGCCTCTGTAAAAAAATAACCACAACTGCATTGGCTTAAAACCATACAAATTCATTCCCCATAGTTCTGGAGGTCAGAAATCTAAAATCAATGTGTTGGCAGGCTCTGTTCCTTCTGTAAGATTCAGAAGAGAATCCATTTTCTTGTTGTTGTTTTATCTTCTAGATGCTGCTTGCACTTCTTGACTCATGCCCCCTTCCTCCATCTTACAATGTATCATTTTATCCAAGGTTTCCATCATCCTCTCATCTTTTTCTTCTATACTCAAATCTCTGTACCCTCCCTCTAATAATGGCACATGTGATGACATTAGCCCCATCTCAATAGTACAGGATAATCTTAATTTCTCACAATTTCATCATCACAACTGCAAGGTCCCTTCTTCCATATAAGGTAACACAGTTTCCGGCAAGTGGGACATGGACCTCTTCAGAGGACCATTATTCAGGCCACCACAAGTAGAAGTGAGGCATTCAGAGAAACTTCAGAGAAGTTTCAAAAATTACGTATTTGCCAGGGTATTAGACTTATCTAACATAGAAATATAGGAACCATTATACTATCTATAATATCTTCCCATATAGAAAATGACTCATGAAAACTATTAAGCAAGGTGCCTGGGTGGCTCAAATGGTTAAGTGTCCGACTTCAGCTCAGATCATGATCTCACAGTTTATGAGTTCAAGCCCTGCCTCAGGCTCTCTGCTCTGAGCGCAGAGCCTGGAGCCTGCTTCAGACTCCGTGTCTCCCTCTCTCTTTGCCCACCCCTGTACCGTTCACACTCTGTCTCTTTCGCAAAAATCAATAGACCTTAAAATTTTTTCTTAAAAAGTATTAAGCAAGATGAGTACAAAAACATTTTAGAAATTAAGAGTGGAAATAATAAATCCAAAATAAAAATGCATACTCACACTCGAAATGTAAAGATTTCAATATGATTCATATACTTATTACTTCAAAAGTTCCTTTTTTGCTGTTTTCACTAAAGGGCTAAGGCTATTCATAGTAATTAATATATTTTAGGTGCTAAAATAAGTTATATGGCTTCCATAAAAATATTTAGATATTTTATAACTATTTTATAATGATTTGGTAAGGTCCCTTTTGAGGAAATGTCTTAGATGGCTTGGGCCCTATTTACAAATGTCTGGAAGGTCAAATGACATTTCTCAATTAGTCATATTTTTTAAAAAGTGTATTCAACTTATGGCCAAAACTGGATACTGTGATTGAGCTGAAAAAGTTCTGATCTCCAGGATAGTCCTATGTTTAAGGCCATTGAAATGAATTTTCCAGATAAACTTGGAATTTAAAGGTCAAGGGAAAGAGTTCATAATGAATAAATTACCAAAAGAGTGCTTCTCTTTTGTTTTTCACAAACTGCTATGCTGAGTCGAGGTTTAAATTAATAGTGTCATAAAATGATAATGATGCTGATAATATTACTGGTTGGCATTTTATACATTCACATGCACAAACATACATAAACATATATCCATGGAATGTTTTATAAAATCTTCATATACAATACTGAATCTGGATATGGAAATAATACCATAGATAAATGAAGCTCAGAGACTGCGTGCATAAAATTGCATTCTAAATGCCAAGACCAGGGTAACCAAGATTATGCAGTCTCTTTATCTCCCACATATCTAGTTTGGAATACAAGTCTTTGCAATCTGATTCCAGCAGCTACCTGGAGTTGATACATATCAGTATCATGAACCCTAAGTTTGAGAAGAGTTTTAAGAAAAACAGCATATTTTTTGAAAAATTTAAAGACCAAAAGATGTAGGTTCAGGTCCAACTTCTGTTCTTATTAGCTGAAACTCAGGAAAATCACTGACTTCTCCTAAAGTCTGTAAATTTTTTTAATTAATTAAGTTATTTTTAAATTATATCCAGGTTAGTTAGCATGTAGTTCAATAATTTTCAGGAGTAGATTCCAGTGATTCAGACCTTACAAATGTCTTCCTTAATGCTGCTTATCCATTTAGCCCATCCCCCAACCCACAGCCCCTCCAGCAACCCTCAGTTTGTTCTCTGTATTTAAGAGTCCCTTAATCCATTCATCTGTCAATGGACATTTGGGCTCTTTCCATACTTTGGCTATTGTCATCAGATAATTTCTGGAAGAGTTTTAAAACTTGACAATGGGTACGAAAGAGGGAAGCATATTAGTCCTTATATTCTTAGTTCAGAAGTTATATGCTCAAAAATGTAGAGTAACTCAAACATTCAACTGGAAACATAAGTAGCTTTTTTCACTAGTCTGCATGCCTCAACTAAGATACTCCACCTATCTACAAAAGTTGAGTTTATTTTACTAGTTCACACAGAATCCTCTGTATGTGTTACGATTATGCTACACATAAACCAGCTCACTACTCTTATCTCAAGCAACTGGTAGCCATATGAGCAAGTCCAAGCGATGGTTTCCAGTTTGATCTATACATCACATTGTACACATGATTTATTTTAAAGATGATTTATCAGGTATGTGGTTTCTAGATACACAGGTACTTCTCCGGTTTCTGTTATTTTCAAGGTGGCTGTCTTATCCCACCCCATGTATGCTTAACCACACCCACAGCATTAATACTTTCTATTTCTTCCTAGTCTCTTCCTATTCTCTCCTTGCACCTCTGTTCTAAGGAAAGTCTACAGATGAAAGGCTCCAGCTGAAGATGCAGATATCACCCAAAATCTCTTCTTCAGTTCATGGCAAACACTACATATAAAAAGAATTGGAGACATTTTGTGGATGAGATGAGCCTATGAATGATTGTCTCTGGATGAAAATTTATTGTACCCAGTCTGTCAACAAAACTGACAAATTGATGCAGCTGGGAAAACTCAATTCTTTGTCTACTGACAATATATTACAGAGTCCAGGCATGGATTCATTTGTCTTTATTTCAAAGTTTCAAGCATACAGTTTGCTATAAGAAACTGCCCTACTCTATATGCACATTTGTACATATGCAAATATATAAACATTTTTGCAAAACACAGATTGATAGATTAAAAAAATTAATTATCTTTACAATAATTTAATTTCATTTTAAGGGCTTTCTGACAATGTTCTGGTTAGAGAACTACCACAGTATCAAAAAACTTATTGCCTTTTCAGTCCTAGAATAAATACAACAGCTTGCTCCCCTTTGAGAGATATTGTAATTTCACTTAAAAAAAACTTATGATGAGTGAAAGTAATCTTGTCCAAAGCCGCTCTGATGTTCTTCTGAAGCCAGATATGGCAGTATTTATTCTCAGAAGAGAACAGGTTGGGAAGAAATGCATATTTAATTAATTTAACTGAGATGCTCTATATTGGATGGTAATTTCAACCAAATATTTTAGATCATAATAAAGGTCTTAAGATATCAGTTTTAATCACTGAGTGCATTTATCATTCTGGTTGTTTCAAACCATCAAAATCTAGACAAGAGAAGTCAGCCACCTACAAATCTCTTTTGGAAACAGTAAACTTTATGGTTCTTATGTATTTATTCCCATTTCTAAGCTTACATTTCCAACAAAGCTTAAAGAAGAACGAAAATTATTTCTTTTAGATGCGTTCTAAATTACAAAATAATCCATTCCAGGTGTGCATGCCCAGGGGTTGGGGTGATCTGAAACTAGATTTCAAGCTTTGCACAATAATAGGCCCTCTCCTATCAGCTGCCTTTGATCTGGATACAGGAGCCTTCAGTACCGCCAACTTACCACATCAGGTAACAAGGCAGGAATTGTGGGAATTTACTGAGTTAATTTTGAGTGTTCTAGAGATCCTAAACAAGATTGGCTGGAACTGTAAATATTTGTACTTTTGAACAAGTTCATGGCTCCTTGTCATTTTATGACAGCTATCTTTGGTATAAACAACAGGATCCAATTTCCCTAGAAATCAAATTATTGCATTTAACATATATCTTACAATATTCAAAAACCAAAATCTTCTTATAAAACTGAAACATTTGGAATATTTAGAATAAATTTATTCTATCTACAAAACTGAATATCTTAAATAAAACTCCACAGTGTCCATGTCAAAATTTCAATTGTTATCAGGTAGTTGGTGGCAAAGATGGTTAAATAATGAAGCAAATTTGAAACTGTATATTTCTCTGTTGAGATGATCATTATTTGTCTTACCCAAGGGAAATGACTTGAACTGGATGTCTGAAATACAACTTATTCAGGAATAGTTCTGTAAACATATTTAAATAAACTGTAAAGATTTTATGAATATAGTATTTATACTAAAACATGGTATTTATTACTTCTTTTGAACTTTAAATCAGAAACATAACAGAAGAATTAACACAAGTCTTCTAAGTTCTGTTCTGAGGCAAACTATCTTAAATTTATTAACTTTGACACTCTCTTATGTTACTTGAAGACATGGGATAAAAAATAAAAGATATTTAGTTCCAAGATAATTCCTAGGCCACAACAATCAAAAACCATAGGCTTTCTTAAAATAATTTTTTAACCTTTTCCGTAGTCAGTGTTGTGATCTCTCCCAAATATGCATGTAAGTAAGACTGGTATTAAATATACGGAATCAATTATTTGATAAGAAGTACAAAATCTAATTTTGGGTTTGGCTGCAATTTCAGTTTCCAAGAGTCTCTCTTTCCCACCCAAATATCTCGCTAATATGTTTATCCATTTTGATTTTAAAAAAGGAAAGGAAGAAGGGAGGGAAGGGCAGAAAGGTAAAAGAAGAAAGAAGGAAGGAAGGAAAGAAGGGAGGGAAGGAGGTTGATTATATTCCACAATCAGAAATAAGGTTTAATACTTACTAAACATCAATTATAAATGGTTGTTGTATTTTTTTACTGAAAGCAATTTCTTTTAAATATACAAAATGAACAGAAGAGTATTGGTACAAGACTTCCTTGAGAAGTTGTACTTGACGACATCAAATATTGATATCACCTACCCAGTAATTTTGTCAAGAATAAAGACCCAAGGAAAGGAAAATATCAGCCAATTCTTGAGATTCTTAATGAAATAGTAATAAGATTCCCCAATACTTATTTTAAAATAATTAATTTAAAATAACCATTAGAAATTCAGAATAAGACTATTAAATTTTTGATTGCATAGGCGTTTTTGCTTTTAATTTAGAAAACACTGGTTTATGACTTGCCCTATGTCAGCCCAGTGGCCAGAACTCACATCACATTCACTTGCAGGAATCTAGAACAGGAAGTCCATATTCCCAGCATAGCAGAATTAGGCATTTCTGTTGGGTGAAAATATTCACTGGAGCACATGCAGCAATCCTCACACCTATACAGCAGTTACCTTCTTTGTCCCCACTAGATACCAGTTACAATATGAAAGCAAAAATTCACACTGAGCAAGTGTGGGAGCTACTTTATCATAGAAGTTTCATTCTTCATAAAAGCCAATATCTCATTATAGCCCAAGGGCTCCCCCAAAGAAATGCACTCAATTATAAGATTCACTTGTGCTTAAGGGAACCCAAGGCATGGTTTCCATCACATATTTATAATGCACCCAGGCCACTACCATGTGCCAAATCAGAAGCTGTCTTTACTGTAAATACTAATTATTCATTATTATCAGATCTCCAGGTAAACTAGCAAAAGGAAAAAATGCTTTATTAATCAAAGGCTATAGAGTAAAATATGTGTTATTTTCTGGTACTTGTTCTTAAATTCTTTTGCTATTGATTATGATTGATAGTGTTTTTAAATCATAAAAATAACATATACTTACCTGCACTCAAAGGATTCCAATATGTATAACATGTAAAATACCTGGGTAGTTAAAAAATATATATAGAAGCAAGAGAAAGAAGAATATATCTACAATCATGCCAAATGGAAACACCACTGTTTGTATACTCATTTATTTCTTTTCAACCCTATTAAATGTGTTTTACACAATGGAAACCATTATTCTCAGCATTTTCCAGCTTGCTACCATATTTTAGCTCAATATTACATCATAAATGATTTTCTCTGACATTAAAATGATATAAATCATCTCATGATGGCATATTTCATCACGTAGATATATGAAATGTTGATTTCTTGTCAAGTTTCTAACATGTAGGTACTTTTCCACTATTTTTAATAAATATTTACAAAATTTCACAAAATATATTCATTGAGTCCTGTGTTTAATTATTTTTGTTTTGCTTTGTTTTGTTTTAAGTGGGCTCCATGCCCCACATGAAGTCCAGTATAGGGCTTGAACTCAGACCCTGAGATCAAGCCTGGCACTGAGATCAACAATCAGATGCTTAACCGACTGAGCCACCCAGGTGCTCCTGTGTGTTTAATTCATTTTGAAATATATGACCACAAAACTCTCTATATAAATGTATCTATGTATACATGTGTATGTGCGTGTGTGTGTGTGTGTGTGTGTGTATTTATTTGCAGACCTGGGTTTAAGGAATAATATTGAATAGATTAACAGTTCACCCACCAAGTAAAAAATCACCAATATATTTCAAGCCCACCATGTATGCTTAATCCCAGTCTTCTTCCATATAAGAGGTAACCTGTCATTAATTTTGTTTATTATTGTGTCTCCTTTCTTACTGTCTTTGTCATGTTTATATTCCCTAAAGAATGCATTGCTTAAGTTCTCATTGTTTCTTTTTTTTTTTTAAGTTTATTTATTTTGAGAGAGAGATGGGGAGAGGGACAAAGAGAGAGGAGAGAGAGAATCCCAAGCAGGTTCAGTACTGTCAGAGTAGTGCCAGATGCAGGGCTAGATGTGAGAACCTTGAGGTCATGACCAGAGCCAAAATCAAGAGTCCGACACTTAACCAAATGAGCCACCCAGGCACCACAGGTTCATGTGTTTTAAACTTTATATTAAAAAATATATATTATTTGCTTGCTTTCAGGACTTGCTTTGAGGCTTGTCCTCCTGATTTTTATATTTATCCTGGTTGATATATGTGTCTAAATTAATTTGTTTTCACTCCTGTTTAGTATGAGTTGCATTATTTTAATGTTATTTATGTATTTATTTTATTATCATGAGAATTTTCCCCCAAGCTTCTAGTATTACAACTGATATTCCAAGTAATGCTAAGCTTGAAATATTTAAAAGAACCAGAAGTTTAAGTATTAAAAAGTATTAGCTCAGTATTGTTTTCAATTCTTTTAGTTGCACGCTTCCACTTTCTTATGCCTTTTGTAATTGACTTGCCGCTGAATTTTTTTTTGAAGCCATTGCTCAATACCACTGTCTGTTACCTGGAGATTACATTCCTTTTGATTACTGATATATTTGGATTTAATTCTATTTCCTGTTTTGATTTCTATTTATCCTACATGTTCTATGAGTCTTCATGTTTTCTCTTTTTAAGAAAGCATTTGAATAGATATTAATTTTTTCCTCATGACTTTCTTCTCCCTTCACTAGGTCAGAGAGTATTTCCTTTTTTACTTCCTCATTTTACTTCCAGACAGCTTAATATGTCAAATTTTTAAACAAAGATAACATTAATCAATATCTTTATCCTGTTCCTCCTCAATATATTTGACTATAGTCATCTTTTTTTTATTAAATTCGTTCAACAAAACATTCTAGTATTCTTTCAGGTTATTAAGATGAAGAAGACATGATCTGTATTCTCTAAGAATGAGCACTCTTGTGATAAGAATTATACAAAAAGATCTTCCTTGTTCATGGAAGTAAGTGAAATGAGAGCACGGTAGAAAGTGTCATAGGAGAATAGTCCATGCATCCTGAAATGTAAATATTCCTGTAGGACATGATGTCTGAGCTGGTTCCCTAAAATGATGAGGAAAAAAAAAATAGAAGAAAGTTCAGGGAGAGATATTTCAGGCAAAAAAATGCATATGCATGAACTGTCAAAAGCTGTAATCTAGAAGTAGACAGCTTCCAAGTATATTAAAGGTGCTGAAGCCTAGAGAACAGATCAAGAAGTACTACATTTTTCTAGAAGAAAGCAAAAAGTAAAGAGACTCCAGTAATTTAGAACACCTGATGTATCCAGAGCACCTAGAATACTAGAAAGGAAATTGCTAGGTCAAAGGTATAAATGATGTTAAAATTCTTGATATATTTCAGATAGTTTTCATAACTGTATCTTCCATTCTCTTGATGTTCCTCCTATTCCCTTATATCTCCCCCTTCAAGGCCAACTTTCCTGCTTGCATTTAAAATGCCAGCCTTCCCAGATTTAGTTTAGTATATTTAAATGAGTCCAAGTGAACTCAAAACGCCTCCCTTTTCATGGGAATTTCCCCATCATCATTCCCTGGAGGAAGGAAGGGCAACCGGCTGTTTTATAATGTGTGACTCTGAGCACCAGGTCATGCTATTAAACTCAACAAATCATCCAACACTGTCTACACCTACCATCTTCCCTCTCACAGAAATTTGGGGTTCAGATTAATAGTAATTTGTGTCAGACTCAAATTCTGTATGCACCTGGACCTATGATTTACAAATTCATTAACTGTGAAGTTGTCATATTACACAATGTAGAAGAAAGGGAGTAGGGTATGGAAAGAATATCTATTTGGGGTAGACAGATTATTTCAGATAACTCAGGTCTAGTACCACAGCAAGGTGGAGCAGACACTCAGAGGAAGAGAGAAACTTGCCAGACTTCATCCCTTCTCCAGGTCATTATCAATGGCTATCAAAGTGTAGCCAGATTAATCTCCCTAAAACTCAAATGGCTTTGTCATTTTCCTGTTTGGCAACTTGTCCATGATTCCCTACTACTGCCTACAGGAAAAATGTCTAGCTCTTAATAATGTTATAGAAAGTCCTTCCTATCTTTATCTTCCTTATTTCCCAGCTTCAACCATTAAAGACACTCTCTGCACTCACTAAAATCCAGTCATGCTGAATGTGCCATGCATTCTTTCACTTCTAGAACATTACAGTATCTGTTCTCTATGCATGTTTATTCATGACATCAATTTCAGTATACTTTTCAGGACTCTCCTCATGACCTCTCCTCCCAGAATCCTGTCCTTAAACACCAGACTGTGGTCTCAGAAAGCTCTAAAAATTTTCTTTAGGAGTTATCATATTACACTTGCATTTTCTGCATGTGTGCAAATGCATGTTGAACCTCTACTAGCCTTTAAACATGTCTGTAATACCTAATGTTACTAAATAGATGTAACTCACTCCAGGGTTTATGGCTTGATGGGGTAGAACACTGCATGGTCTTTAGGACTCCATTTGAACCTTAAACTGAGTACTCCGTGCAGCGTACGTCCTGCATAATCATGCATTGTGGATCTACTGGTCTATTTTTCTCACACACAACTCAACCCCCCCATCCCCCAAAAAAGAAGGTGATTTATTTATTTGTGTAAAAGACCTAGAAATAGTACCCAGTGAAAGCAGGGCTTCAGTTCATTTGCTGAATTACTGATGGGTGAAAATAAGATTATTATTTAATCCATTATTTTTATTTAGCACGTCTTTGATTACAAGTTGATAAAACATTTAATTACTTCCTGATGAATTATGGAACTTTTTCCTTTTTTGATCGGTATGAACTTTATGTATAAATGCTATTAACATTTAATGTGTCATATGTGTTGCATGTAGTATTTGTTTTCTATTTGTATCTTAATTTTATGAGATTTTCATAGACAAAATATTTCAAAAGGATCAAGTCTGATATATCCTTTCATGATTTTTCCCTTTTATGATGAGAGCGTCTTCTCATCCCATCTTAGAGATAAAAGTATATTTATACCCATTTCATCCCTTTTTATTTAATCCTGCAACTATCTGGGGTTTGTTTCGTGGTGTGCTGTGACTTAAGACTTATAATTACTTTTGTTGGAGAGAAGATAATAACAGTTTGTTTCAGAGTCAAACTAAAAAGGAGAGTCTTTATTTGTTTGGCCACCTAACTACAAAATGCAAGTGAAGAGTATGTTTTACTTTTTCAAAACTGTATTTTTAGGTTATGAAAATCACTATTGGCTGAACCCTGAGGCTCTGTGTTCAAAAACCCAATGTGTTGTATGCTGTTACTCTTTCCATATTCTTGTTAGCGCTTTTATTTTTTGTTGTTGCTGTTAGCACTTTTAAATAATTGAATAAAATAAATTATCATGTTGTTTTGCAAGAAAGAGTGCCTACATGTGATGTCTGAGGTTGATCCAAGAATTGGAAATTATATTTCAGTCCCTGCTCTTGCCAAGATTACATATTTTAATCTAGAGACCATTTTGCCTCCCAACACAGCATTAACTGCTAATCCTTCTGAAATCAGGGGAAGAACATAATCTTCTAAATTCCACTGAAGAAAAGAGAAAATATTCCAGATAGGTCAAATGAACATAACCAAAATCAAGAATAAATACTTCAAAATTGTAATTTTTATGTAAGTTTTTGTGAGCTAGTATATAAAATTTGGAGTCAACCATTAAGATGTTGGCTATACTGGGCGCTTATTGTAATCTCTATCATCAGGTGTGTGCCTGACATAAGGTGTTAGGCAGACTGGGCTTGTTGGTTTCAAATGGCTTCCTGGGTCATATGTGATGACTGGCTCCTCCCTCCACCTGATCCCTTGTCCTCCAGCTGGCTAGCCCAGCTTGTCCACATGCTCAGTTCCAAGGGCATGAGCTTGGAAACTGTAACACCTCCTGGGACATTGGCTTGAAACTGTCATAATGTCACATTTGTCACATCCTCCGGATCAAAAGTTTAAACAGATACAAGGCATGGGGAAACTGAGACCACTGCTAAATGGGCAGCATTGCAAGGATGATGGCCATTTTTGTAATTTAGCACAAATAGATGTGGCTTTGTTTTATTTTAGGAATTTCTACCTTGCAGTTGGGATGGGGCAAAGCAGGAAGGATCGCACGATGCTGGTGGGCTCTATCCAACACTTCACTTGTTGACCTTTCCTCCACTACAAATAAAAAATCCTCTACTACTGCATTTGTGTAACAAAGATACCAAGATTATATTCTTTTTTTAAAATATTTTATTTATTTTTGAGGGAGAGATAGAGATAGCATGAGCAGGGGAGGGTCAGAGAGAGAGGGAGACACAGAATCCGAAGCAGGCTCCAGGCTCTGAACTAGCCATCAGCACACAGCTTGATGCGGGGCTCGAACCCACGAACCGTGAGATCATGACCTGAGCTGAAGTCGGACATTTAAACGACTGAGCGACCCAGGTGCCCCAACAAGATTACATTCTTTACTGAAGCAGCAGTAAAAATTATCATGGGCCTAAAGGATTGTGTATAATGTGCCTTTTGGATAAATCAACCCTTATTGCAGAGGACAGAAAGATCATTTACTTTTTCACTAAGCTACCTTCTGTCTTTATGAATTTCTCTATTCTGACATTTCTCACAAATTGACTCATACAATATGTGGTCTTTTTTATCTGGCTTCTTTCACTTAGCAAAACATTTTCAGGAATAATCTTTTCATAGTATACAGAAATACTTTATTCCTTTTGACGGCTAAATAATATCCCATTGTATAAATACACTGCATTTTGTTTATCCACTGCTTAGTTGATAGACATTTTTTTTCATAAGTAGTTTAGTGTCAAGTTGGTTTCCAGGTAACACCCAGTGCTCATCCCAACAAGTACCCTCCTCCAAGCCCATCACCCCCCCTTTTCTCCCCCCCCATCAGATCTCCATTTGTTCTCAGCATTCAGAAGACTCACGTGGCTTGCCTCCCTCCCTCTCCCCAACCATTTTTACCCTTCTCCTCTCCCATGGTCCTCCATTAAATTCCTCCTAATCCACCTATACTTGCAAACGTATGGTATTTGTCCTTCTCTGCCTGACTTTTCTCGCACAGCATAGTACCCTCAAGTTCCATCCGTGTTGCTAAAAATGGCCAGATTTCATTCTTTCTCATTGCCATGTAGTATTGCATTGTATAGATAAACCACATCTTCTTGATCCATTCGTCCGTTGATGGACACTTAGGATCTCTCCATGTTTTGGCTATTGTTGAGAGTGCTGCTATGAACATTGGGGTATATGTATGCCTATGCATCAGCACTCCTGTATCCCTTGGGTAAATTCCTAGCAGTGCTATTGTGGGTTCATAGGGGAGTTCTATTGTTAATTTTTTGAGGAACCTCCACACTGTTCCAGAGGGGCTGCACAAGTTTACATTTCCACCAACAGTGTAGGAGGGTGCTCGTTTCTCCACATAATTGCCAGCATCTATAGTCTCCTGATTTGTTCATTTTAGCCACTTTGATCAGTGTGAGGTGGTATCTCAGTGTGGTTTTGATCTGCATTTCCCTGATGAAGAGGGACGCTGAGCATCATTTCATGTGTCTGTTGGTCATCTGGATGTACTTTGGAGAAGTGTCTGTTCATGTCTTCTGCCCATTTCTTCACTGGATTATTTGTTTTTTGGGAGTGGAGTTTGGTGAGTTCCTTATAAATTTTGGATACTAGCCCTTTATCTGATATGTCATTTGCAACTATCTTTTCCTATTCCGTCAGTTGCCTATTAGTTTTATGGATTGTTTCCTTTGCCATGCAGAAGCTTTTTATCTTGATGAGGTCCCAATAGTTCATTTTTGGTCCTGATTCCCTTGCTTTTGGGGACGCGTCAAGTAAAAAATTACTGCGGTGGAGGTCAAGGAGGTTGTTTCCTGCTTTCTCCTCTAGGGTTTTGATGGTTTCCTGTCTCACGTTCAAGTCCTTTATCCATTTTGAGTTTGTTTTTGTGCATGGTGTGAGAAAACGATCTAGTTTTGCTCTTCTGCATGTTGCTGTCCAGTTCTCCCAACACCAGCTGTTAAACAGGCTGTCTTTTTCCATTGGATGCTCTTTCCTGCTTTGTCAAAGATTAGGTGGCCATATATTTGTGGGTCCAATTCTGAGTTCTCTATTCTAGTCCATTGGTCTATGTGTCTGTTTTTGTGCCAATACCATACTGTCTTGATGACTGCAGCTTTGTAGTACAGGCTAAAGTCTGAGATTGTGATGCCTTCCATTTTGGTTTTCTTCTTCAATATTACTTTGGCTATTCAGGGTCTTTTGTTGTTCCATACAAATTTTAGGATAGTTTGTTCTAGTTTTGAGAAGTATGCTGGTGCAATTTTGATTGGGATTGCATTGAATGTGTAGATTGCTTTGGGTAGTAACGACATTTTAACAATATTTATTCTTCTGACCCATGAGCATGGAATGTTTTTCCATTTTTTGGGTCTTCTTCAACTTCCTTCATAAGTTTTCTATAGTTTTCATCATACATATCTCCTATATCTTTGGTTAGGTTGATTCCTAGGTGCTTTATGGTTTATTGTGCAGTTGTGAATGGGATAAGTTTCTTGATTTCTCTTTCTGTTGCTTCATTGTTGGTGTATAAAAATGCAACCAATTTCTGTATGTTGATTTTGTACCCTGCAAGTTTGATGAATTCATGGGATCAGTTGTAGTAGGCTTCTGGTGGAATCTGTCGGGTTTCTATGTAGAGTATCATGTCATCTAAGAAAAGTGAAAGTTTGGCTTCTTCTATGCTTCTTCTATGATGTCTTTTATTTCCTTTTCCAGTCTGATGGCTGATGATAGGACTTCCAACACTATGTTAAACAACAGTGGTGAGAGTGGACATCCCTGTCGTGTTCCTGATCTCAGGGGGAAATGTCTCAGTTTTTCCCCATTGAGGATGATGTTAACTGATGGCTTCTCATAGATAGCTTTGATGTTGTTTAGGTAAGTTCTTTCTATCCCGACTTTCTCGAGGGTCTTCATTAAGAAGGGATGCAGTATTTTGTCAAGTGCTTTTTCTACATCTATTGAAAGGAACCTATGGTTTTATTCTTTTCTTTTGTTAATGTGATGTATCACATTGATTGATTTGTGAATACTGAACCAGACCTGTAATCCAGGAATGAATCCCACTTGATCATGGTGGATAATTCTTTTTATGTGCTGTTGGATTCGATTTGCAAGTATCTTGTTGAGGATTTTTGCATCCATATTCATCAAGGATACTAGCCTGTAGTTCTCTTTTTTTGCTGGGTCTCTGTCTGGCTTGGGAATCAAAGTGATGCTGGCTTCATAGAATGAGTCCAGAAGTTTTCCTTCACTTTCTATTTTTTGGACTAGCTTGAGAAGAATGGGTATTAACTCTGATTTAAATGTCTGGTAGAATTCCCCAGGGCTCTAATTTGTTGGGAGATTTTTGATAATTGATTCCATTTCTTCACTAGTTATGAGTTTGTTCAGGTTTTCTATCTCTTCCCGTGTGAATTTTAGTATTGCATGTGTGTTCAGGAATTTGTCCATTTCTTCTAAGCTGTCCAGTTTGTTGGCATATAATTTTTCATAGTATTCCCTGATAATTGCTTGTATTTCTGAGGAGTTGTTTGTAATCAGTCCATTTTCATTCATGATTTTGTCTATTTGGGTGCTCTCTCTTTTCCTTTTGAGAAGCCTGGCTAGAGGTTTTTCAATTTTGTTTATTTTTTCAAAAAACCAACTCTTGGTTTCATTGATCTGTTCAACTGGTTTTTTTGGATTCTATATTGTTTATTTCTGCTCTGATTTTATTATTTCTCTTCTCCTACTGGATTTGGGATGCTCTTGTTGCTCTCCCTCTAGTTCCCTTAGGTGAGATGTTAGATTTTGTACTTGCACTTTTTCTAATTTCTTGAAATAGGCCTGGAGTGCAATGTACTTTCTTCTTAGGCCTGCCTTTGCCCCATCCCATAGAGTTTGCATTGTTGTATTTTCATTTTCATTTCTTTCCATATATTTTTTAAATTTCTTCTCTAATTGCCTGATTGGCCTATTCATTCTTTAGTAGGGTGTTCTTTAACCTCCATGATTTAGAGGCTTTCCAGACTTCTTCCTGTGGTTGAATTCAAGTTTCATAGCATTGTGATCTGAAAGTGTGCATGGTATGATCTCAATTCTTTTATATTTATTGAGGGCTGCTTTATGTCCCAGTATGTGATCTGTCTTGGAGAATGTGCCATGCGCACTTGAGAAGAAAGTGAATTCCATGGCCTCAAGATGTAGAGCTGTAAATATATCTGTCAAATCCATCCGGTCTAAAGTGTCATTCAAGTCCATTGTTTCTTTAGTGATTTTCTGTCTAATCTATCCATTGCTATATGTAGAATATTAAAGTCCCCTGCTATTAGCACATTCTTGTCCATAAGATTGTTTCTGTTTGTGATTGTTTTATTTATTTGGGTGGTCTCATATTCGGTGGGTAGACATTTATAATTGTTAGCTCTTACTAACAATTAACAATTGTTAATTAGCTCTTACTAACAATCTAACTACAGGTTAGACCCTGTGATTATTATATAATGCCCTTCTTTATCCCTTGTTACTGCCTTTATTTTAAAGTTCAGTTTGTCTGATATAAGCATAGCTACTCCAGCTTTCTTTTGACTTCCAGTAGCATGATAGATATTTCTCCATCCCTTTACTTTCAATCTGAAGTTGTCCTTAGGTCTAAAATGAGTTTCTTGTGAACAGCAATTGGATGGATTTTGTTTTGTTATCCATTCTGCTACCCTATGTCTTTTGATTGGAGCATTCAGCCCAATTACATTCAGTGTTATTATTGAAATATATGGGTTTAGAGTCATTGCGTCCTTTGTGGGATTCATGCTTGTGGTGGTGTCTCTGGCATTTTGTGTTCCTTGCAACATTTCCCTCATAGGGTCCCCCTCAGGATTTCTTGTAGGGCTGGTTTAGTGGTGACAAATTCTTTCAATTTTTGTTTATTTGGAAAGACTTTTATCTCTCCTTGTATTCTGAATGACAGGCTTGCTGGATAGAGGATTCTTGGCTGCATATTTTTTCTGTTCATCACACTGAAGATTTCCTGCCATTCCTTTCTGGACTGCCAAGTTTCAGTAGATGGGTCTGTCACCACTCTAATAGGTTTCCCTTTTTATGTTAGGGCCCTTTTCTCCCTAGCTGCTTTCAGAATTCTCTTTGTCCTTGTATTTTGCCAGTTTCACTATGATATGTCATGCATAAGACTGATTCAAATTACTTCTGAGGGGAGTTCTCTGTGCCTCTTGGATTTCAATGTCTGTATCCTTCCTGAGATTGGGGAAGTTCTCAGCTATAATTTGTTCAAGGACTCCTTCAGTGCCTTTCCCTCTCTCTTCCTCTTCTGGAATTCCTATGATTCAGATATTGTTCCGTTTGACTGTATCACTCAACTTGCTAACTCTCCTTTCGTGTACTTGCATCAGTTTATCTCCCTTTTTCTCGGCTTCCTATTTTTCTATAATTGTGTCTTCTAATTCACCTATTCTCCTCTATACCTCTTCACTCTGTACATTGGTCACCTCCATTTTATTATGCATCTCATTTATAGCATTTTTTAATTCATCACAACTATTTTTAAGCTCCATAGTCTTTGTAGCAATAGTTTCTCTGATGTCTTCCATTCCTTTTTCAAGCCCAGTGATTAATTTTATGACTATTGTTCTAAATTCTTGTCCAGTTGTGTTGCTTATATCTGTTTTGAGCAGTTCTTTAGCTGTCATTTCTTTCTGGAATCTCTTTAGAGGAGGGTTCTTCTGTTTCATCATTTTGCCTAGCTTCTGTCTCTTGTTAGTTTTAAAAGCTTGCTATGCACTCTGTACCTGAAAGTACTGCTGTATTAAATAAGGCTCTTCAACTGTCCAGGTCCTGTCCATTCAGGAAGTGTTCTTTGAATGGTTTCTCTTGGTCTCTTTTGTTGAGACTTTGGTTATTTTATTTCCCTACTTGTAGTGGTATTTTGGACTCTCCACCATGTGTACTTTGGCTTGCTTCTTGAGGTAGCCCTAGAAGGTTGTTTTCTCAGCAGAGTCTGTCTCCTTTTCCTTCCAAACTTCTGTGGTTCTGTAAAGGTTCCTATGGCTTCAGGCCTTCTCCGTTTGAGAGATAGGGTGAATGAAATATAGAGACCTCCCTACTTCTCCGCCATCTTGCCCCTCCCAGTTGATAGACATTTAGATTGTATCTACTTTTTCCCTAAGCTTTTGGTGGAGAGATGTTTTCATTTCTCTTTGAGATATATATATAAAGTTTATTAAATATATGTACACACCTTAGAATGGAATTGCTAAAGTGAAACACTATGTTTCATTGTTTTAGGAATTGTCAGACCATTGCCCAAAGTAGCTGCACCGTTTTATATTCCCACGTCCCGTTTACATGGGTTCTGTTTTCTCCACACCGCTTACTATTATTCTTCACCAGTACCTGTTACTATCTAACTTTTTTATTATAGCCATCCTTGTGGGTAAACAGTATCTCACTGTGATTTTGATTTCCATTCCCCCGATAACTAACCAGCCTACCCTCTTTTCATGTGCTTATTGCCATTCACATATCTTCTTCAGAGAAAAACCTGTTTAAGTCCTTTTAACCTATTTAATTAGGTTATTTCTTATAGTTTACTTGTAAAAGGTTTTTTTAATATACATTCTATATGCGGGTCTCTAACCAGATATATGATTTGCAAATATTTTCACCCATGTATACGTTGTCTTTCATCTTCTTGGTTGTGCTTTTGTAGCACAAAAGTATTTTAACTTTTAATTGAGTCCAATTTTTCTATTTTTACTTTTGGTGTAATATTTAAGAAACCATTGCCTAATTCAAAGTCAGGGAGATTTACTCCCGTGTTTCCTTCTAGTTTCAGCTATTACACTATATCTTTTGATTAATCTTGAGTTAATTTTTGTATATTGTGTAAGGTTGGGGTCAAATGTTATTCTTTTACACATAGATACTCAGTTGTCTGGATCGGTTGAAAAAACTGTTGTAAAAACTATTTTTTAAATTGAAGTATAGTTGACATGTAATGTTATTCTCTTTCCAGGTATGCAATATAGTGACTGGGCAATTCTATACATTATGCTATGCTCCCCTGGGTATGTGTAGTTATCATCTGTCTGCATACAAAGCCATTATCATATTATAATATGATATGTATATTACATATACATATGACTATATTTCCTATGCTGTACTTTTCATCCTTGTGACTGATTAATTTATAACTGGAAGTCTATTCCTCTAAAATCTATTCTTTCTCCTAGTTAATTGTCTTGGCAATTGGATATTGATAGAAATTACCTTGAGTTTGTAGATTAATTTTGGGAGTAGTGCCATCTTAACAATATTAAATCTTTCAGTCCATAAATATAATGTCTTTCCACTTACTTAGGTCATTTAAAAATTCTTCAGTGATGTTTTATACTTCCCAATGTACAAGTCTTACACTTCTTTTGTTCTAGTTTATTTTTAATGAATGTATTCTTCTTGACATTATTGTAAATATTTTAATTTCCTAATGTAGTTTTAACCTTAGCTGCTATCTAGAATCAGTTATAACATAAAGACAACTTAGTTAAGTATCTAATATATGTATACTAAAAACCTTTATGCACAGTTTTTGGCTTATGGAGGATACAAGGATAAATAAATAAAGCGTGAAATAATATGAAAAACATATGTTGATCTTTGGCCCAAGTTCTTTGAACAGAGCTCCTAAAATCCTTATAAATTTCTAAGTAATAGGAATAGTAGGAACATCTATTGTTCTAATATTTGAACTTTGGCCTTGGTTCCTGATACAAAGCTCCTAAATCCCTTAGAATGTCCTGGGTAAGAGGAATATCTTTTGTTCTACTGAGGCAACTCTCAGTGGGCTCCCAGATGGCTTCAGGATGGGAGCTGGTCACCACAATAACCAAGCCATGATTAGAAGTTTAGAACTTTCCATCCTACCTCACACCTTCAAGGAAGGGGAGTGGGAGTGGACACTAAGCTGCTTGATCATACCTATGTGTTGAGGACCTCATAAAAAATCCCAATAGTACAGGGTTCAGAGAGCTTCCAGATTGGTGGACACATCCACGTGCTGCAACTCCTGGGGCAAATCCCCTGTGCTAGAGACACTTCTGGATCTTGCTCTGTGGATCTCTTCATCTGACTGTTCATCTTTATCCTTTATTATTTCCTTTACAGTACACTGATAACATAATGTAGTATTCCCTGAGTTCTGTGAGCCATTCTAACAAATTACTGAATCTAAGCAGGGGGTTGTGGGAACCCCAAATTATAAATAGTCAGAAGTACAAATGACAGCCTGAGACTTGCAACAGACTTCTGAATTAGGGCAGTCTTATGGGACTGAGCACTTAACCTGTGAGATCTGATGCTATCTCCCAGTACTAGACAGTATCAGAACTGAACTGAATTATAGGACACCCTACTTGGCGTCACAGAGTATTCACTGATGTGTAAAAAATCCACACATCTGGTTTCAGCAGTATTGTGAGTATGAGAATAAAAAAGAAACACAGGAATGTTTCCCCAAACTGTTCTAGGACACTCTCATGCCACATTAAATGGCAGAGCATCTGCCGTATAATAAATGCCTGTGAATAGTAAGTAAATGAATGACATAATGATGACAGTGGTGATAACAATGCTTGTTTTATTTTTTTAAAATTTTTTAAAAAATTATTTATTTATTTTGAGATAGTGTCAGAGCTTGAGTGGGGAAGGGACAGAGAGAAAAGGGGGGAGAGAATCCCAAGCAAGCCCTGATGTAGGGCTCGAACTCACAAACCATGAGCTCATGACCTGAACTGAAATCATGAGTCAGATGCTTAACTGCCTGAGCCACCCAGGTACCCTGATCTTTGCTTTAATAAAGACAGAATATGTAGCCTCTCAATCTATTCATAACCCTCCTTCCCAATTCCTGTCTCTTACTCTATACTCTAAAAATTCCAACTACTTCTGTCTCCTAGAATGTGCCATTTCACTCACACTTACAGGCTACTATACATCGAAGAATATGCCTGGAATACTTTCCTGTCCCCTGCCCAAAGCTCCCTACCTTTGCCTACCTCTTTCTTACCTCTCTAGTCTTCCTAACTGCCACTTCCATTAAGAAGGCTTTCCCAACATTTTCAATTTGGGTTAGTGGGCCCTCCATTTGTCTCCCACGGTGACTCTCAATTATCCCCGTGGTGGCACCATCACATATCTCTTTGATTGTCATGCCCACTAGGGTGTAAGCTCCTTGAGGTCTATCTTCACCATCCAGAACAAAGGCTGCTACATAGCAAGTGTTCAAAAGATAATCAAACACAAATGAATTAAATTATCCAGAGCAGTCTGTGTCTCTAGGGCATTGGATTTAATGAACATTTCTCCCTTAATTTTCCTGTTTTCTCTGTTCTTCCATTACATTTCTACACTTGTCTTACTCTTTAATTTTTATTGTCATGTGTCTATTGTCAAACACGGTCCTGTTGAAAGCATAGTGAAAGATTCCCTCTGGGACACCTTGGTGGCTCAGTCAGTTAAGCGTCCAACTTCAGCTCAGGTCGTGATCTCACTGCTCATGGGTTCAAGCTCTTCATTGGGCTCTGTGATGACAGCTCAGAGCCTGGAGCCTGCTTCAGATTCTGTGCCTCCCTCTCTCTCTGCCCCTCCCCTACTCGCAGTCTATCTCTCTCTCAAAAATGAATAAATGTTAAAAAATAATAAAAAAAGAAAGATTCCCGCTGACCCTAAAATGGGTCATAAAACCAATTAATTGGCACATAAAACCATGATGAAACTACTCTAAAGATGGATGCAAATCCATTTCCAGACTCACTGACTATTACCACAATACCCATGTACCAAGGGGGGTTGAAATAATATCATTGGGAGAGATAATTTTTGACTCATTGAATGTGGTGCTATTTTTGTATTTTTAAACTATACATAAAATCGGTAATTTTTCAAATCAGTCTATTGTTTTACCCTATTCTCTTCTCTTCACCAACATGTTCTATATATCGCACATCCGACCCAAGGTTTACTGACCATGAGATGTTAGGCATGTCATTTTACCTCTCTGACTCCTAGCAATGATACGTGAACACTAAAACCTGTTTCTCACATCATATGGAAGGAATGCAATCTAAAACGATGTGTAAGCTGCCTTTCCTTATTCCTCACATGTTGGGTATGTACAATGATTTAGTTCTTTCTCCATTCTCCCCACTTCCTATATAGACACAACTATGGTTTTCAGATAAATGCTTGAGATAGAAACCTTATTTTTTAGTAAGCATGTGGTTGATGGTCACTTTGAACCACTTACCAATAAAAAAAATTCAGCATACCACGAGAAAAACAAAAGTAAATTGATTTCTTACGTTCCTTTTCTTTGCTATTTTTATAAATGTTACTTAAATCTAAGAAATTATTATGTTTTCTTGGGATTGGCTCTGGTTATTCCTTAATACATGTACCTCCTTGTAGAATGTCAGTGTTGTTCATGGACACTACCATATTTTTCTCAAAGAGTTGAGTATTTTCCAAAACCCTGCAACCCATTTCCCCTATAAATTATTCTTATTAATGTTCCTATACTACAATGCCTACATATTGCATTTTTTTAGTGCAGGGGGCGATTTCAATATTTCAA
Source organism: Crocuta crocuta (assembly GCF_008692635.1). Classification (NCBI taxonomy): domain Eukaryota; kingdom Metazoa; phylum Chordata; class Mammalia; order Carnivora; family Hyaenidae; genus Crocuta; species Crocuta crocuta. The sequence goes on along the minus strand of NW_027551568.1, from coordinate 14,279,627 downwards.
AGACCCCTATAAATCAAACATAGTGTTGTAAAAATGAAGCAATTTGGCTGGAAAAGCAAAGACATGGTTCCTGTCTGACATTTGCATCAGAAAGTCAGCCAAGCTTCTGAGTGCATTAGTCCATGGAAACAAGAGTCCTCTTATGATAAACAAGCGCTCTGGGAGACAGGGTATTATCACAAAGAGGATTATTTATGCTAGTTCGAGAAACAAGAAAAGGGGAAAAATGTAATCCCCTTCAGATCTTGAGGCTGCTGATCAAATAAAAATTTCAAAGTAAAATTTTTGAAAATTGGCTCTGAGAGTGCTTATGGTGTTAGTGAGAAAATAAGTGGGCAGAGGGATCTGGGGATGGGAGAATATCGACAAATAGAAGAGCTAATGCTGAATTCTCTTGAAGCAGGATTTTTAATTCTCTTAAATATCAGAAGCTACCCCAACTTCATTATAGACCTCACTGGAAATAAAACCGTCTCTGTGGGAAAAAAACAGACTTGCATATACTCATTCAGAAATGCACAGTCACTTGGAAACACAGATATGAAGCCCAGACTAGAATACATACCCTCAAAAAGCACCCAAATATGCCCATTCACAAAATTTGCATAGCTATTCTGAGGTCCTAGATAGGCCGAGGGATGAAAAACAGGGCCAAACATTTAGTCAAACCCTTAATGTTCAAGAGCATAAAGTGTCTTTAAAGTTAAAATGCCAAACAAAAATTAATACCTTCTATTTTTTCTTTAACATGTTCAAGAAAATTCTCATCTAGATTGGTCTTTGGTATTCTTTCATTCAAGCCAAAGAAAATTTCTTCTAATATATACAAAGGGGGCATGATTTTTATTTATATCATAGGCATATAAGGCAATTTGGATCTGTTCTGAAAAACAGATGAAAAATGAGGAAAACAATAAAACCAAGTCTTTCATACATACTATGATAAAAACTGACTGAAAACAAAAACAAAACAAAACACCCAAAAAGTTACTGTAGTGATTGTGGTCACCTAGGAGAAAGTGAGACTCATTTCAGAAACCATAGAGTAACAGTATGAAACATATCAGAAATGATACACCGTATCAGCCATTGCTTCAAATCCCATCCCTGTCTGCCATTCATAAGTTCTGGAGCACTGAAGATGTTTAGCCTCTCTGTGCCTCATTCTCTGCATCTTTAAATGGAGGTAACAAATATATAACTTACAGACCTTTGTTAGTATTACATAGTCTCTCATTTTAGTATAATGCTGGGTACGTATTAGGTACTCATTCAATATAATTATTATATACTAATATAACAGTTGCCTAAAATAGTTTGTAGATTGCATTCAATTTAAATCAACTCTAACATAATCTAATACAAGCCACATTAAATGAGTAATAAAAGATGTTCAAAAGAGCTTAAGAATTTGAAAGCACAATTATATGTCTAAAACACTTTTTTATTCAAAATGGTTGTTTATCAGTAAAAAACTCAGGAGAAAGGGAGCCCTTGATGTATAGCTACAGTAAGATAGATGAGCAGAATGCATTGTACAGGTTAGATTAGGGGAGATGATAGGTCCCCAGAAACACTCATATACAATCTTCCTTACAATAGTAAACCACGACCTAGTGTCTGGTGGAAAATCCACCCCATCAAGCAGTTGTCTTCATTACTAATTAGCACCAAGAAAAAGGAGGGGGGTCTTCTGGATGTTTCCCAGTGAACTGACAACCTGCTGCCGTGCTTTTGTGTCCTAGGGACTCGGGTTTGAAGCAATCTTCCATTCTATGTCTCTATAATCTTATATCCTAAGATATACCCTAAAGGGCAGGTACAGCTTGATTATGAGACAAGAATACGGCAATACAACAAGGGACACTGGCTAGATGGAGGAGATCTAAACTCAATACCAGAAGAGGATGGAGCTAATAAAGAACATAATGTTTGGAGCTATGATGAGAAAACAATGGAAAGATTAATATAGACACTTATCACATTATAAGTTCTCAGGAAATGAAGGTAAATGTTTTTATAGATAAGTGTACAAAAGTATCAGTTATTATACTTAGAGGAACATATTAAGTTATTACTTTAATATTATGTCTAACAGGAACTTCTGTCAACATGTCCAAGGAATGAGATTAGGATCAAATGTCAGAGATCAAACACATTGAAGACAACAAGACAATGAGGCCCAAGTAGGCGATCAAGATAGTGACAGTAAATTATAATAGGGCATTACTAAGAACTTTTTGTTAGCCAAAAAATAGAAAGGGAGATGGCTTATGCCAGAGGAGCAATAACGGGACAAATATAATTCCCACATCCAATTTCACATCCCTGTTCCTCATTTCAACTTTCAACTACCTGTGTGCCATGAGGCCTTTGCTACCTGAGAATGGTATATTGTCTTTTCCTAGATCATTATACCATAACCATGTCCCACACAACCAAAACCTTGCTTTGTGATTTCAAAATGACAGCTGACAAATATGTTAAAACTGCCCACGTTGGGGAGATATTTTATTTGTTTTATTTTATTATAATTTAATTTTTAAATGCTTATTTATTTACTTTTGGCATAGAGAAAGAGCACAGGGTGGAGAGAGACAGAGAGAGAGAGGGAGATACAGAATACAAAGGCTCCAGGCTCTGAGCTATCAGCAAAGAACCCAATGCAGGGCTTGAACTTACGAACCTTGAGATCATGACCTGAGCCAAAGTCAGATACTTAAGTGACTGAGCCACCTATGTGCCCCTTGAGGAGGTATTTTAAAAGTCTATGGCTTCCTTCTTCACTCAGGATATAGATTTATTTTCTCATAGTGTTTGTGGGAGGGGGAGAAGCACAGTCTATTATGGACTGAAATGTATTTCCTCAAAATTCCTATGTTAAAACTCTACCTCCCAACGTGATTCTATTTGGAGATAGGATATTTAAGCTTAAATTAAAAGAGTTCCTAATATAGAGATTTCTCTCTCTCCCTGTCTCCCCCCCAACCCTCTTATTCATGCATGGAAGAAAGACTATGTTAGGACACAGTGAGAAGGTAACCTTCTGCAACCCAGAAGAAAGGTCCCACCAGACACCAACTCTGTCAGCACCTTGCTATTGGAGTTGAAGCCTCTAATACTGTTAAAAATAAATGTCTATTGTTGAAGCCACCCAGTCTGTGGTATTCTGTTACTGGGGAGGAAGAAATTTTTCTCTGTTCAAAGTTCTTTTAGCTGGACTAAGTATTATATTTGCATGAAACAGATTAACAGGAGAAAATCACATTTAGTTTCCTAAGTATAAGGAATCCACAGACATGAAATTCCAAAGACAGGCAACAGGAAGCTTACCTGACATCCTGGGCTAAGGAGAGGAGTAGGAATCTCAAAGAGGAGGGAAAATCATTAGTGGAGAGGTAAGAGGAGATATCTGGGGGGGGGAGGGGGGGAGGGAAGTTTGCTCTGTTATGCAGATGTTTCTTAGGTAAAAAGGAATCTCTTTAATAGCTCTCTTTGTGGTAAAGTTTCTCAATGCAAATTGAGGTAGCTGAAGGGGAGGTTAAAAGCTTTTCCTGAATTAGTTAGGTTTTGATTGCATTTTTAGTCAAAATAAACTTCATGCCTAAATGACCCATATTGGAGCAGGCTGCCCTTGGCCCCTACACTGTCATGGTAGCCCTAACACACTAATACGCACACAGCCTTACCCAAAGGACTGAATAAAGTGGTAAGAATTTCAGACATCCTCAAAGACAGGATAAATAGAACATAAAGGAAGTGGATTTTATAAAATCCTCAAATTAAGATGCATAAAGTCTTAACTCCATTTTTCTATTATCAGAGTTAAAAATTTTGCCTAATTCTGCACACTGGAAAATTAATATTACGGGGCTCACTGAGTGTTTATTATTCAAATATTGATTGATGACCACGGAGAGAAATCTTTCCAAAAGCGACTTATACTAGGATTCTGAATTTATTTATTCATTTATTTTTAATTTTTTGATATTTATTTATTTTTGAAAGAGACAGAGCATGAGTGGGGGGGGGAGGGAGAGAGAGAGATAGAGAGAGAGAGAGAATCCGAAGTAGGCTCCAGGCTCCAAGTTGTCAGCACAAAGTCTGATGTGGCACTCAAATCCATGAACCATGAGATCATGACTTGAATTGAAGTCAGAAGCTTAACCGACTGGGCCACCTGGGCACCCCAGAGAATTCTGACTTTATTCATCAGCTTTTGGTGAATCGGGGCACTAAAAGGAGGAATCTATAGAGGTGATGATTGTAATGTGAGATGCTGAGGACACAGCATTCTTTTGTTGTGGCTCTTATTAAACAATTAATTTCACTAAAGAAATCAACTGAGATTCTCTTTTCAATGATGATACTCCATATACATGCACATCTGTTTTCAGATTCTAGTTTCTCTGTGTGGAGTATTTGTTGCCTCCTACTAAAACTTCCCTACAACCCTCCAAAGTTACCTTTCAACTTTTCTTTAATGAGGATTGATAAGGTAAAAATAGGAGTGTAAAAACCAGTGGAATCTGAGTCTAATACAATACAAAAAAGTCAAAGGATTTTAAAAGGCTATAACTCATTTAATAATTGATAGTTGATTTAACACTTTTAATGCCTAAAAGTTTTTAAGTTTTTTTTTGTTTTGTTTTGTTTTTTTAGAGAGAAAGAGAGGTAGAGAGAGAGAGGGGGGCACTCTCTCACTCATAGGTGAGAGAGAGGGGGGCAGATAGAGAGAGAATCTTAAGTAGGCTCCACACTCAGAGCAGAGCCTGGGATCATGACCTGATCTGAAATCAAGAGTCAGATGCTCAACCACCGGAGCAACCCAGGGCCCCCATAAGATTGTTTTAAATTAATTGAAGCTTCTGGGGCACATGGATGGTTCCACTGGTTAACCATCTGACTTTGCCTCAGGTAGTGATCTCATGGTTCTTGAATTCCAGCCCCACATTGTGCTCACTGCTGTCAGCCTGTCAGCGTGGAGCCTGCTTTGGATCCTCTGTCCCCTCTCTGACCCTGCCCTGCTTGCATGTTCTCTCTCAATAAAACATTAAAGAATACTTGAAGCTGCTCAGAAATTTCTCCTCATTAATGGGAGGAGTGAAGCAGTGATCATGTACTGCTGAAAATGTCATCTTTTTTTTGTTAAATTTTATATTTTATTTATTTCTGAGAGAGACAGAGAGACAGCGTGAGCAGGGGAGGGTCAGAGATTGAGGGAGACACAGAATCCGAAGCAGGCTCCAGGCTCTGAGCTGTCAGCACAGAGCCCGATGTGGGGCTTGAACCCACCAACCGTGAGATCATGACCTGAGCCGAAGTCAGATGCTTAACCGACTGAGCCACCCAGGTGCCCCTGAAAATGTCATCTTAATGCATGGATACATTCCCTAGTATTCTTATTATCACTGGCTCTACAACATATTCCCTCTCATTTTCCTAAGGAGAAAGCTCAAAAATCATTGTGTAAGCAACCCTTCCAGACATATATTTATTTATCTGGGGCAATTTTTAAACAATTTCATGGCTCATGGACATCTGACCTCAAAATTTTGGCAAATGGATAGGCTTGTCCAATGTTTTTCTCCTACGTTTTTTATTATCTTGTCATCCCCATATTTTCAGGGTTGAATCTGTTCTGTGTGAAAACTTGTATTATTTGTGTTCCCAGGTTTTCCTCTCAAACTGAAAATTCAACTAAAGCTGATGGTTTAAAAAATGGAGATTTTAACTACCCAAGGCATATAGGAGAATATTTGAGACCTGTACAATCATATCATCAAGTAATTGAAAACAAACCATGTTCCCCCCAGCCCCCAAGGGCTTAACTCTAGCTACCACTTTCAATGATTTAATTTTCTTCCTGTTATGTCATCTCCCACAAGATTGCCTGAAAAACAGGCTTGCCAATGGCATGTGAAAACTGCAGCTGCCTGCTTTCGGATGGGTGGCAAAACAACATTAAGTAGCTATTTATTTTTCTTCTCTTTTAGAGCTGAGAACCTAGTATAGTGCTGCTGCCTTGATTATAATCATTCTTCTTCTTTGATCTACATATTTAAGTGACTTCTGACAAGTACTCTCCTCTCTCTGAATTTCAACTATCTTATCCATTGAATGTAGACAATAAGATCACCCCCAGAGAACTGTGCACTGACATGCATGTGATACAGATGACTAATTATTCCTTAGTATCCATTCTTCCTTTCCTATTTTTAATAATGAAGCCGCCGGGTTTCAGCAGAGTGCTGGTCTCCTGGTTGAAGACTATAGATTCCGGGCTCCCTTGCAACTAGGTAAGACCCCGTGACTAATTTGCCACCAGCTAAAGCCAGCTAATTGTGATGGAAGTGGTATGTTCTACTCCTGGGTAGTGTCCTTCAATGCAGTTTCTTCTTCTCTTTGTCTGCTGTCCTCTTTTCCATGGCCAAATTTAACATTCTTTCTGGGTGTGTCTGGGAGGTGTTTCCAGATGAGATCAGCATCTGAATCACGGATCCCTTCCTTCATAAGGTGGCACCATCCAATCAGGTGAGGGCCTGAGTAAAACAAAAGGTGGAGGAAGGTGGAACTCACCCTTTCCCTACCTCGCTGTAGGAGTTGCATCATCTCATCTCATCTCATCTTCTCTGGCCCCCTGACTGGGATTTAGACCACTGGCTCCTCTACTTCCCAAGTCTTCTAATCTGAACTGAATTACCAGCTAGTTTTCCTAGTCTCCAGTTTGCAGATGACAGATTGTGGGACCTCTCAGCCTCCATAATCATGTGAGCCAATTCCTCATAAATATCTCATGACATAGATACAGATCTGTTTAAAAAGAAACAAGCCCAAAATGGAACCATTTGCCCCCACCCCCAGGACAGCAAACCAAGATTACTTACAATTTCAACAATTTCAACCTATCCCAAGAATGTGACCTTTTAATAGTCAATCTAAAATTTCCTGATCAGCCCTAGTGAAGTCATCTGCATAATAAAAACCCTATCATTGCCTCCATCCCATAAAGGGGTCCTGCACGCTGAAACAATCCTTTCTTTTCTTTTGCTAATAACTTCTTGCCTCACCCTCTCATCTATAAAAATCTTTTACTGTGTACAACTCCTCAGAGCGGCTCTCTACTCACTGGATGGGATGCTGTCAGGTTCATGGATTGCTACTACTAATTCTGTTTCTCTAGAGAACCCTAATATACTTGTAAACATGCAAATTCTGTGAAAGTACTTATCAGATAAAAGAGCTATTTAATCATATATTTAAATACCTGTGATTTCCCTGCTTTGATCTGATTTTAGGTATCAGATCAAATACTCCTCTCTCTCTGAATTCTTCCTTGATTTTCTTAGTCATTTAGACACTTGCTGTGCCATATTTTCACATGATGGATTATAATGCTTATCACATCCTATTATGTATCTTGTCATTTCCTGGTCTTCCTAAAGTCAAAAACTTGATTTCCTTAACCCTTAGCTCAGGCCCTGACTTATAGTAGGTGTTCAATAAATATTTTAAAATAAATAACTAATGCCAGTAATATTGCCAATCTTATTGTTTTTTTAAATATTTATTCTTAAAAGAGAGACAGAGTATGAGTGGGAAAGAGGCAGAGAGACACAGAATCCGAAGCAGGCTCCAGGCTCTGAGATGTCAGCACAGAGCCCGATGCGGGGCTCAAACTCACAAATCATGAGATCATGACTTGAGCTGAAGTTGGACGCTTAACTGACTGAGCTACCCAGGTGCCCCGCCAATATTATTTTCAACCTTTACAATGTGCCAACCACATTCTGATCCCATAAGGTACGGGGCTATTATTTGCCCCAATGCACAGGTGAAAATCTAAAAATTAAACTTGTTCAAAATCATACAGCCAGAGCTTTGCGGAGTGGCAGCATTATAGCCAATGAGGTTTATCTGAGGCACAATTATTGCTAATTCGAAATTACACAGCCAGTAGGAATCAAAGAAGATTAGACCCAAGGTTTATATGATATCAGTTCATGAACACTTACCCACAACTTTACACCCTTGTCAGCTGACTGAGAACATGAGTCAACTAGAAGTGCTAAGCACCAACTATTTGCCTCTTATTGTGCTAGGCACAAAGGTAGTAAAAGAGTTATAAAAATCATTACTTCTAGCTCTCAAAAACAGATGTCCTATTTAAGCAGAAGCAAAGAATACACTCGTAAATTCTCAATCGTGTGTGGTGGGTGGAGAGAGAAAATGACTAAAAACCAAATAAATATCCCTTAATGGTCTCTACCAATTTCATCCAAATTCATGAAGGGAAATGATGAAGTTCAATGATCTGCCATATTGTGGTGGTATAAAAACTCTTCTCTCCATAAGCACATTTATTTATAGCTTCACTAGAATGATACACTACTTATTCATGAAAATAGCCTGGTGAGAAAATACACTAAACTATGAGCTAGGATTAGCATAGATTTCCAAAGAAACTAATCATGCTCGAAAAAATGAGTCTTTGTGTCGTGCCATTCGAAGATAAGTCGATTGAAGATCATTGAAGAAGTACTGGATTATGTTTCATTTATTCAGACCCAAGTTAGTGTCTCAGGATAACTTGTGCTCATATTAAGCAAAATTGCTCTGGGTGCTGGATGAGCACTGTCAAATAGATCACATACTAAATGAAAGGTCATAAAACAAAGAGTAGTCACAAATTGCCTGACATTTAGATGAAAATGCTCCAGCTACAAGAATTTACAAAACAGATGTAATGCAGAAGTCATGACTGTGCTGGATAGTTCTATAAACCTAAACGCAGAAAATCATTAACTCTCTTATAAATGGAAGGGCTGGAATGAGAGGCTATCCTCCACCTATCAAGTATTTGTTTTCCTATATAATATACATAGTACACACATATTATCATTTTCGTGATTCATTCAACAAAATAGTAAGTATCCACTCTATGGAAGGCATTAGAAATATGTAGAAATAGGGGCACCTGGGTGGCTCAGGGGGTTGAGCATCCAACTCTTAATATCGGCTCCGATCATGATCTCATGGTCGTGGCATTTAGCCCTGCATAGGGCTCCGTGCTGAGCATGGATACTGCTTGGGATTCTCTCTCCTCTCTCTCTCTCTCTCTCTCTCTCTGCCCCTCCCCAACTCGTGCCTTCCCTCTCTCAAAAATACATTTAAAAAAAAAAGAAATATGTAGAAATCAGGGACTTTGTCTCATAGAATGTTACACATTAAATAGTTTAATTAAGAGTATGCCATGGCTATTATAGGCTGACCATGTCCCTTCAAAAGACCCCCTGACCCCATAAATATGACTTTACTTGGAAATACATTCTTTATAGATGTGATCAAGGGAAGGTCATTAGGATAGGCTAATTCAATATGATTAATGGCCTTATAAGAAGAGAGGTGACACCAAGACAGATAGAAAGGTAGATGGTTATGTTAAGATGAAGGCAGAGACTGGAATTAGGCTGTCAAAAGCTAAATTAGAATCACTGGGGCTATCAGAAGCTGGAAAAAACAAGGAAGGATTCTTCCCAGGATCCCTTCAGGAGAACATAACCTTCCTGACTCTTAATTTTCAGACTTCTAGACTCTGGAACTGAGAAAAGAAACTTATTATTGCAAGAGAAAGAAAGAAAGAAAGACAGACAGTGATAGAGAGAGAGAAGTCAGCCAGCCGATATTTATTTGGTGCTTAATATGTGTCATGCTTTGAAGTAGGAGCTATCCATAATGTTATCTTTTTTAAAGTTTATTTATTTATTTTGAGAGAGAGTGAGTGAACAAGGGAGTGGCAGAGGGAGAGAGAGAAAATCCCAAGCAAGCTCTGCACTGCAGGGCTCCACCCCACAACTACCCTGAGCCAAAATCATGAGTCCAATGCTTAACCAACTGACCCCCTCAGGTACCCCCATGATTTATTTTATTTAAAGACAGTGTAGTTCTCTACTTCAGAGCCTGGTCTCACATGCCAGCTGTCTGCCCTTGGCCAAGTCAGATAACTTCTCTGTTCCTCAGTTTCTTCACAGGCTTGCTGTAAGGATTAAATATGATAATACATGTAAAGTGTTTACATTATTGCTATCTTGGTCTCACAACTCTAAGACGTAGGGAGCCAAAAGAGCATATGCCTTAGTATTTGCAAGAGCCAAAGTCATATGCTGTTACACTAGTTTTTGTTTTGTGACCTGTGGCTAGTCTGGTCAACAATTTGCACTTCAGTTTCTTCATAATTAAACTGAGGACCATACCTATTTTTAAAGATGATTTTAAGGATAAAAAGTAATGAACTCAATTTGCCTATCATCATGCCTGGCAAAATAAAAATTCTCATCGAATAGAAGCTGTTATTGTTAAGAAAATTGCATTGCCCTTGGAGCTCACTGCTTCAATTTCAAATTCCAATGGTTGTTCGGAAGCTATTTATATTTTAATAAAAAATTCTGATTGTACGTTCATAATCTTCCATGATTAAAAGCATATACATCCATAATCCCACAGCCCACCAAGCTTATAACCCTAAACCCTTGAGCAAGTTTTTCTTCTTTATTACTTTTTATGATACACTATTTATTAAAGACATACCAGATGTCTGAAGGGTGAAGGGGTCAGTTACAACTACTGTTCAATGTCAGACATGGTAAATTACTTATCCTACACAAATATGTTCTTAATATCCAGAAGCATTTTGCATAGCTGTTGCTTGCTTAAAAACCAAAGATAAAAAAATATATATTTGAGTTCCTCAGTTCTGATTTATGTCTTATATGAGATTAACTTAGATATACCTATTTTCATGCTTGAAAATGTTAACTTGTTTTGGTTTCAGGTTTATAACTAATTTTAAGATTATTTTATTCTATATAAATTCCATCTACCTTTAATTTAGTCAAAAGCAATTAATATTTACTAAGGACCTACTGTGTGCTAGGTCCTGGGAATAAAAATATAAAATGGTATATCCCTTTCTTTCTAAGAATTTGAATCTATTGTCACAGACAAATTAGAGACTTTGATTATCATTAGAGCAGGGTCATTATACATTTGGTACTCTCTCTAAAAGTGTTCAAAACTGCTAGTAATTATTATAAAAACAAGACTAATTCTATTGCTCTTTGACTCAAAGTATACAATTCTAATAGAACATAAAGTTGTTACACAACTTAAGGTCTTTTTATAATTAGTTATAATTATATGTGCAGTTTCAAATCTTCTAGTTAATTTTGTTTGTATACTTGTTTGCTTGGTTTTTTCCATTTCAGTTAATTCTATCAATGTTTTATGGTTGGGTAAGAGGGTATAGTGTTGAATCTGGGACACTATAGAAATCCTTGTCAGTGATGAATCATCTAGATTATCAGAAAATTTGAGTTATTTCCCTGATTATAGGGGGAAAATATTTTAAAATAGAAAAACTCACAAAAATATCTTAAAATGAGATGTAACATATCTCGTACCATAAATACGTGGTTGGCATCCAAAGATTCTCTATAAATATTTATTGAATAAAACCATCTGCCATATTTACTTATCAGACGAGGCATCTGAAAATAGGTAACAAATATAGGAAAGTGAATAAAGCAGTTTCAAATGTCATCCAGCCTCCCATTTATAAGACTTGAAAAAAGATGGCTGCCCCCTTAGTATACCACAGACTGAGTATCCCAAGTGTTACATGAAATTGATCTGAAAAATGAAGGTTGAGATGCAAAGGTCAAAATGACTCTACCCTTCTCATAGTGTTTATGCATTATACCAGATAGTTTTCATATGATCGTTTCCTCTCATCTAAAAAAAATGTCTGGAATGCAAGATAGCTCTTCTTATATTCGTTTTAAAAATGAGACATCTAACACTCAGAGAAAGAATTTTTACAAGGTTACATAGTTAGTAAATGAAGTATAGAAAATAAGGTTCAAGGCTTTTGGCTCTATAATTAATCTGGTAAAAACATGTAGGTCGTTTTTCAAATGGATCAAGAAGATGTGGTTTATCTATACCATGGAATACTACATGGCAATGAGAAACAATGAAATCTGGCCATGTGTAGCAACATGGATGGACCTTCGCTCGTTATGCTGAGCGAAATAAGTCAGGCAGAGAAGGACAAATACCATATGTTTGCACGTATAGGAGGATTAGGAGGAACTTAACTGAGGAACAAGGGGGAGAAGAAGGGGGGAAATGGTGGGGGAAAGGGAGAGAAGCAAACCACGAGAGACTCTTGAATGCTGACAAAAACTGAGGACTGATGGATGTGGCGGGGGGGAGGGATGGGCATGGAGGAGGACACTTGTGGGGATGAGCACTGGGTGTTATGTGGAAACTAATTTGACAATAAACTATTCGTAAAATAAAAATTTAAAATTCAAACAAAATATATGTAAGTCATTTTTTAACCACTTTACTTCTGGGCTACTTATACTCTCTCTAGCATACTAGATCTGTTTTATGTGCTAGACAATTCCGATATACTTGTGTAGATTATTCTTCCCCCTCTTGGCCTCTCAACTGCTGTATGACTCTCTTCCAGTGCTGATGTCAATTCAACTGCCACAGTCACTCATCCCCATGGCTCCACCTCAACCTTGTCATTTCCAGCTATGACAACTGTCCCATGTCTTTGTTCCATGCATACACCTCTCTGACCAGCATCCCTTCTTTCCAACGCACTCTATTGTTCCAACTCTACCAGTCCTTATGTAGAATCATGACTTAAATCCATTCATCCTACTCTTTTTTTCTCCTTGAAGGGCTCAATACTTATAGGCATTATCTTCTTTACACCCAGGACTCTCTTGTCTTTCCCTTATTGTACTATTACACTGATCTGAAAAAATAAAGGTGAAAAATGTTAAGAATTTACAATATACCCCATTGGCACAAAGAGCTGGGGAAAAAACAATTCTATCTTCCCAGCATGCTGAGAAGTAGATGACTCTATCTTCATTTTACCTGAGAGAAAATTGGTCCTCATGGGATTAAGTGACTTACCCAATGCAATAATTAATTTTGTGTCAACTTAACTAGACTAAGAGAAGCCCAGATAGCTAGTAAAACTACTTCCTGGTGAATCTGTGAGGGTTTCTACAAGAGATTAGCATTTGATTGGTAATCTAAAGGTCACCCTCACCAATGTAGGTAGGCTTCATCCAACCAGTAGAGGGACTAATAGAACAAAAAGACAGAGGAAGGGTGAATTTGCTCTTTCTTGAGCTGGAACATCCATCTCTTCTGCCCTCAGACATTGTTGTTTCTGGTTCTTGGGTCTTTGGGTTTGAAATGGAACTACACCAATGTCTTCCCTGGCCTCCAGCTTGCAGATGACAGATTGTGGGACTTTACAGCCTCCATCATCACACAAGAAGCCCATCATAATAAATCTCTTTCTATGTATCTATCTCTCTATAGATACATACCTATATCCATATATACTGGCATAGAGAACAGATACCCTATTGGTGCTTTTTATCTGCAGAATTCTAACAACATTTAATATCAAAACAATTTAAACTTAACTTCTCTGCAGAGATGAAACTTGGTGAAAAGATTACCATTTTAGGAATCTAGAAACTCCTTGACTGCAATTCAAAAACATACTCTGTGAATTAGTTTAATAGATTAAAAATATTTGAAAAATAACTGCAGATAATAAGCTATGTTGAAAATATTTTTAAAATGTCTTTTCATCTATTTATTTATTCACACAGATGATAGATTCAATACCTTCAATTTAGAAATTTTGGGGTTAGGATCTTCAAATTCAAAGCAATTCATCATATGGTAGGAAAAGCATAGATAGATTGTATCTATATATCTATGTCTTTATTTTTATCTTGTCTGGAGAATCCTAACAACTCTGACTGATACAGGGACAAAAAAATAATTTTATAATGAAACAAGCAAAAGTTTCCTGTAGTTTGGGGAAAATTTTTAGTGATAGCTCTGAAGGTAAATTGCCATATTTGAAAGAATTTTAAAAATTAGAATCAACAACAGAGTTTGGTGGCAGATTTAATGTGGAGGAAATCTAGAAGTGATTTAGTTAAGTAAAAACATGGAGTTTCTCGTTATATCTATTTGGACTATACTGACACTACTCAAAATGAAATCTGACTTGACATCAGAGATTTCTCCAAGACCCTCAAGAGAAGAAGAGATGCAGGCATGACAGTAGGCTCTGTCAGTCTGGAATTCAGAAGAGAAATGTGGGACAGGGGTATAATTTGTGGATCATCGGGATACAGTCAATGATTAAAGGTATAAGAAGTAAGGTGAGCAGAGAACAAAGAAGGGGAAGAGAAGGGGGCACAAAATTGAGCTGAGAAACTTCAACAGTAAGAGGTCTTGGGTCCTACATTATTCTTGACCCAAATAGAGTACACCACAAGGGCCTAGGCCTCTTTCCCGGATTTCATGCTAAAATTGGGACAGTTTTAGCTAAAAGAAAGAACTGAGCCCATCAGGCACAATGGCTGACATAGCCAACTTTATCGAGTTTCCAATATATTGTTCTCTCCAAAGATAATTCACAGGTAAACTCAAAGGTCTCCTCTTCCATGATGTCCCTACTGATCACTCCTCTCTTCCCTGGGTACTCATCCTTTGAGCCTCTGTTAGAGGAGGCTGTTACAGTTGAGGATTTCTACTCTGCCTGTCCCAGCAGATGTTTTTCCTCCATAAGGGCAGTAGCCATAGCAATTATGTCCCCACTATTCATCTGGCATTTACTGGATATTCAAAGAACCATTATGAAATACGTTCATGAAACCTTGTAAGTATATTCTTTATTTTACTATAGCTATCATCACGAGATTCATCAGAGTACAAATATTTTAGCAAAAATCCCACTTCCAAATTAACTTTCTAAGGGTTTTCAAAGGCAGAGTATAAAGTGCCATAAATCTACATTCAAGCTATGCATTTTTCTTACATAATGTGTTTCCCTTAATGATAACATTTTAATCAGTACTTTGTGGATCCTTCCACGAAGGTCATTTTCTCCTGATCTCAGCAATCCATCTCTTGTGCAGCAGAAGACCTTGTGTGATGGCTCAGGTACATCAGGAAGCCAGAGCCCAGGGGTTTGGCAATGATAATAGAAAAGATGGTGTACTCTACGCTCCATGTCAACTTATCACCATCCAAGAAAAGAAAGTAATTTGAAGGCTTTCATTTTGTTCGTGGACACTGAGGTCAGCCTTAAACATTTTATGGAACTGCCCCCAAAGTGACCTCCTCTAACAACTTTTCCTAAATCTGTCAAGTTCTATGTGTTCAAAATAAGAATTGTGCATTCTACATCTCTACTCAAGGTTACTAAAAATCCTCTTTTGAAAGTGCATCAATGGTTTTAAAAATACACATGGAGAGAAAACTGAAACATGCAATTTCTAAGAAAAAGAAAATTAAAAAGTTTCTTCCTTGTTGTTTTTGTGGAGTTTTTTTTGTTCTGTTTTGTTTTTTGTTTTTGTTTTTGTTTTGTTTTGTTTTGTTTTGTTTTGTTTTAAGATGGAATCAGCTTTGATGTGAAGGGCACACTGAACATGTCAGACAGAATGTTATCAAAAGAAATAGTCTGAAGCCATTCCTGGGGGAATTTATATTTTGATGTCCAACTGTCCTTGTCTTACATAAAAGTATTTGGTTTAGACAAAAATTTACTTTGACCAAGAAATGACAAACATGTACAATTAATATAAAAACAACAAATCTAGGCCTTGGAATAGGGGACTTTGAACTCTTTGATTAAAGATAGTTCAAACAACCTTACAATATATTGCTTTTGTAGGAAACCCCATTTTGTAAACTAGGAAAAGAAACTGTTTCACTAGGTCCTATGAGAAAATGGCAAATCTGGAAACTGAATCTTGAGTATTCTTTTGATCCCTGAAAGATGACTAAAATCCATTGCTTCAGCAAAGGTAAATATCCACAATGCTTGACTAAAAATCTTAAGCAGTTAAAGGAATACCTCTCTCTCTCTCTCTCTTTCTCTCTCCCCCCTCCCCTACTGTCCCCTCCCCTTTTCTTCTTTAACAAAGCAATTTACAATTTACAAGAAAATGAGAGCAAAACAATTCTTGTTAGAGACCGGAGATAATTGGCAACCCATGCTGTTTTTCCCTACATTTTTCTTTTGCCTGAAGCTAACCTCAACTGTGAGTAAGGACCCTTGTGCATGCTAAAGAAACCAAATCCTTTCTGATTATAATCAAACAAAAACAACATTTCATGTATAAGACTTCAGCAACCACTGGGCAACAAATATGTCCTTTCAGTGGGCAAGACCATCCGAATCTCAGACAAGTTTCCTATCTGACTTGACAAGCATAGAAGAAAATGATATGGAGGCTTAAATTCAGCCCTGTGGCTCTGCCTGGGGAACATGGCTGGAACAGTTGCCCAAAGGAGAAATGCTGCTGAAAGAGAACTTTTCAACCCCTTGTCTTCTCTCTTTTCTTTAACAGCAAATTCCTGCCCACTCCTGTTCAGCCTGGAGGCACATCCTCAAAAGGGAGAAAGAGAGAAATGAAGGCCCCCTCCACCTTGCCCTGGACGATTCCAGTAGAAGCTGAGGGAACTGACCAGAGGTGGGGGAACCAGGAGGCAGCTCCCAGCTTTGTGCACAGTCATGTGCTAACCTCCAGCAGACAGACCACCAAAAAGCAAAGAGGAGCATGGGAGCAGATGAGGAGGAGATCTGGGGGAAGACAAGAGTGGTGGGCTGTGGGGACAGGAGAGGAGGGTTCAGGGCTCAGGTCCCTAGTCATTTTATTTCTTTTGGGGAAAAAAATGCACATCCAAGAAAGGAGCTCATGTACAAGATGAGGAATCCCATTTAATGTCTGTGTGTTCTATATTTGGGGTTTACATTTATTTTATGCCTCAATACAATGGAGAAGGGTCAGCCATCCACATCCTGACAGCGCCTACACATTTAACTCAGTATAAACCATGCCAGTTTTCTCAGTGACATGGAAAATCCGAGGCATTCCCATTTCACAAAGCTCCTGCTATCCTAGAAAATGAAGTCACAGAATTAGCTTATAAAAACAGGTTCTATTTTCAAGGCTCATGTTTAAAAATTAAAAGGATGTAATAAGCATCTCTTCTAATATTGTCTAGGCAGACATAGATTGGGAGAGTATGTTAAACTTCATTTGCAAATGATGCCCAAGTAGAAAAGAACAGGCTTGGGCAAATAAGGTCTCCCATCTTCCTGCTTGGGGGGCACAGAACTAATCCCTCTCCACCCCTCACTACCATCCTGGCCCTCACTTAGGGAGGCTTTGAATCCAGGTGCCAGGAAGAAGCCTCAATCATCTGAATCAAAGAGAGGCCCCTGTTCACTGGGAATCATCATTAAATCCCCTGTATGATGAAACGGTGAGTGGTGGCCCTTTAACAGTGCTTAATGGCAGGAAGAACCTGCCTCTGGGAACTACTCACCACCCTCCAACAGAGAAAGTCACTTTTTTAGTAACGTTGCCATCTCACAGTGCATAGGACTGGGCTACACGGAAGTGATTTGAAAGCCATCCCCAAGTGTCGCCTTTCAGGCAGCAGAACTGAATTAACTGCAACAAAGCCCACTCACCAATACAAATGCACACTCTCCTGCACGCACAAGGGCCACAGGAAAAATAGTGACCCTTATAAAGCTACGTCCCAGGCCCAGTGTTGATGCTGGCTAGCAGCGGCTGCTTAGAGCAGCGGTGGATGAGGTGAATGCTGCAAGCCCAGCTCCTGGATGCCTGCCTGGGCACCGAAATCACATACTATTTGTATTCCGTCACTTAGGTCTCATTTTCTCGTCTGTAGAAGAGATCATCACAGCACTTATGATTACGGTTGTCAGGAGGACTAAATGGCTTAGTTCATGTGAAGGTATCCAGGAGAATGCCAGGTGCATAATGAGTATCTACTAAGAGTTAGCTGTGAATAGGATATGCTCACTCCTAACCATAACTTCAGGCAGTTTCTATTACTGGCCCATTCTAACAATGTCACCGAGATGTAGACCAGTGAGGAAACCGCCTATGTCACACCATTTATAAAAAGGCAGGTGGAGGTTCAAGGGCAAGTGTGTCAGACTCAAATGTCTTCTATACTGATTATTTTTTCTTTTCCCACGTTACTGACTCCCTCCGAGAACAAGCTGAAACTGATGCAAAACTAAAGGGAAAAATGCAATACACAGCATTTTTCACCTTTTCTTTTCTTTTCGTTTCTTCCCTTTTCTTTTCTTGAAAACAGGAATAGAGAGCGCCGGACAGTTCATTTTACTTCATTTTACTCATCGGCTTCCCTTTGTCTCCTCTGGCTCCTAATCTTTCTCTCTTTTCCCTCACTCTCTTTCTAATGATAAAATGATCTGACATAACACAAAATGCAAATTATGAGCTACCGCCTTAAATTGTTCCAGTTCATTTAGCTCACCACGAGCATTCATTACAGCTAATTATCATAACAGATTTTTATTATTCATAATTATTTTTTCATGTTGTAATGATCATAAATTTTAAAAATTCTGGCCATCATGAGTCACCATTCATGCTTGTCAGGGATTTTTTTTTCTTTTTCCTTACAAAACATTTAGATGCTCATTATCATCAAAATATTTGTAGGTTGGTATTACTCATATGGAATAAAGCCCTTTCAGGGTATGCACAGTGACTTCAGAAAGACAGTAATTCTGAGGCCTAATGACACACTGATGCTGTGCTTAATTTTAGAAAATCAAATTAACCTCTTCTGATTAAATGTACGGCAGGTTTCACTGTGATAACTGTGTCAGGTTTAGGACTCCAGGCAGAGAGAGATACTTCCTTAACTCATCACTATGCAGAAAGTTTTTTTTGATTTTTTTAAAAGATCATCTTCTCAAATTGATACACTAGGCAAGTACAAGAATTCCCTGGGACTGAGAAGAGTGTGAATAACAACAACCACACAACTCAAAATCTCCTTCGGTTAATCAGATCAGTGTATTTGCACCATCAGTGATCAGAGTCAGGGGTGGCAGGTACAAATCTCAGGCGACACGAATCAAATCTTATTTCATTATTTTCTTTAGATCAACTTAGTTTGGTTTAATTGCCCCATTCCTCGGCTAGCTCATGAGAATTTCAGCTCTTCTTAGCATATCGCATTCTCTGAAGTGCCCAGGGCACTTGAAGGGCACTTCCTATCTGCTGGGGTGGTGTCAAGAAAAGGGAATTATTCAATGCCGAGGTGTCAGATGCGTATCTCTGGTGGCCTATCACCCACCTCACTCCCTCCCACCCACAAGCCTCTCCTTCATGGTTCTATCAGTTTGGTTTCTCTGCCTCAACCAGGCAGAAATCTTTGACTTAGCTGGGAGTCCAGGACACATAATTCATCCTGATACTGGCACATCCTCAGATGTGGTCTTAAAAGGTATCAGTCCCACTCTTCAGCTAGACCTACAGCATTCATTTCTCCGTGGCACAGTGTGCAGGAATTCACTATGAGGCAGTCTCTTCTCTGTCAACATTCTCGTCATATGGAGATCCCCTCCAGGTGCAGGGCATGAAGTAGCCTCTAAATACTCAGGATTCCTACATATGAATTGCAAGTTCTCACCTACTCTCTGAGCTTCAGACTCTATACTTTCTTAATATCTCTTCTTATGTATCTAATAAACACTCCAAACTTTGTATGCCTAAACACAAATACTGATTAGCTTTCCAAAACCTGTTTCTTTTTTTTTTTTTTAAAAAATGTTTATTGTCAAGTTGGTTTCCATATAACACCCAGTGATCATCCCCACAAGTGCCCTCCTCCATGCCCATCTCCCCCCCCC
>NW_027551568.1:13953262-14259735 GCF_008692635.1 Crocuta crocuta | reverse complement strand
GATATTTGTTCTTCTTTGCCTGACTTATTTCGCTCAGCATAACACCCTTAAGGTCTATCCATGTTGCTACACATGGCCAGATTTCATTGTTTCTCATTGCCATGTAGTATTCCATGGTATAGATAAACCACATCTTCTTGATCCATTCATCTGTTGATGGACACTTAGGCTCTTTCCATGTTTTAGCTATTGTGGAGAGTGCTGCTATGAACATTGGGGTACATGTGCCCCTATGCATCAGCATGTCTGTATCCCTTGGGTAAATTCCTAGCAGTGCTATTGCTGGGTCATAGGGGAGTTCTAGTGTTAGTTTCCTGAGGAACCTCCACACTGTTTTCCAGAGGGGCTGCACCAGCTTACATTCCCACCAACAGTGTAGGAGGGTGCCCGTTTCTCCACATCCTCGCCAGCATCTAGAGTTCTCTGATTTGCTCATTTTAGCCACTCTGACTGGCATGAGGTGGTATCTCAGTGTGGTTTTGATTTGTATTTCCCTGATGAGGAGGGATGCTGAGCATCAGTTCATGTGTCTGTTGGCCATCTGGATATCCTCTTTGGAGAAGTGTCTGTTCATATCTTCTGCCCATTTATTCACTGGGTTGTTTGTTTTTCGGGTGTGGTGTTTGGTGAGTTCCTTATAGATTTTGGATATTAACCCTTTATATGATATGTCATTTGCAACTATCTTTTCCCATCCCGTTGGTTGTCTATTAGTTTTGTGGGTTGTTTCCTTGGCTGTGCAGAAGCTTTTAATCTTGATGAGGTCCCAATCGTTTATTTTTGCTCTTGATTCCCTTGCTTTTGCAAAACCTGCTTCTTTTTGTTTCTCCATTCCGGTAAATGGTGCCCCATCTACTCACTAACTTGGCCTGGGTGTCATTCTTGATTCCTTTCTCTCCTTTCCTCAGCTCAGCTATCTCTCAGCAAATCCTGCCAACACTGTCTCCAAAATACGGTCAGCATCTGACTATTTCTCATGATCGTCACTGTCAAAATCCTAGCGCAAGCCCCATCGCCTAACAACTGGGTACCTGCAACTCGTCCCCAAAGCCTCAACTCAAAGGTCAGCAGTATACTGTCAGCCTAAAAGTAAGTCCATTTTTGGATTACCTGTGCGCCTCAATTGGATCTTGTCTAATCTCTAAGCCTTAGTCTGGTTCAGTGCCTATTCATTGTACAGCCCCACTCAGCCTTCACTCAGAACACAGTAATTAAACTTTTGTAAGGTATGCTGGGGAGAAGAATAACAGAAGATAGAACTGACAAAGTTCAGATGGGAAGCTTTCTCGATGTTATTGAGAGAGAGCAGCAATTCTATCCCCTAGGTCCACACAACTAGGCAGCACTCAGGCAAAGCTAGATCTGGTACAGTTTTGCCAAAACACAGAAAGCAAAAGCAATTCAGGCCTTAAAATCCAGGAGTAATAATAATGTTTGGTCACCAACAGGAGACCAATTAGCCTGGCAATTTTCTCTTCGTACCCTGGAGTCATGACCCTGGGTACAGCTGTAACCTTTGGCAGTCATCACAGACTCCACCTCCCTAAATTCAAAAGTCATTTGTCAGCTCTCAGCCTATGCCTAGTGACACCAAAACAAACCACTTTACTTTCCTCAGGCAAATGTCCAGTCAGCTAAATGTGAAATAATCAGCCAAAATGATGTTTAACTGAAATGACTAGGTGTTTGGTAATTTTTTTTTCCCTTTACTCTTCTGAACTGACAGGTCAAATTAGTCAGTAGGAACTGCCAGCCCCAGGGAGACAAAGTCTAAATTATTCCTCCATGCTCCTTGCAAAGGAAGGTTAAAATCACCCTCCCTGGGCACCTGGGTGGCTGTCAGTCGAGCATATGACTCTTGATTTCAGCTCAGGTCATGATCCCAGGGTCGTGAGATCAAACCCAGTGTCAGGCTCGGTGCTAAGCATGGAGACTGCTTGGGATTTACTCTCTCTCTCTCTCTGCCCCTCTCTCTAGCCATGGTCTCTCTGTCTCTTTCTCAAAAATAAAATAAAATAAAATAAAATAAATAACCCACCACAAAACTCACCTCCACTTTCACTGCATTACTAAAGTCACACTCAAGAGAGGCAAAGAAAAATCAGTTTTGTTTAACAAATAATTCATTAGAGTTTACTATCCACTAGATACTTTCCTAAGCTCTTTATTGGTATTAACTACGTCAGTCCTCTTCACAATCCTTGAGGAGCCTTACAAACCCCATTTTACAGATGAACAAACTGATTCACGTAGAGGTTAAATCACTGAGAGAAAAAGCAGAAAGCTAGTTAGTGCTAGAGCCAGAATCACTCCAGGATACCCAGGTTCCTGGCCACTAGTGCTACACAATTTGACCTCAGACCCACTGTGGTCAGATCACACACCTAGGTTCATGGCTGTCCTTTGGACATTCAGAAGTCTGAAGATACTAATGAGCTGGAAGTCATGGATCCCAGCAGTGGCCAAGATGGCAAGATGTTTTTGCAGAAGAGATCTGGTAGGATTACAGTTGCCTTTCACAAGCACTGACAAGGTCATTATTTATAGAGTTAACATATCGTGCTGTTTCTCCAGCAGACCAGGCTGGATATAATGAGGAAAAATGGATATGATATTTCATTCATTCTGTTTGCTTATTTTTTTCTTTCCTCCACTCAACATTTTGTGAGTGTGACATAGTAGTTAAGAGTTAGGTCATTAAAGTCGAGCAGACAGGGGTACAGGTGGTCATTGCTCTCATGTTTAAAAGCTGCAGTTGCCATGTCTTCTTTATCTATTCATCGAAAGACATCTATGTTGTTTCCATATCTTGTCTATTGTGAATAATACTTAATAAACATGGGTATAAAGATATATGTTTGAGATTCTGATTTTAGTTCCTTTAAATGTATGCCCAGAAGTGTGATTGCTGGATCATACTGCAGTTTTATTTGTATTTTTTTAAGAAAGAAACAGAATGGTGGTTTCCAGGATTGGTGGAAAGGAAAATGGGGAGATGTAGGTGAAAGGGTACAAATTTTCTAGTGGAGGGAGGCAAAGGCAATAAACACAAACATATGTAAATATATGATGAGTTTTATGATGATAAGTGCTGTGGAGAAAATAAAGCAGGAAAGGGGGATAGGGAACATTGTAGTGGGGTCAGTGTTTTATATAGGGTGATCACAGAAGGTCTCTGAAAAGGTGACATTTAACCTGTAGACTATGAAATCATGGGTCAGACAAGAAGCCACCAAAGATTTAGGAGGTAATAAGAGAGTGGATCCCAAGAGCCACATGAAGGTGATATGGCAAAGGGGTGCAATTATCAATTTTCCTAAATGTTGCTGAGATACAGATTCATAATAGATAATGGAGTTGACAATGAGATGGTAACTAGGGTAGATCAACTGTAATGAGTTGCTGTAATGGAATGATGAGGACAGAATCTGACGGGCATGGGTTCAAGAAAAGACAGAGGAGAGGGAAGAAAGATAATAAGTAAAAATAACTCACTGAGATTTGCTGTGAGGGGAGCAGAAAATGGAGCTTTGGCTAAAGAGGAATGTGAGGTTAAAGACTGAATTTTTTTCCTTCTCTTTTTTAGATGTCACATGACAGCACATTATATGCTGATATGAGCAATTCATCAAAGAGAGAAAAATTAATACAGAAAAGAGAGGAAAGGATTGCTGGGACCTTCCCTAAAGTAGAGAAAAGGGTATGAGATCCACTGCACAAGGGGCCCTGTTGTACTCAAAGAGAAACATGGATGTTTCATTCACAGTGATATGAGAAAATGCAGGGTAAAATGGGCTCACATCCAGCGAGGTTAGAAGATGTGCTTCTTTCTTTCAGTTTTCTTTTGATATTTTACTAGAACAGAGACCAAAATTAATTAGCAAAGACTTGGCATGGAGTGGGGAGTAAATGTAGAAGGTCTGAGGAAAGAGAGAAGGTACAAAATAGTCACCAGGACAGCAGAAGGTTGGTCTGAAGAAAGGCCACGAACCTACAGCTTGTTCACCAAATCTAGCCTTCTGTTTGTTTTTGTAAATACTTTTGTTGGAAGACAGCCGCACCCATTTATTTATGTGCTATCTATGGCTGCTTTCCTGATCAGATAGCCAAACTGTGACAGAAACCATATGGCTCCCAAAGCTGAAAATAGTGTCTATCTGGCCCTCCACAGAAAACATTTACCAACCCCTGGTCTAGAGTTCAACTGGATTTTGAGTCGGTGTCAAGAGTCACAAGGTTATGGTCACAAATTTGAAGGGAACGTAGTAAACATGGATGTGACTGTGTGCATATGTGGGGACAGGAGTGGGGAAGGAAAATTCCCTCCAGATATCTTGAGCAGTTCAGATACATGTATAGAAGAAGAAGAGTTGGAATTAACCAGGATGGGTGGTCAGTCAAGACAAATACAATAAAGGGAAAGAATACTAGAGAAGCCGAGGGAGTATTAAAGATATGAGTAATGGACCCTGGAATCAATGCTGATTAAGTGAGGTCATGAGAGGAAGAGTGTCAGGAAAATGAAATGTCAGGGGATTCTAAGTCTTAGTGGGCTCCAGGAAATATTAAATTAAAGGGAATGAACACAAAAGCCATGAGGAGAAAGATTTTTGAAGTTAAAATTATGGTGGGTTTACCATTTTGGAAAATAAGGAAAGGCAAGGGAATCAGTTTAATGAGGTGGGGATAAAATAAAGCAAATGTAATAATACTCTTCCAAAGGAAAATCTCATACAAATGTAAGAGATTATTTCCAATCTCCTAGACCTGTATTTGCACATGGTATAGCATTTCAATTTGGGGAGCACACTTAGAAAGCATAAGCAGTGAAGAACTTCCCTTGTTTGTCTAGTTTCCAAGAGATTAGTGAAATTGCATTAGGAAAAGGGAAAATCAAAAGCAGGTAGGAGAAAGTATATGAGTTTTCAATGTATGTCTTATTAATAATTCCATCTCTCTAGGGAAATGGCTCCAAATGAAAGACACTACCCAGGATTACAGTCCCTGGAATGGTTTAGATGACAGATAGAAAGCAGGAACTGCAGATTTTGTTATTTCTCTACACTGTTGATGAAATGGAGCCCAGGCTGAGTTATGTGAGGTTTTTCAGGTCTTTCCAAACTAAACATAGTTTGTCAGTTTTCAAAATTGTAAAGAATGACCCATCTTCCTACCTTTACCCCTGACCTCACTCATAGCTTTTTCTTTTTTAATTATTGTGCCTCTTACATCAAACACTTATATGGGGAGATTGCTCATCTTAGCTGACTCTATCCATGCTTGCCATCCTTCCTCATCTACCTTCAAAGTTACGGATGCATTCCAAACTGATTAAATGGGTCATAGCCTTTAGGAGAGGTCAAAGCCAGCTGGTTCCAGTCAATTGTATTCCTTCCAATTGACAAACGATAAATGGAGGTTTTGCTCATGAGGTTGGCTCTACAGTTGATGATTGATGACTTGATATTATGCCTTTCAAGCTGGAGTAACATCTCACTCCCAGCCACAGTCCATGAATCTATCTAGATCTGGGGTTAGCCCATCTCCCCACACTACAAAACACCGCATATGAGATCATTTCTAAGTTCAGTTATGTAGTCAAGGAGATATTTATGAATTCATTTCCCTCAATATTTATAGAGTAGATAAATATACCAATCTACTGCCTATGAAAAAATAGAGCTTGACCTTTAAGGATAAGTAGTCAATCTTTAATAAACAGAATAAAAGTACGATTTTTTTTTAAAAGTAAAGAAAAGCACATGGAGAGAGACTATTCAGAAAATTTAAGTAATCTGATGTGGCTGTAGCATAGACAAAGAACATTCTGGGCAGAGAAGGGTAAACTGCAAAGATAAACTGGACCCAGATTAATCAAAACATTCATAATTGGAATATATTTTTGGCAGTTCCAAAACAAGACATATTATCAGAATTACCTACCTAGATACTTAAAAACATAGCTCTCTGATTCTAGTCTTACTGAGTCAGAATCTCTAAAAATAGGACCCAGGGATGCATATATTTTAAAAACAGTTTAAGGAATTATCAGAGCCTTGTTACTCAAAGATTGGATAGTTGATAGAAATGCTGGATCTCAGAGCAAACCTGCAGAATCAGTATTTGTAGTTTCACAAAATCCCCAAATGATTCCTATACATGCTAAAACTAAGAAGCACGGTCTAGTCTAGAGAAAGTCTTTAAGAATATGTAAGTGTGTGAAATTAAAGACCAGAAATATACTGTAGGCTTGTTCAGCACTGTCAGTTAAAAAACAAGAGGAATGCATATGAAAACATGCACATTTGGATCACCCTTTCCAAATCTGTCCCACATGGTAAATTGAATATTTACCAGTAATATAAAATATGACCAGCTTTCATAAAATCATATGGGAAAGCAAGGGAGGCAAATATGTCACCATTGATCACAAAATAACCTCTTATGACCCCAAATCCAATCTTGACATAAATCTGCATCTCCCAGGATCAAAACGCAACTTTAGAGCCAATGAAAGACATAGGAAAATTTACACAGTTCATTATACAATGAAAAGAAATAGATATTACTTTTAAGAGCATTTCACATTTGTCCTTACAGATTCACATATTCTTCCTCCTCCTCTTCATTATCATCATCAAGAGAGCATTTGCAAAGTCCAGCACCGTGCTAAGATTTCATACCAGCGCTGGTTTGTCACAGGAATTATCACTCCATTTAACAGATGAAAAACTGATATGCTGAATGAGATGTCTGTGGTCACGTGGCTAATAAGCAGCAGAGTCAGAATACAATCCCCTATCATCTGACTTCCTATGTCTTGCTTCTGATCAGTCTAAATGAAGCTTAATTGTAAGAGGATATGCATGCCAGCCCCAGCTACACCACGCTGCAGGCTAAATCATAAAATGTCTCAGTCAGTTTCTCCACCTGCAAGTCAAAAACAGAAATATCTAATCTACCAGGTTTTTAATGATTAGCTGAGATTGAGTCTGAGAGAAAAAAAGCATTGTATGATGAAAATCACAATAAGCAATCAACAGAGAGCTGTTGTTTTGACCTTGCATAGCTGTCTCTGAATAATTGTGATTATCCTATAAAATTGTGTTTCTATCAAATGCACACTTCTTAAGAGTAGGAACCTCTCTAATGTATCTCTGGAGCGTGTGGTCAGGTAGACAAGTTAGACACCTGGTGAAGGGATTCTAACCAAAAGAAATGAAAGACAATTACCTGTGAAAATAGAAAAAAGACATGGTGATGGTTTGGGAAAAAAACACTAGATGGGGAGAAAGCTGGTCTAAGTTTTTCTCTAACTCTTCCTCTGATAAACTATATAGGATTGGACAAGTCATTCCTTGTCATACCACAAGACCCCATACTGTCATCAGTAATATGGCCACATTGGTCTATGAGACTTCTAAGCTCTCTTTTAGCCTGTAAGATAGTATGAATCTGTGTTTAGGCATCAAAACTGCTGTGCTCAGGGACCCTGAGGTGTTATACCACTTTTACAAAAAACCTTCTGGACAATGGATTTCATCTACTCATTTCTGAAAAGCAGCAGAAAGGACAAATAAAGTTTCTGCTTTCATGGAGCTTACAACTAAATAGATAAGATAGAAGAAAACAAACAATAAACAATGTATTAACTGCATTCTGATACATGCTATGAAGGAAACAGGGTGCTGAAGTCAGGCAGGAATCAACGTGTCTTGGTGAAGGAGAAGCTTAGGCAGGAGAATGGTCAGACCTTCATTTCAAGTTGTTGACAATCAACTGAGACCTAGACCTCAAGGCTAAGAACACAATATAATTTCAGTCAAGGAAGACAGCCAACACTAAAATCATGACATTAGAAAGAAGTTGGCATGTTGGAGGACCAAGAGAATTCAGTGTCATTGGTGCAAAGAAGTAAGATGGAGAGAGGCACAAAATGAACTTGGTAGGAACCCTGACCCTGGAGTCCTTAGCTAAAGGACGATCTATTATTTAACTTTTCTGATATGGGTTTTTAAGCAGAAAATTTATACCAAATATTCACTGAGTTCTTCATACTTATTATGTGCTGTCCTAATTGCCTTTCATATATTAATTTATTTAATTATTTCAACAGCCCTATGAGGTGGGAACTGTTATCATCCATAGATGAAGAATCTGGACAAAGAGAGGTGAATTAATTTGCTGAGGATCACACAGCAAGGACGTTTCTGAACCTAGATCCATTACAAGGCAGCCTGACTACAAAGCCTGTGTTCTTAACGAATGTGCTATTCAGGTGTGTTTTATAACTTGGCGGTTTCAGGTGCTTGATTTGTGTTGACTGAGAACATTCCAGAGCCAAGTTTCATTTTTCTTTTCCCTACCTTATGAAGAAGCACTGCTTGACACAATATAACAGTACATGGAGTGTTTGTGAATGCCATGAGCCCACCTCCTTCAAAATGAAAAGTGCAACCCTTAAAAGAACAGACTAGTAAACAGGGGGTTGCTGATATCTGAAAGATTATTTTTTTAACATGTTTCATGACACATTTAGCTTGTGTCTTCAGACTCAATGAAATTAACCTCACTATAAGCTTGATTGATATTATTCTGGACGTGTTTTTTTTTTCCTTCTTTTTTTCGGTTAAAGAAAAATTAAGATTTGCTGAATTAGATTTGCTGGCAGAGTTGCTCAGAGTTCTTTGTGCCTCAGTTGGCACACATATGAGATGGAGATTATATATCTATGTGTAAAAATAGATAAATAGTTCAGACAGATGAGTAGTCAGATAGATAGACAGACAGCTGATGGACTGACAGACAAACAGGCAGGCAGATTGGGATAGATATCATATGTGAGGGTATCCAATGACACTTCTATTATTAATATGTTAAGGGAACAGTAATGTCAATTTACATGTATACTGAATGTCCTGTGCGTCAATTGGGTTCCAACCACTTTACATGAATTCTTTTAGTCCTTTAAACAACTCCGTAAGTTATGTATAAGTACCTCCATTTTACAAATGAGGAAACTGAGGTACAGAGAGATTAAGTAACTCCTTCAAGGTCACAGAGTTATTAGCAGGTAGTGGTGTCAGGATTCACGCCCACCAAATCCATCTTTAGACTCTGTTCTCCTGACCACTACCCCTACTCAGCCTCATGCATATCTTAATTAGCCTTCCTTTACTACTGTCAGGGAAGACTCTTTTTGCTTTTCCTAACTTCACTATGTACAGCATAGAAACATTGAACAATATTTCTGAGAGCTGTCAAAGAGAGTAACTAATTAAAAAGGAAGAATATGTCAGTTTATTCTTTGCAGGGGAAATCCTTAAAATAACATTTATCTCACCTCTCTGACTTTGTGCTTAAAGAGGCAGGCCAAGATATCTGGAAAGAAGTCAGCTTTTTCTAAGGCACCCTAAGGTGGGTGCTCATATGCTGTCCCAGGTTCCTGTGAGACTTTCTCCCTCCTGCTCCCGCAGCCCTATCTGGAGTCACTCAATGTGCATCTAAAGGCCTTGCCAATTTACCCAGCCCGTGTCTGTCTCCCAGTTGCTTCCAGCATAGGCCACAGCAGACTGGTCAAACCCCCGTGGCATGAGAGTGTTCAGAGGGAGAACTTATCCCACTGGGATCAACTGTGTTAACGACAGACCGTTTTCATTTTGATAGCACCCAACGCATCCTCACTACGGAACAATTATATCATGAGGATTGCTGTGCTTCGGGCTTATATCTCTTTCTCACACTATTGTGTAAGTGATTGAGGATAGGCACTGTCTCTTGTTTCAGAGAATGTCTGGATTTTTTTTTTCTGTAAGAAAGATATAATTATAGACATTGTTAAGGACCTCTCATTATTTTTGTGTCATCTGGCTTTTTTTGATTGCTGGAAAAAGCTTCAATTTTATGTTTTATTTTGTAGAAGATCAAAACTGGCATAACTGGGTATCTTTGTGTATGTATCTCATGCTTTTTGGTCCCCGGAAAACTGAAGGTCAATTCTTTTGATCTATCCATTCATCCATCAATCTATCTACCCATCCATCCATCCATCATCAGCCTAATCTAGGAAAGAACCATTTCACTAAACATTAGGAAGGAATTAATATCATAGCTATAGACTAATGTCCTTTACTAAGTATCTTGAAACAGTATGTCACAGATGAATAAGAAAGGGACTAGATGACACAATCCCATCTGTACAATTGGAAGAAACACTCAATTTTAATATCATTATTTCAACTACATATTCATATTTTTGGTCAAAACAAAATAAGGCTAAATACAGAGATAAAGAAATGCACACAGCTTTGGCAAACCATATAGCCAAGAGAACACGTCTAATCAGTCATATCTATAGTGGTTATATTTTGGTAAAATTCTGGCTATACCTACACTCAAAACATAAAACTTGCCAAGGCAAACACCTTCTGAAATATGTTCGCTTCCTGCTACGCTTTCTGCAGTAAACAACTTTTGTCTAACACCCCCTGTTCCTTGGGGAAATTGTTTCCTTCTAACTTGATTAATTTGATTTGAGTACAACTCTTACTCACTACCCATAAGCACCCTCCACTCCTGAGCAGAAAAGCTGACCTGGACTTAATGAATCATAACAGCCCATTTTACTAGCTGCACTGTCTGATCCAGGAATGGACAAAGGAACAATGTGGAGCCAATGAGTCTTCTGGGAGCACTCAGTTTGGAGCTGGACATAAAAGGATCACCAAACTACGGTAAGGTGAATCGAAGGTGCTCACTGTCACCTTCTCCATGACGTAGAAAAGAGTGACAAGTACAGCATTGGAGACTTGACAGTGTACAGGGAGAAGAAAAGGAGTAGAGGGGACAAGATGGAGACTAAGGACTTCATTGGACTAGTTTGTCCCTTGTGTGCTTGAAATCAGCTCCACTTCTAGACTCAGACTGAGCTCGCGTTCCCACACTTAAACCTGCAAGTGTTCTAACCAATATAGTTCCCAAGAATTCTTTCTCCAGCCACATTAAGATATTCAACTACTTGTTATTCAGGTTAGAATGGATTTTTTCATACCTACCTCTTCATTCTGCATACACACCCTCTATTTCAGTTATTTATTGCTGTGTAACAAACTAAACTTAGTGGCTTAACGCAGTCTTTCATTTCATGGTGCTGAGAATCAGGAATTTATAAAGGGCCTGGATCCATGAGGCTTCAGCTGAGGTGTCAGGGGCTAGAAGACATACTTATGAGACAGTCTCTTCATGTTCGTATCTGGTGCCTCGACATGAGGCTCCCTGGCCTCTCGTTGTGAGTGTGATGTCCCATCCTCTGTATCTCTTGCCATGGCTCAGGCTTCTCACACCACTGGGGACTTCAAGTAGGTGCTCTTCTGGCGTGCCTTACAAGAAGGAACAGCCTAAGAGCAATAGTTCCAAGGGGCCCAGGTGGAAGCATAACATTTCTTAAGATCTAGCCTCAGAAGTTACACAGCATCAACTCTGCTACAGTGAGAGGCAAAGGGCCAGCCCCAATTAAGGACTGGGGACCACACAAAGGCAGGAATACCACGAGGTATGGCTCATGGTCTCAGGGGGAGATCTTTAGAAACCAGGTATACCCACCCCTCTCTGTCTGGAATTGGATATCCTTGTTATCCTGGTCACTCCTACACATCCCTGGATTCAGAGCTCAAATACTCCCTTCTGTGACAAATCATTCTTTCTTCCCATATACATACTTTTGTCATAGTGTGTTATATCTCCTTGTAGTATGATTTATACGTTTGTCTCTATACTAGACTCTAAACACCTTGAGGACGTTAAAGATGTCTTAATTCATCTTTATATCTGAGACCTTAACTTATCGCTGGTGCTCAATAAACGTTGTCTGGGTGAAGAAGCTTATATATGTCAACACATTGACTCTGCAGGTTGAAAAAAATTGCAGAAGATGGATTCAAGTGGAATTCTTGCTCCCAGAGAAGTTTCTGGGTCAGGACTATGTCAGCTTGTGGACTATTTCCCACACGTGATGGATATATTCACACATGATGTCAACTAATATCAGGATATAAAAAATTGACTCAGCCCAAAGCAGTCAAAGCGACTGATGTCAAAGCGTTACAGGATCTTGTCATCTTGATGAGACCTGTCGTTCTCACACACTTCAAGAAAACTTGTGAAGCTGTATTTATCTAGACAGTAAGGTCCACAAAAAATGTAGCACAGGACAAAACACAGCTGGGATTTAGTCAGAGGAAAATTATTTTCCACGATTTCTCTAATTTGATATTTCAGAACACTTGCTGAGGCTCCACATTACTATGAGCCATGAAGGTACTGCCCTTACCAGGATGCATTCATTATAGAACCTTCTGCAGATGAGACGATGGGAGCTGATACATGCAAAAATACAGACACTTGCATTTAAGTTTCAATAACCATGAGTTCCAATCATTGCCAACAGAAAATTAGATTATTCTAAGCTTCCTTTCTTTCACCTTACTGAGTGTAAATCTAAGAAATCACAGGAATTTCTGTGTCTGTATGGTTTGGTGTATGTATATGTGTACGTATGATACAAACATGTTACATGAAATCTACTCTCTTAACAAATTCTGAAGTACCCAATCCCATATTATTAACTATAGGCACTAGGCTGCACAACAAAACAAATCTCCAGGACTAATTCACCTAGCATTATTGAACCTTAGTACCCACTGAGTGACAACTCATTATGAAAAACAAAACAAAACAAAACAAAACAAAAAAACCCAAAGGGATACAACATTCTGGAAAGTGTTGGATGTGTTCTATTCTGCTTCTTGTTATGATATCAGAGGTGTCTGCAGATGCCCAAACTCATAAAATTGTATACATTAAATATATGCAGTTCTTAGTATAGCAATTACATCTCAATAAAGCCATTTTAACAAAGAAATCAATTAAAATTTTTCATTTTCTACTGCTATACTTTTTGTTTCTATAAAGAATAAGGAGGGACATACACGGAGAAGGAACCAAAAAAACCAAAAAAAGGAAAAACAGCACAGAAGATAACTGAATGGTGAAATCTGTCAGAAAAATCCTTAGAAACAAGGCGAAAGAAAGCATAATCTGGGATATAGCATGGGTAGAATGAAGACCCCATGGCACCTTGAAAAAACTCCATGATAGAATTTTTTTTCAAATTGTGGTTTGACCCACTGTGCCGCTTAACTAAGTGTTNACATGTTACATGAAATCTACTCTCTTAACAAATTCTGAAGTACCCAATCCCATATTATTAACTATAGGCACTAGGCTGCACAACAAAACAAATCTCCAGGACTAATTCACCTAGCATTATTGAACCTTAGTACCCACTGAGTGACAACTCATTATGAAAAACAAAACAAAACAAAACAAAACAAAAAAACCCAAAGGGATACAACATTCTGGAAAGTGTTGGATGTGTTCTATTCTGCTTCTTGTTATGATATCAGAGGTGTCTGCAGATGCCCAAACTCATAAAATTGTATACATTAAATATATGCAGTTCTTAGTATAGCAATTACATCTCAATAAAGCCATTTTAACAAAGAAATCAATTAAAATTTTTCATTTTCTACTGCTATACTTTTTGTTTCTGTAAAGAATAAGGAGGGACATACACGGAGAAGGAACAAAAAAAAAACCAATAAAAGGAAAAACAGCACAGAAGATAACTGAATGGTGAAATCTGTAAGAAAAATCCTTAGAAACAAGGCGAAAGAAAGCATAATCTGGGATATAGCATGGGTAGAATGAAGACCCCATGGCACCTTGAAAAAACTCCATGATAGAATTTTTTTTCAAATTGTGGTTTGACCCACTGTGCCGCTTAACTAAGTGTTAACCTGCAGGTTCAGATCAACAAGACATTAGAAATAGTAAGATAAGATGAGTTCACAGAAATATTTAGAGAACAGCAAAAATACAATTAAAAAGAAAGCTAGAGGGGTGCCCGTGCAGTTCAGTTAGTTAAGCATCTGACTCTTGATCTCAGCTCAGGTCTTGATCTCAGGGTTGTGAGGTCAAACCCTGGGTTGGGCTCTGTGCTGGGTGTGAAGCATGCTTAAAAAAAAAAAGAAGAGGAAGAAAAGAAAAGGAAAGGGGAAAAAAAGAAAAAAAGAATCTAGAAGTGTATGACAGAGAATGATAGTGCTTCACAAAGCTATTTGATAATTGCCAAGATGTTCCAGGTCCAAAACAGGACACACAGTGTAACTTGATTGGATGTTTATAGTTTTGGCTCATGTAGCAGTGAGTATTCCTATGCTTGCTGACTCTGAAACCTTACTTATGTCACTTCTCAGAGAGGAGTTATTGGCACCTTTCATCAAAGTCTCTCCTTGAACACTAGAAATGGGTCACATGTGTCCAAAAATTTTAAGAACTATAAAACAGAATTTGGATCCCTTAAGAGTATGGTTGTCTACTGGAGACACCAAACACCAGGACCAGACTGTAAA
Organism: Crocuta crocuta; assembly: GCF_008692635.1. Taxonomy (NCBI): domain Eukaryota; kingdom Metazoa; phylum Chordata; class Mammalia; order Carnivora; family Hyaenidae; genus Crocuta; species Crocuta crocuta. The sequence continues at coordinate 14,245,264 of NW_027551568.1, read as the reverse complement.
TATCACAGACTTTGCAGGCCACACAATCCATCACAATTGCTTAACTTTGCCTTTTAGCATGGAAGCAGATAAATACAACATGTACTGAAACTGGTATATTTTGTGTTCCAATACAGTTTATGTACGATGATGGAATTTTGAATTTCATTTAATTTTCACATGCCACCAATTTGTTTAAAACTTTGCTTAGCAATTTAAAAACGTAAAAATATTCTTAGCTTGCAGGCCATACAAATATGGGAGGGGGCAGACTGGATTTGGTTCATTGTAGTTTGGTGACCCGTAATGTAATATAGACTATGTCTAGTCAGTGACAGAATAAAGGGATTGATTCTTTTTGCATGTATATATATCCAAAAGTGTCAGCTAGAGTTATCTTATCTTGCTTTTAAATCAGATTACTTTGGACTACTATTCCACAAGGTGGAAAGCAAAAGTTCAGAGTCACTCTCTCTCTCTCTCTCTTTCTTTGGGCAGATGTGCCTTTGCCTATCTCCAACATCAGTCTCTATCTCTGTCTCTGTATCTCTCTACAACCCTCTCACTCTCCCCACAATATTTATCATCGCTCTTTCATCTCCACTCATCCTCAGTTCCAATCAGCTATAACAAAGTACAAACTGTAGTACAATTTCTTGTTGACCTATATTTGTTAACATTTTTAAATGGTGGAAAAATTTTACAGGAATAATGTTTTGTGTCATGTGAAATTACATTAAATTCCAATTTCTGTGACCACAAATAACACTTTTGGGGGATATAATCTGTAAATTACATTATAATAAATACATTTTTATATGCAGGAAAAGAGTTCTAAGAATCAGACAGTCCTGAGATCAAGTGAGAGCCCCACCAAATAAGTAGTATATATATAATCATTGCTAAGCAACACAACTACATTTCAAGGTAATTTAAAAACATTTTTTTAAGCAGGGGAACCTGGGTGGCTCAGCCGGTTGAGTGTCTGACTTCAGCTCAGGTCATGATCTCACAGCTTGTGAGTTGGAACCCTGCATTAGGCTCTGTGCTGACAGCTCAGAGCATGGAGCGTGCTTCTGATGCTGTGTCTCCCTCTCTCTCCACCCCTCTCCCACTTATGCTCTCTCTTTCTCTCAAAACTAAATAAACATTAAAAAATTTTTTAATCAAAAACTGGGAAAAAAAAAAGCAAAATGAACAGAGTCCTATTTCAATTAAATCATTCAGCCAGCATTAAGCCTGGTAAATGACACAGCTGAGATTCAAACTCAAGTTGGATTCTGGAAACATTCTTCCTCTAACAATGATGCATTACAGTTTTCAATCAAGTCATTTTTTCTCGCGTAGGCAGTCCTGTGTAGGGAATTCTAAAAATAATCAGGATAGAGAATGATTTCTTCATGGAGCAAAATCTCAGAAGAAGAAACCGAGGGTCAGAGAGCTAAAATGAATTTCAGAAGAATCCTTCCCATTTTCCATGCACTGCCACAGGGACTCTAACTGGATATGGATGGAAAGAAGTGTAACAATTACTTGGGTTGTAGTTGTTGTTGTTTAATTGGAAAAAGGCAACGGTCAACAGTTTTAAGAAATGGACAAGACAGAAACCACAATGTGAGTGATGAGACAAAGTCCTGGCTCTGAGAGTCCAGAGAACAGAGACGGTGGGGAGAGTGTCTTTCAATGGCTCCTTTAAGTGGAGAGACCACTCCTTCTTCCACAGAAATCTTTACTACAGACCTTAGAAGAACAAATAAGTGAAATATCAAAAATCACAGAGCAAAATATACAAACCTGCCACACTTAAGAGGAGAAATTTGGAGTCCAGATCCCTGTGGTAGACACACTGATCAACCACTTAGGTCTTTCTTTACTCCTCTAGCAATAAGTCCCTCAGGGTTTGCTTCAGCTGCAGAGCCCCAGCAAACTCTCCTTAGGGTCGTCACATATAATGGCCGATCAGTTCTTGGATATTAAGGCCTAACCATTTTGGCTCAACTTTGGACAACTCTGACCGTCCATGTTTGTCCCAGGGCTCGTAAGACTGGAAGAGACTCTGCCAGGCCTTGGACATGATTCAGGGTCTCCTTTGACCCGATCTTGTTTTCCTCTCCTCTCTTCCAAAGGAGCTAATTCCTAATAAACATCAAGCAGGCTCAACTTCATCTTAGCATCTACATCCAGTGATGCCAAACACCAACAAATGGTACTGAATTTGGTCTGAGGAAGCAGGTACAATGAGGGGTTCTGGAGATGGACCACTTGCTGCCCAGCTGGCAGGAAGGACAGCCTGCCTGTGGCAGGTGGGACATCAGGAGACCTTGTTACCTAAAGAGAGCACACTTTCTCCAGGAGACACAGCAAAGGTCCTATAGAACCACTGGCTGCAACAGGCACCTGGGCACTCTGGGACCCTTTGTCCAAGGACCAGCAGTGAAGGAAAGGAATCACCATCTTGACAGAAGTAACTCATTATCAAGGTGACATCAGACTGCGGTCACAAAATGGGGGTACAGAGGAATAGGTGTGGCACCCAGGTGATCTACGCAGGCTTGTTTTGGTAGTTTCTTGCCCAAATTGTCATTTAGCAAATGAGATTTCCCAACAACAAAATAGGAAATAACATTTATGTTTTACTGTGGAAAAATATCTGCAATCTAAGAATATTATCTGTGGCCTCATTTAAAAAAAAGTACATATTAGCAGTTAGGAATCAAAAAATTTAACTTAAAAAAAACATGACTTAACAATATAAAAAATTAGAAATAGAGCTCCAAGAATGAACATTTTCCCACCATGAGATCATTTAACACATTAAGAATATTAAAAATTGAAGTTCAATAATACTAACTATTGGAGAGGATGTGCTTGAAACTTGTCTCAAAGTTACATTTTGTGGCTCATAAAGTTGAAACTGTTGACATCTTTCACTCTTCTATGCAGACCCTGATTTTTGTATGTGAGAGACTATTGCTTCTATAGGTGCTGAGATAACTGGGAAACTCAGGAAATTCTGCAAAATGAACAATATTCTCAATTATCTTTTTTCTTTGTTAAACTATATGAATTAAAACTCAGATGTTCTCACAGATACTGTTTTTTCCTCCATTCAGAGTATATTTCTTCAACAAATACTTTGACAGGGTAAAACTCATCACATAACTTCTCCATTCAAATTTTCTAATGTTTCAAAATCGCATGCTGCAAAAGCAGGCCTCATCAATTTTGTTTCACTGTTATCAAATATAAATTCAACTAGTAACAACTACAATGATTTTTTTTTACCAATCAAGACATTTCAAACACAAATAGGGAATTTCAAAATTATATCTTATACATATTTGAAAACTCATTTTCAATTTGTTAAATTACTACATTGATTTTGTTGTAATTAGTGTCATTGACTTCTCATTTGCAAGCTTTGTTTTCAATAATATCATTCAATAAAAGTGTCAAAATCTGAAGTTTCATGGATTCCATTCATTAAACATTTGATTAAAATATTGCAAGATTCTAATTTTTAAAAAAAGCAACCAAAATTGAGAAGATTCAGTTACACGTGAATAACTTTCAATGTAATAAATTTCAATGTAGGTCACGTGACGACTTTCAAAATAATTGTTCTAAGGCTTCAGCTTTCCTAAAATCTAAGTGATGATGGACAGCAATGAGAAGCATGTACTCTCTTGAAGACTATTTAAATTTATTTGTAATGGTGATTAAATATAACAAAATTTACCATCTTAACCCTTGTAGGTGTACAGTTTAGTAGTGTTAAGTACATGCACAATGCTGTGCAACCAATTCAAAGAACTCTTTGAAAACTGAAAATTTATACCCACTGAATAAATCCTACTTCCCCTTCTCCTCAGACACTGGCAACCACCACCCTATTTTCTGTCTCTTTTAATTTGACTACTCTAGGTACATGTAAGTGGAATCATACAGTATTTGTCTTTCTATAGTTAGCTTATTTGACTTGCCATAATGTCCTGAAGGCATGTATCAGAGCTTCCTTCCTTTTTAAGGCTGAATAATATTCCATTGTATGTATCTACTGTTAATCTGGAATATAAAACTGTCAGTTATTTTACCAGAAAATATATTTTTTTGGGGGGGTAATAGAAAATTGCAATTTGGGGCAAGTAAGATATGGCAAAACCATAGGCAAGTCAAACTTAGGAGAGAAACACTATTTTACAGAGAAATAAGAAGTTGGGAGGGATAGTTTTGAATGAAAGTGCACTAGAGTTCAGGGTGATGACAATTTCTCATTGGCTGAGTTGCAGGGGTAGTTGACTTCTTGCAGGAAATGCAATGTACATTTTTTACCTGTTGAGGTCTGTAACTGATAATCCTTCCCCTTTGACAATTCTTCTGTTGGGGTCTTTAACTGACAATTCTTCCTATAACTGATGTCAAATGGTATGGCTCCTCCTTCTAGCTTCCCAACTCCACTTTAGTGAGGTTTCCACAACACCACTGACAGAATCTTTCCTGACTAAACTTTAATCAGACTCCTCTGAGCCCTCTTCTCAAAGAGGCCTCAACCTTGGCCTCTGTCCTTGCTGAGATTGTATAGCTCAGTCTTAGCAAGAATCCTGCTAAATCTGTATGAAGACAATACTCAACTCTTGATATCTGATCACTCTTGAGATTGGATTAAGTTCCTCACCCTCCATTCTGATATCTAATCCCTTGTCCTGCTTTCAGCATGAACCCTGCTGAGTCTAAGTTGGTTTATCAGGAATACCTTCCCTTGATGCCTACTCTTTAATAATTCACTCACTACCTCACTCTGCTCATGGACGATAAATCCCCACTTGTCCTTTAATTCCTGATTTCTTTTCCTATTGAAATGCCCCTATTGCAATAGTCTTGAATTGAGTTTCCATTAGCTGTCTGGACAAGTGTCAGAATAATTTTATCTTTAATAGGACATTTTGTTTATCCACTCATCAGATGGACACAAGTTGCTTCTACCTTCTGGCTGCTGCAAATAACACTGCTATACACATGTGTGGACAAATATCTCTCAGTCATTGCTTCCAATTCTTTTGAGTATATACCCGCAAGTGAATTGATGGATTACATGGTAATTTTTTTGTCCAATTTGTGAAAAATGCCTATACTATTTTCCATAGTGGCTGTATCATTTTATATCCTCACCAAAAGTGCACAAGGGTATCAATTTCTCCTTGCCAACACTTTGCTATTTTCTGTTTTTTTAATTACTTGTTTGTTTTTTACAGTAGCCATCCGAATGGAAGTGAGGTAGTATCTCACTGTGGTTTGATCTATGTTTCCATAAGATTCGTGATATTGATTATCCTCTCATGTCTTTCTTGGCCATTTGCATAACTTCTTTTAAAAATGTATATTCAAGTCCTCTGTAAATTCAAAAATAATTTGTTATTTTTGAGAAAGAGAGAGAGAGAGGGGGAAGAGAGAGAGAGAGAGAAGGGGGGAGGGACAGAGAGAGAGGGAGACACAGAATCTGAAGCAGGCTCCCGGCTCCGAGTTGTTAGCACAGAGCCCAACACAGGGCTCAAACTCACAAACTGTGCCTGATTATGGCTTGAGCCAAAATCGGATGCTTAACCCACTGAGCCACCCAGGTACCCTTGTAAATTTTTAATTGGGTTGTTTGTTTTTGTTGTTGAACAGTAGGAGCTCACTATACGTTCTGGATATTAATCCCTTATCAGATATATAATTTGTAAATATCTTCTTCCATTCCAGAGGCTACCTGTTCACTCTATTGATTTTGTATTTTGAGGTACATAAATTTTTAACATTGATGTAGGTCAATGTATCTATTTTTACTTTTGTTGCTTGTGCTTTTGGTATTATATTCAATAAATCGTTGCCAAAAATTATGTCATGAAGTTTTTCCCCTATGTTTCCTTCTAAGAGTTTGGTAGGTTTGTCTTTTATGTTCAGATCTTTAATCCATTTCTGTTAACTTTTGTATATAGTGTTTGGTTTGGTAAGGGCGAAACTTCATTCTTTTGCATGTGGATATCCAGTTTTCCTAGCACCTTCTATTGAAAGGACCGTTCTGTCTCTATTTAAGAGTTTGTTCATGTCTGTTGAGGATCATTTGACCGTATATGTGAGGGTCTATTTCTGGGCTTTCTATTCTATTCCATTGATCTATACGTATGGTTTTTACCAATAATCACCCTATTTTGATTACTTTGGCTTGGGAATAACTTTTTGAATTAGAAGTATAAGACCATCGACTGCATTTTTTCGAGATTGTTTTGGCCCTTTGGGTTTCCCTTGAGTTTCCATATGAATTTTAGGGCAGATTCTATAACACTGTTTACAAAAAAAGTTAATGGAATTTTGATAGGTATTACATTAAATCTGCAATTGCCTTGAGTGGTACAGACATCTTAACAATTAAATCTTCTAATCCATCAGCACAGGATGTTTTTCCATTTATTTGTGTCTTTTAAAATTTTTTTACACAATGTTTCCAGTGTATGTATCTTTTGCCTTGTTGGTTAAACTTATTCCTAAGTATTTTATTCCTTTTGATGCTTTGTAACTGAAATTGTTTAATTTCCTTTTCAGATTATTCATTATTATTGAATAGTATGGCATATAGTATAAAGAAAAGTAATTGATTTTGTGTAGATTTTTTTAAAAATTTTTTAATGTTTATTTATTTTTCAGAGAGAAAGAGACAGAGCACAAGAAAAGGAAGAGCAGAGAGAGAGGGAGACACAGAATCCGAAGCAGGCTCCAGGCCCTGGGCTGTCAGCACAGAGCCAGACACAGGGCTTGAACCCACAAACCATGAGATCATGACCTGAGCTGAAGTCAGACACTCAACCGACTGAGACACTCAGGTGCCCCTGTGTATTGACTTTTTATCCTACAAGTTTGCTGAATTCTTTTATTAGTCCTAACACGTTGTAGTTTTGTTGTATGTGTGGCATCTCTAGGGATTTCAACATGCAAGATCATATTGCTGCAAACAGAAATAATATTACTTTTTCCATTCCAATTTGGATTCATTTTATTTCTTTGTTTTGCCTGATTGCTCCTTCTAAGATGTCCAGTTCTGTGTTGAAGAGAAGTGGCAAAAGCAGACATCCTTCTTTTCCCGATCTTGGAGGAAGAGCTTTCAGTCTTCCACCATTGAGTATGATGTTAGTTGTGGGTTTTCATACATGTCCTGTTCTCTTAAAGTAACTTCCTTCTATTCCTAGTTTGTTGAGCTTTTATAAAGTATGTTTACTTTCACCAAATGCTTTTCTGCATCAAATGATATGATCAAGTAGGGTTTTTCCCCTCTTCCTTCTGTTAATGTGGTATATCGATTCATTCCATTCTTTTCTTTCCGTCCCAAGGGAGGAGCTGGGAAATGGGTGCCATATTAGTCTTCCCTCCAGTACTACTTATTATGTTTCCCCAACCCAAACTCAAAACGTAGAAAGCCAGAAGGATAGTCCACTGAGAGATTGGTGTGCTTGTCAGAAGGGATACTAACATCAGGCTTTAATTTTCTGAGCTATAGAATTTCAAAGGCCCATCCTATTCTGTTACTGGGTCAGAACATATCAAATGTATTTTTGCAAAATTTCATCCTTGGTAAGGCAAAGTGATTTCATGTCAGGCACTCCCTTTGGAATGTTTAAATCTGAACCTTGCTGGAGCTGCTTAGAACTGCACTGCAAAGAGCAAAGAGACTGAAGTCTTAACGTAGGCTTGACTGGACTTTTAAAAATATCTAGAAATGAAATTTTATTTCTATATGAAAATGGCCAGATAGCTATGGATCAGTTCAAAGATAGATGGTTCCCAACTTACAATGGTTTGACTTAATGTTTTTTGACGTTATGATGGTGTGAAAGTAACTGGTAGTTTGGGTATACTTTTGTGCTTTTTCTATTTACAAGGTTTTCAACTTAAAAATGGGTTTATTGGGAGGTGATGCCACCGTAATCAAGGAATATCTGTATTGGACTGGGAAGGGGATGGATACTGTGACAAAGTGAGTGACAAGAAAAACAGTAACCTGATCTCTGCTTGCACCCCCAGGTCCAGCACTTTTAGGGTACTGAAGGTAGATGTGTAAATACACTGGAAGGTATCCAGGATGCACTGCCAACATTTAGAAAAGGGAGAGCTCATGTCATCTTGAAATTGTCATGGACAGCTTTGTAGAGGAGGTGATATCTGGGGGTGTGAGTTGGTATTTACGGGAGGTGGAGTATGGGGGCGGAGACAATGTTACAGATGGGACAAACAAGAACAGTGAAAAGAGAATGCTTAAGATTTTCCAAAGAAAAGTTAAGCACCTAGTTTGATGGACAGTGAGGAATTGTATAGAATGTAAAATGTTAAAAGATCCGGAAAATATATTGGTGCGTGATCCTGAAGGTCCTTCAGCTAGAACTGAAGAGAAAGAATTTTGGTGGGGAAGGAGGTGGCAATTCGGAGGAACAGCAGTGAAGTGTAATTTCCTGAACAAAACACGAAATGATCAAAGTAACGTTTTAGGATGCGTACGTAATCTGACATGATGGAAGAAAAAGAGGAAATGTGTCAGGAAACAACCTTAATATGTCAGTTACACCATCTGCTCCCTCATCTTTGGATTTCTTTAAAGCATTCCCCCAGCAGCTTACCTGGGGCACCTAGGCAGGCGGCTCAGTCAGTTAAAGCATCTGCCTCTTAGTTTTGGTCAGGTCATAAGCCTCGAATGTGGGTTCGAGCCCCACACTGAGCTCCGCACTGATAGTGAAGAGCCTGCTTGGGATTCTCTCTCTCTCCCTCTCTCTCTCTGCCTTCCCTCACTTGCACCGTCTCTGTCTCTCTCAAAACAAATAAACTTAAAAAAATTAAAGAAATAAAGTATTCCGCATGCAAAGATAACCTTCCACCACCCTCTTTCATTTTTAGCCTGTAAATAAATGCTTTAACTGTAAATCCAGAATTAGTACCTTGGTCATTTGACTCCCAAAACTCACACTTTAACCACCACAGAGTCAGTTCACAATCAGATCTATTACGAATACTCTTATATCACTACCATTCCCCTTGTGCTAGTGGAGAGATGAGAGAATTCTATAAATCATGAAGGACTTTATTTTATTTCATTTATTTTCTGCTTTCATCTCATGATCATACTAACATGATCTTAACTTAAGAAAATATTGCTGACTCACCAGGAGTCCAAGAAATTAATCTGCACATCTCTAAAACAATCCAAAGTGAGAACCAAAATTTATATTGGTTCCCAAGCTAGAGCTGCTTTTTGTAATCTTATTCTTGTTTTCTTAGTGCTCTGTGTTTATTCTTCAGTGAGAAGTCCTCCCAGAATACCCTGCATATATTTTAACTAGGGTCTTAACTAGGGTCCTTTGCGTTCACAGAATAAAATCACCTATTCCAAGTACCATGAGCCCAAGAGTCTGGTTTCCATTTTATCTCTCTGTAAAACATAATGCTATAAACTATGAGAACATGTGTGAATGTACCACTGGAAGATGGCCTTGCTGGATCTTTCTGGACCATCCTCAGGTCAGCCCTATAAGCATCTACTATTCATAACAACGGTGACTGCTCTTCTTTTATTTATTTTTTCTCCATGTTAACCTTGCTTCATTGGCAAAGGTCTTTACAGAGACCTGTTTAGCAGGAATGATAGTAATATACTTGAAATGAATTTGTCATTCTAACATAAACTGAATTCTTTAGGCAAGATTTCTGTTTCACAAGCATAAATGTGTGACAATACTACTGTTCATAACCACACCTTGCACTGTGGACATAACTTGTGCTGCAGCTTCTGCTTACAATAAACCCATTTTAATATTTTTCTCATTTATACACTATGCTTGACTCATGTTTTTCATTTGGGAACATGTAAAATCATATGCATTTTAGTTTACAAAAGAAGTGTGGCATTTTCCCCCTTTGATATGAAAACATTTATTAATGTTTGAATGGAGCTTTCAAAAGTCAAGCAGATTTAATTTGAAACTTATGAATAAAAGATTTGCACTTGGGTTAAATTTTTCTCCAAGGCACCTGTGTCTTTCCTTTATTGATCATTATGTTGCACAAGAAAGCTGTGCTAATTCAATGTATTGCTATTTTAATTAATGCTCAACTGAATTTATTCTCAGCGATACAACACCAAGATCTGCAGACACAGGTCAGCACTCTGAACTCTTTCTTCTGCATGCTTTTCTTTTTAAAGAAGACTTTATGCAAATGAGAACAAAAAATCCCATCAGTTTCAGTCATAATCAATTTAAATAAATTATTTTAGAATCAATTTAGGCAAAGACCTAAAAATCTGATTGAGGCTCAAGACTAACCAAGATTTTATAACAAAACTAATTTATAGTTTTCAACACATCTCCAAGATGAGAAAGTATAAAATGATGAGGAGTTAGAGATTTAAAAAAAAGAGTTTTACAGAAAGCCATTGGGATGCTATGAGTCCTACTATTCCCAAGAGGTCAGGGATGGGGGGAGTTTCTACCCTTTACCTCAAACCTAGGGAATCCAATGGACACTCGGATGTTTATTACATGTCCCAGAAACTTGGGAGATGAAGTGGACTCATTTATGTCTCTTGCCTGAAAAATATAAAGAAGGAGAAACTGACTAAAAAGGCCACTTGAAACAGCACTGGTAATAGCAGTTTGGGAATCAACTGCATTCTCTAAGAAGACATGGCCAAAGTAGCTGGTTGCCATGGTAGACTATGCAGGAGAAAGTGAAACAGAGTAAGTTTCATTCTCCCACAGGTCTAAAGGCAAGGGACCTTGGAAGACCCCTTGAAAACTAGAACTGTATTATCTGTCACCAAAAGCTTAAGAAGTCATAACTGCCCAGACAATTAACTTAATATACTTATCTAGTCATAGAATTAGATTAGCAAGTTCCCAGTGAGGAGAAGAGGGTCTCAAGAGAGCCCAGAAAACTTCTCAATGAGTGCATGAGTCAACTTTTCAAACAGCTCCTAGACTCAGAGAGCACTAAACCCAGCTCATTCATAACATCTTTTGGAATGAAAGCATTGTTTGCCGTTCCATGTATCTTTCCACCACTGCTGAAAATTTCCCAAGTTTCACTGGTCAGAAATGTATGGAAGAACAAGTTCTGGTAGTGGAAAGAGCAGCACTCAGTGAAGCTCCGCCCCTATTCCTGCATGCAATCCGCTTGAAGCAAGTTCTAGCTAAGAGGTGGAATGGAAAAGCTGGCCTGCACACAAAGTTTTAAGATTTTGATCACTATTCTATACTGAACAAATTAATGATCAGATTGGTACTCCTTTGTGGGTAGAAGTTACAAGAACTTTTCAATATCTGAGAGTGAGCACAAGATTCATGAGCCCCTGACCTAACTCTTCTATGCAGGTGGACAGAAGAATGAGTCCCAAAAAGTTGGGTTTGAATGGACAGCAGGGGGCATTGTTGCTACAAAAGGAGTCTTCCTTATTCAACATAGTGGTTTCCCTTCCCTCATCGCCTTCATGCAGCAAATAATGTGCTTGTTAAAATTTGTAAGTTTTCTACAAACCAGTCAGTTCTTTGTCTTCTTAAAGTTATTCCATAAACCCAAAGGGCTGTGATTACTGAAAAAGTAATCTTGGCATCACCAATAAGATGATATTTACTGTTGTCCCTGCTCTATCTGCTTAGTGTTCTGTAATCCTGCCACATATGTGGAATGCCTCTTTTCAAGATCATTCATGGCTTCTCTTCCTAGTTATGAAATGAAATGCAAAATGTACAAACTTCGCTTTGGCGCAGCTAAATGCTCCCTTCTTGTGTTCCTCTCTTCTCATGACTTTTCTAACAACCCTCCAAGTTGGATTTACTTTGTAAGAACTTGAGCTCTGCAGTCAGACTTCCTGAGCTTCAAGCCCAGATCCATCACTTGTAGCTGTCGGGATATCACTTATTCTCACTACTCCTTCATTTCCCACATATAAAGTGGGATTATAATAGTATATAACTGGGCACAGAGTCTATTATATAATAAACACTCAATGTTAACCAGCCTTTACTATTTTTATTGCCAGAATCACCCAGTCTTTGCCTCAAGTCTTTACCTTGAACTCAATTCCTCATCCTACTGATATTTGTATTTCCTGGAGTTATGTATTTGGTTCTCTGCTTTGTGTACTTTACATATTCAATGTATTTCATTTCTCTGCCTGCAACTATCACCTATGTTCATAAAATTCACAAATCTCCTTGAGGCTCACTCCTCTCTTCCAAACTACAGATCGAAATATATAGCTGCTTATTAAAAATTTCTGCTTGTTACCCATTACCTCCTCAAACCCGACATCTCTAAACTCAAATTCTTCAACTATTCTCACCTTCTAATTCAATACACACGCCCACATGCAGGCACACACAGACATGCACACCTCTTTCTGCTGCTTCATTTCCTAGCTAGGTACCAATATAAAAAAAATCCCAGTCACTTATGCTAGAAATTGATGAGTTCTCCTAGATTTCTTTTTCTCCCTCTTTTTCCATCCCAATTTGTCACTAAACACTATGCTCTGCCTCCCAAATATTTCTGAAATAAGTCAACACTTCTCCATTCCAATTCTCATAATTAGAGAAAAATAAAGGCTTCTGGCCAAAACACACATAGTTCTTCAAGATTTAGCTACTGCCCATCTTTTCTCCCTTAAACGCTGATTGTCAGTTACATCCAACTGTTATAGTTTCCCGAATGCATCAAATTTCTCTTTCTTTCTTGGCTTTGAATACTATGTTCTCCATGCTTGGGCTGTACCACTGGAGAATATATTTGATCTAAAACAAGTACAGACAAGCTGAGCACCGCTGACCACATCATCTCAACAGCCCGAGCATGTAAATATCATCACTATTCTCTTTTTAAAGAAGAGAAAAGGAGTTCAGAAAAGTTAAGTTACTTGCACCTGGTCCCTCAGCTGGAAATGGTCAGAGCCACTTCTGGAATATTTAGGGGCTAAGTAAATGTCGGTTAAGCTGTTGAATCTTAGAAATTATTATTCCTGTTATTCCTCTTCTAAAGGATATCAAAATAGAATATCAAAACTTTTGAGTAACTTATCCAAAATCCTATAACTTGTTCATAATAAAGCAGAGCTTTAAATCTTTTGTTATTCTTGGTTGCCTTTTCCAAATCGTTAGAAAAATTGAAAAATAAATCATTATGGTACAAAGTGACCACAATTTTGTTCAAACAGTTCCCCTTCCCATTCTAAACATGCCTTTTTTCCCTTCCTTTCAATAAAATCTGAATAAAATACTATATCTTTCTCTATCAGAACTTTCTGATCTTCCAGTTTATGGTGATTCACTCCTTTTAAAAATCCTGTGACATTTCCAATCTATATCATCAGTGCTAAAACTTAAGCCTAGATGACTTGCATTGTTTCTTTCTAAATCCTCCTTATAACAATTATCTATTATTAAGGTATAAAATATAAAATAAACTCATACTTTTTTTGTATATAGTTTTCTGAGTTTTGCAACTCAGAATTGCATAGTCACACTAAATCTCCAAAATCAAAAATACAGAAAAATCCATTAACACAAAACATTCCCCCATTCCCCCTTAGTCATCATCCTCCCCTCTTACCCCAGCCTCTGACAATAACTGATCCATATTTGGGGTCCATAGCCTGATATTTTCCAGGATGTCATACACATGGAATCATGCAGTATGTAACCTATGAGAGCTGCCTTCTTTCACTTACTGAAACACATTTGACATTCATCCTCATGTAAGTATATCAGTAGTTTGCTCCTTTCCTTAGCCAAGTAGTATTCCATAGTGTTACGCACCACAGTTTGTTCATCCATTGACCAAGGTTAAGTTTTGTCAATTATGAATAAAATTAACACAATATTTGCATATGGTTTTTACATTAAAAGAGTATTTGTTTCACGTGGGTGAATTCCCAGAAATGGGATAGTAAGTGAACCTTTCACTTAAGATATTAACAACCTGTTTACCACAATTAATGTACCATTTGGCATCCTCAACAGCAAATTAGTTGCTCCACATCTTCACAAACACTATGTATCATCAGTTACTAAAATCTCTGCCCTGCCAACAGCAGTTATTTCATCATGTTCTCAATTGAAACTTCCCTCGTGACTAATGATGTTTAGCATTTTTACATGCACGTATTTGTCATCTGTATATCTTCTTCGGTTAAAGTATCAGTGTTAAGTATTTTTTTTTTAAAAAACATATTTCAAATATTGTTGCTTTCTTCCCGTTGAGTTCCAGGTGGTCTTAATTTATTCCGGATACAAATTTCTTATCAGATATGTGATTATTAAATATTTTCTTTCAGTCTATAGCTTGTACTTCTATTTTCTTAAGAGTGTCTTTCATAGAGCAAGTATGGAAATTCTCTATGTTGATAAATTCCAACATAACTTTGTTTTTTTCTTTTATAGATTGTGCTCTTGTAGTCTAACTAAAGAAAACTTTGCCTCTCTTGGGTCACAGAGATTCTTCTATGTTATTTTCTAAACTTTTTACATTTCTGGACTTTATTTTTAGGTTATATAACCCATTCTGAGTTTAAGAATCAAAGTTTTTGTTTGTTTTGCTTTTTGCATATAAATATCTAATTTTCCTAGTGTCATTTGTTGAAAAGACGGTCATTTCAACCATGAATTGTCTTCACTCTTAAAATTCCATTGATCCGATGCCTTGGGTCTACTCCTGGACTCTGTTTCTTTGATCTTTGTATCTATAATTTTACCAACACCACACTGCTTTGAATAATACATCTATATAAGTCTTTTTTAAATTTTTTTAACGTTATACTTATTTCTGAGAGAGAGACAGCACGTGCACGGGAGGGTAAGAGAGAGAGGGAGACACAGAATCTGAAACAGGATACAGGATCCAGGCTCTGAGCTGTCAGCACAGAGCACAACGCGGGGCTCAAACCCATGAACCGTGAGATCATGACCTGAGCGGAAGTCAGATGCTCAACTGACTGAGCATCCCAGGCGCCCTTATATAAGTCGTACAATTAGGTTGTCCTAGTACTCCAAAATTTTTTGAAAAATTCTGTTCTATTCTAGTTCAGTTTCCTTTCCATATAAACTTTAAAATCAGAATATTGATTTTTAAAAAGATTTTTTTTGCTAGATTTTAATTTAGACTGAATTGAAACACATGATCAATTTAGAGATAAATGACATAAATAGTAACTCTTCTAATCCATGAATAATGTATATATACATTCATTCAAATATTTCATTCGTTACTGTTTTTTAGTGTTCAGTGTACAGAATTTGCACACATTTAATTATACATATGCCCATTACTTCATGTTTTGGTGCTATTATAAATTATGTTTTTAAAATTCAAAATAAATAATTTTTAATATATAGAAATGTTATTAGTTTTTGTGTATGGGCTTTAAATCCTGAAACTGTTCCAAATTCACTTTTTTTAGTTCCAGTGGTTTTGTGGAGGTTTTTAAAGTTTATTTTTGAGAGAAAGAGAGCAGAGGGGCAGAGAAAGATATAGAGGGAGAGAGAGAATCTCAAGCAGGAGGGCCTGAATCCACAAACTATGAGACTGTGGGGCTCAACATGGGGCTCAAACCCAGGAACCGTGAGACTCAGTGATCTGAGCTAAACCCAAGAGCCAGAGGCTTGACTGTCTGAGCCACCCAGGTGACCCTAGTTCTGTGTCAGGATTCTCCCAGAGTCATGACACCCAGGCTTTTCTTTCCAGGAAGCAACTTTATTCATGCCAGCACGGCTCATTTGGGTTCGTACCTGAAGAACTGAGCCCCAAACACCATGTGGTATAGGTTTTTATACACTTTTTATTTCTTTGTCTCCCATATATGGTAACACACAAACATGCAGTCTGATTGTGTGGTCTCGCGTTACAAGGCCCCTCGTGAGGGATGTTGTCACGTACCCGTATAGCCAGGTTGCCTTGAGGTTTTTTGTTATTTTTTGTTTTTTTGTTTTTACTCCTTAGGGAGGGGAGCCTACCACAATCCCAGTAGTTTTTTCTGTGTTTTTTTCTTTTTTTGTAAATTCTTTGGCATTTTCTAAGTAGATAATTATGTTGTCTGAAAACAGATTGTTTTGTTTCTTTCCTTCCTACTGATATGAATTCATTTCTTTTCTCGCCTCAGTTTACTGACTAGAATGTAGAGTATGATATTCATGAAAGTGGTAGGAGTGGGCACACTTTTCTTGTTCTCAATCTTAAGAGACAAGCATTCAGTTTTCCACCATTAACAAGTTAGTTACCTTTTTGTGGAGATAGATGCTTACTATCATGTTGAGGAAATTTCCTTCTGTTACTACTTTACTAAGAGGGTTTATCATGAATGAATATTGAATTTTGATAAAGTCATTTTTGCATCTTCTGGGAGGATCAAAAGAGTTTTCTTTTTAGATTGTTGATGTGATAAATTATGCTTATTAATTTAAAAAAAATTTTTAATGTTATTTTTGAAAGAGAGACAGAGATAGAGCATGAGCAGGGGAGGGGCACAGAGAGAGGAAGAGACAGAATCTGAAACACGCTCCAGGCTCTGAGCTGTCAGCACAGAGCCCGGCGTGGGGCTCGAACTCATGAGCCATGAAATCATGACCTGAGCCAAAGTTGGATGCTTAACCGACTGAGCCACCCAGGTGCCCCTATACTGATTAATCTTTTTAAGTAGGCTCTGCCCTCGATTTGGGGCTTGAACTCATGACCCTGGGATTATGAGTCTTGTGCTCTACTGACTGAGCCAGCCAGGAGCCCCTGGTTAATTTTTTTTTAAACTTTTATTTACTATTGAGAAACAGAGAGAGACAGAGCATGAGCAGGAGAGANCCCCTGGTTAATTTTTTTTTAAACTTTTATTTACTATTGAGAAACAGAAAGAGACAGAGCATGAGCAGGAGAGAGGCAGAGAGAAGGAGAGACATAGAATCCAAAGCAGGCTCCAGGCTCTGAGCTGTTAGCACAGAGCCCAACGCGGGGCTCAAACCCACAAACTGTAAGATCAAAACCTGAGCTGAAGTTGGATGCTTAACTGACTGAGCCACCCGGGTGCCCCACCCCCGGTTAATTTTCAAATGCTGAATAATCATCACGTTCCTAGGATGAACGTCACTTCATCATGAGATATGTACGCACACACACACGTTTCTATATATTTCATATAAAATTAAATTCTCATCCTTGGAAGATTTAGATATAGAAGAAAGGGTAGTCTGTTCTGCTCCACGTTTAAATCAACGGCTGAAACAAAGCAGTAGAGGGCAAGGTCACCAGTACGCTAATGATAGGTATCCAGATTCAAAATGACACTAAAGAGATGGACACAGATTATTTAAGGTCTTAATTACTAGGGTCAAAACCATATAAAGTACAAATATACTTTTTAAGAAAAAAAAACAACCTTGGGGTATTCTTTGCCCAAGGTTGGTAAACCTAATATGCCAAAATACGTTATGAATGCCAACTTAAGGCTTTGATAGTTTTATACTATATTAAAGTATGAAAATCTAAAATATGAAAAGGGACGATCTTGCTGTGTAGCATCCAAAATATGTCTCTCTTCCATTCAGAGCACAATTTATAAATATATTTATATCTGTAGACATATATAGCCTATGAATTTAAAACCTTATTCTGTTTGGAAGACTTCAAGTGTTTTTAAAACTATGAAATTTTCTATTTTTACCAATGAACACACAATAAAATACCTAATAATTGAGAATTAAGTGAAAATAGGATTTTACATAAATTGCATAAAATGTAATCACATTTAAAAATTGGGAAATTCAAAACTTGGAAAATGTAACCAAGAGGTTGAAGAGAAATAATGCTAAAAAGGAATGAGGTACATGGAGACTGTTTTCCCACACTTAATGACTTGCAGTTTGAAAGTAGACTGTATTTGTTCTAAGAATTAAAAATCAGAGAGTCTGTAGGCAGGCAAGTGTTCTTCTCTCTAGAAGTAACGAATTCCTCTATCAGTAGGGTTGTTTATGCTTAGAATGTATGGACACTTCCCGAAGATGATGTAGACAAGATTCAAGCAAAGAGGTGAGAATCCGGAGGGAGAGGGAATAAAACTATCACATAAATGACCCACAGGCTGTATTTTATCTCCTCCATCTGGAGGCTATAGTTCCTGAAACAGACAATAAAATTGCAACAGTCGTGCTCTGTTCTCTTGATTTCCTTGGCAACCGTGAGCACAGTTATGCTTTCAAAGGTTACAACTGTTGTTGTATTCTCCAGTGGGAACGCCAGGGCTACCTTAAGGACTCTCCTTGGTCAAAATGCCCCAGGAGGTATGAATTTGTTCCTGAATTATATGATAGCAGGGATCGTTTAGATTCTTTACAAGGAGGTTTACAAAGATGATCTAAGGACAAATGAGCCAAAGGCAACAAGATACTCCCACAACCACAGTGTGCGGTGGCATCATGCTAGCACATACCTGAGCCTCGTATGAAATCAGAGCCCAGAATCAGCTCCACAATACCCTCTTCCTTCTCTTCTCAGACCAGAGCCCATGTTGAAAGCAAAGTGCTTTAATTGACTGAAGCCAGCTGAAGAGTGAGTCACATACATGAGTCACTGATGTACGAGAATTTGGGCTATGAAAAACAAAAAAATATGACATGTTCGCTGGGAGACTTCCCTTACCTAGACTGCCTTGGAGCCATATGCAGAACCAAACTCCAGGTGACACATTTCAGAAACTAGCATTTTTCAGAGCGCCACCTGCCTCGGGTCTCTGTCCGGGTCTCTTCCTGTCCTGCCAGCTTAAGTCAATGCCATCCACCCCCATGAATTTTCCTCGGCCTATTCACGTCATGCTCAGGGCCAGGGTTGCTTGGTTTTATAACCTGTACTCCCTCTTAAAGTTGAAAGCTTTAGACTTGCCCCTGGCCTTAGAGAGATGTAAAGTGTAACGTCCAGGTTTCCTAGACTGTGGCTGGTGTACACAAACAGAGAATGGGCGAGGAGGAAGGGGGAAAGAGTTCTGTTATGTTGTACTTGATAAAGCTTTTTTTCCCCTCGTGGTTAATAGGAAAATAGATACTTTGGAAATCTTCACACTTGCTGTAGGCTTCATGTTTAATGAGGTAAAGGACATCCAATAGTTTTTCAAAGCACAGCACAGCTGGAATGAAATAACCCAAGTATTACCAATTTGCATGCTCTATATACAATTGGTGATATTTTTACTGAGTATTTAAACAATGCACTTAAAGCATAAGGTATGAAACAAAGACAGACACACTAACTGCTTTCAAAGTGTTTCTGGTCCTTACAGTGATCTGCATAAGCCTCTTAATAAGAAAGAAATCCTATTTGATTGAACTGTCTCACTTCAGCAAAGACATCGTATCACTCTGCAGCCCTATTTTAGAGGCTGTCACACAATTCCTTTATTTTTCCACTCCTCTCTGTATCTGAAAAGTGGAAAACTTCAAATGTGATTTGATCTTAAAATCAACTTATTTGAATAAACATCATTGCACGAGATTCTGTGCAAGGCACATTTTGCACCCCGCCTTCAAGGAAATCACGCTATTTAGGAGAAGAAAATAAGCAAGTAATTATTACAAGTTGATAAGTGACCACAGAAGAGGGAGGGCTTTATGCAGCTGGCTCTTGAAGGGTCAAGGAAAATTTCACAGAGGAGTTATGCCCAAGTGGAATTTTGAATGGCAAATGGAATTTCCTCCCAACTGAAAATTCGTGATATTTCAGAGGGAGAGACGATAGTTTTGTCTGTTCAGGAATCCACAAGTGACTCAACATGGCTGTCAGATAAATAAAGCACTGCTTGAGGGGATGGGCTGGCAAACTGCTGGAGACCAAAGTGGACAGATGGAAGAGAGAGAGATCAGGAAGGACTAATATGCAATGCTAAGAAGCTTGGACTTCACTCTGTACAGAATTGGAGGCCTTCGCTGGATTTTAATCAGAGGAACAGTTTGATCAGATTTTATTTTAAAAAGGAAGTTACACGGAGGCTAGATTAAATTGAGACAAGACTGGAGGCTGAGGGATCATTCAAAATACTATTAAGACTCGGGCAAAAAATAATTAAGGTCTACATTAAAGTGGGGGGTGGATGTATGGGGTACACTAAAGAGGTAATTTAAGGGTGGAAATTGTGGTGGAGGGTGAGAGAGCCCAGGCGAGTGGGATATGTGTGAGAGAAAGATAAGGATAATTTCATAATTTCAGAGACCTCTTATTTTGATTTTCCTCCCTAGAAACATTGTGCCCTACGTCCTTGATGCTCTGAACAGGGTCCGGGAAATTACTGGAAGCACTGGCATTAACAAGAAGTATACTGGAAATGTAAATTACTGGGCTGCTTCGCAGAACATCTGGGGGCAAGGTCCAGGAATCTGGCTCTCCAGTCGATTCTAAAACATGCTGACGTTTGAGAACCGCTGTTGCGTATGAACCAATATCCTACACATCCCTCCCGTGAAAAACTTCCTTTCTCTCAGCTGTCTCTGACATCTCGACTTCTCGTTGTACTCCTGCCTGAAGGCTAAACAAAAGCAGCCTGAAAAAGTGGTGTCAAAATTTGGAAGTGAACAACCTGGTTCCAATACTAAATGTGAGGCTCGTCCATATGGCTGTAGCAATTTAATGACAGTGCCGAGGTGTTTCACAATCCACTTGGTGTCATTCCAATATGGTGTGTGCCTACTTGTTATTGCATTAGACAAAAACACTTACAAAGAATGGACCCTGCAGTACTTGAACTTATGTCTATTTTCTCTCCACCGTTCTCATTTCGATACTACCAATGACGGCAGTATCCTACTGCGATGCCCTTTATTGTAAATGCCTCCATTGTAAATAGTGCAGGAAAGAGACGCCGAACTTACAAGGCAATCCTGAAAAGATGGAAAACCTTGTTCCTAATTAGGCTCTTGAGTTTGAAAAACTCTATTCTTTCCATGAGAGGAAATACTTCAGACGGCTCATCAGGAAAAAGAGATGGTATATAAGAATTGAGAATAGGAGATTGACAGACGAAAGGGAATGTCCGATTTGTTGCACTTCTGAATAGAGGTTTTTCAGTGTTCTGCCTTAGATTGTTTCACACTATCTACTATTCTTTCCCTCTTTTTCTCTCCCACAATTGCGGCGTTTCGAGTTGTAACTTTCTCAATTCATCTCCTTCCTCTCAATTTATTAATCTCTCTCTGGTTTGAATGAGAAATCCTTTTAAAAGAGCATACTACTTTCTCCTTTTTCAAAGAAACATCCCAGTGAAATGAAAATGAAGATACCTGCAGAAAGAAAGGAAACAAGGGAGGAAAGCAAGGAAGACCACATTTAGATGAAAGATAATGAAAGCCCCCTGCTGGGCTCTTACACACATAGTACAAGAGACAGTCCTGGGAATGCAACAGACAAAAAAGGCAGAGCAATAACCTCCACTTACGATTTGAAAGAAGAAAAAAATTATACCCTTTCTCCTCCCATGAAGGCACAACAGGACCACCTAGGAGGAATCAGAAGACTTGGGGCCCCCCCTTTCTTTCATCAGAAAAAAACAAGAGAGAGAGAATGCAAAAAATCTGGCAAACTATGTAAATTCCAGTACGGATGAAACTGTTTCTATATGGGCGTTTTGGAAATTCCATTCAGAATGCTGCCTCGGCCACATTTGGTCCTGGAAGTTTAAACTTATCCCAGAGATACTACCACTGACTGACACAGTTTGGGATACCTTCTTGGAGGACTGTCTTCAGGACACTATTTTCTTTCTCTTGCTCTGCAGTATTCTGGTTGGCTGGTTGGTTTGGTAGGCTGTATTTACTGTGTTTGTTGTATTCTCCAAAAAATAAGCCATTAAAATGATGTGCAACACAGAGCCTATGGTTAATTCTGAGTATGTGGCCTGAGAGGGGCTCTTCTAGAGCTAATCCCTGACAGTCTGGTACTCATGCGATCACAGGCAGTAAGGTGACTCACTTCACCCATGACTTCCTGGGCCCTAGCTTTTGTATTTCAGTCCCAACTCCTGAAGTTTATTGTCGGATATACAGCTCCTATGACCCACCACCAGTCTTCCTTCCTTTCCAAATATCTCAGAATGCTGGCTACATGCAACTTGGGTTCTGAACAAGGGACAGGAAGGATATTTCTACCTACTTTCATGTAAAAGGGCTCAAGGTGTTTGGTAGCATCATATTTCTGGTTCACTACTGTGTTTTTAATCCATCTCTGGAAATCCTCAATTTTAGCAGTAGTGTATTTTCTTTATTGGTAATTACTTTAGGTAGACAAAAGCACTGTACATTCACATTTTTATTTGCTTTTACTCACATGTATATAGTAGCTTTTTTTTTTTTACAGTGTAGACCATATTAAATACTGTTCTATCTCTTCCTTGAGGCTAAGCAAAATATGTACAAGTAATAGAAGTGCTTTTTAAAAACTCTGCTTTTGCTTAATAATCATTTGGCTATAACAGCAAGCTCACCAAAGGTTAGGATATTTGCACAGGCTAGGGACTGCCCTACACGTTTCCATATATGTGCAGGGACACTGCATCACATGTGGTCCTTCGGCTCGGTCCCACTACAGAAAGGATCACTTGGCTGCCTCCTCCCCTTTAAGGGGTATGCGGACCCTCGATTTCACCACTCTGAGGAAGAAAACCAAGACTCCCTGAGCCTGAATAGAGTTTAGAAGGTTAACTTGGCTGTTATTCTGAGAGGCAAATCAGGACGCTCTCAGAAGTCAGACCATATGGACAGGGATATGGAAAAATTTAACAACACGCCATGTTAAAAGAAACATTTGGTGATGTTGAAATTTGGCGTGTGAATGACAGGGATATGTGTATCAAATACAGCACACAAATTAAAGTGCAGGTGCAAACTGTAAAGCCCAAGACCAGGAGTTTCTCAGAGTAGCAGAATTACCTGGACTGACAGCTAAACATGTAGATTTCTAGGTTTCACTCCCTCAACTAATAAAATCAAGGATCTCCTGGTAACAACCTTTCTTAAGAGCTAGCCTAATGATTCTGCAGAGGACTAAATCTGAAATACCAGTGTACAATCCATCTTAAGGTTTTAAAAGGCTAACTGAATCAGTATATTGTTGCTTTTCAAGTTACTTTATAAATTAGATAAGTATTATTCTAACTTTGTACAATGTATTTTGTAGGTAGAGCAAATATTGGACTACAGAGAGGTTGTAAAAATAAAAACAATATATATGTTAATTTCTCTTAAAGACACATTACTAGAACTCCTTATAAACTGAAAGTTCCAATTATCTTTTTTTCTAGTCATTTTGTTTCAGATGAATAGATTACTGGAATTCAGCAGCTATTAAAATAAAGTCAATTTCCTGATCATTATCAATCAGACTTCCATGCTTCAGGTTCAAGACCTTTTAGTGTTTCCCAGACCTTATCCCTAAGTTAAAGTCAATTTTTAATACAAAATTCCTTTCTAATAGATATTGATTTTACCACACCATTATTTAGGCCAGACCATTATTATTACATTATACCTGAAAAGCTTCTCAGCTGCTTATCGAGTCTCCAAACTTCCACAGCATCTTCCTCATGCCAACTATAACCTACATTATACCCAATCCGTTATATATATGGGGTATAACTATTGGAATGAAAGAAGAGAAAGTGTTCTTATTTGTAGATGCTATGATTGTACACCTAGAAAACTCGGAAGGCATCACTGAAAAGCTATTACAACTAATAATTGAGGTCAGTAAGTTACCCAATAGCAAAGTAAATGTATAAAAATCAATAGCTTTCCTATGTAACAGGAAAAGAACTTAAAAGAAATAATGAAAACAACATCATTCACAAAGCCATCATCTTCGCAGTGCCGGAGCAGCCCCAGCTTCCTCAAGGAAGGCAGGTAGTCTATTCCCCTATCCACTGAGGAAGTGTGATTCGGCAGTGCGGAGCCACACTTCTTGCATTCGAATTCCAGCTGCTGCTTACTGGCTGTGCGATTTTAAGAAATTATATAAGTCTATGCCTCAGGTGCCTCATCTCTAAAATGGAATAATTAAAAAAATGCTTCATAGAGTTATTGTGAAGACTACATGGGTTTTACATGGATTAATGCAGGATGTGCCTCTGATGATGGGCAATGATTATATATATGACTATATGGGTAATTCACTTATAACACTGTCTACTATAAATGAGGAATACTGAATTTATCTTCACTGTGATTACGTGGCACCTAATTTTCTGTAACAACAACAGTCTTGTGCACGTGCCTATGACACAGCGTAACTTCAGAAATCACTAAGATTGAAACTGACCATTTAAGATTCCTTCCAATCTTGAGATTCTATGGTTCACTGAAACTGTAACTTGGTATTTTTATTTGTCATTTCCTCTATGGTTTTCGTTAGATTGAACACTGGAGGTTTAGTACATACATATTCATGTTCTCTCACCTATAACAAACTAAACTGAAAAAGGAGACAAGGCCGTTTTAGCTAAAAATCTACAAAACAGTAATCTGCTCTCTTCTCTCCTATAAAACGAATCAAGAATTGTGAAGGGAATGGCTGACAGAGATGAGCAGAGGGAGAGCTGAGGACGGACCTATGCTGGGAGAGGGTTTGTGGAGTCAGCCTGGCTGAAAGGGCACTTAGAAAGGCAGCTTTGCTGTAATGCAAAGAATGTGGGCTCTGGTGCCAAAGGGCAAGATTATAATCTAAACTCTTACATTTCCCATCTGGGGTAATTTAGTGGCTCTCATTTAAATCCATAGCCTCAGTTTCTTCATTTCTAAAATAAAAACAGGAATCTGATTCACAAGACTACTGTGAGAATAGAATTAAGAGCTTGGCAAAAACAAAGTGCCCTGTGAGTCTTAAGAGTCAGGGGTTCGTTACCCGCTGTAAATTTCTCTCCATTTTCTAAAATGCAAAGCCTCCACAGGTGTCATTGTACTTGAAATTATGCCCTTATGGATTCTTCTGTAGGAGAGAAAGCAATCTCTTCCAGGCATGTTCAGCTATTAAGTCTCTTTCCCCTTGGTAAGAGAAAAGCCATGTTCCATGTGAATTCTAATCATGTGGAGTGAAAAAAGGATAAAAGTAGCCCAAATCTGAAATGAAGGGGACAAAACGTCTCCTGAGCCAATCCCATGATTCTCCCAGTAACAGAGGCTCATAAACATGACTTACAAGATTTATGTGGTTTTTTTGTACATAAACCAGATTCTCCAGATAGTTGACGGTGGATGCTGTGGAATATTTTCTTTACAAACTCAGGCCACAGCTTAGTCCAGGTGAACAGCACTGTATATCTTTATACTCATAATCTCTGTTCATTAAAATTTCCATAGTGAATAAATAAAATTAGACCATGTGTTTTTCCATTTGCATGGTTTTAAAAATAAACATAAAAATGTATCATTTTTAAAGTTTAAATGGAACAGGTGGCTTTCCTGTTATCCCCTTTTTTAAACCACTCACCATTTCATTTTTTTTTTAACAAATTAAAAAAAAGTTATCTAGAGCATACACCAGAGGTGCCAAGTCAAAAATAAGTCTCACGTTAAATAAATTTCCATAGTGACCACTCAACAGATTTGCTTCCATTTGGGAGAATTTGCTTAGAGAAAATAACTTTTAGAATAAAAAAAAATGGGCTTTATATTGCTATAATCTTTCTTCCAAGTCAAGGCCTTCACCTTGACATGGAGAAGCAAAAATAACAATCTGTGTAGACACAAAAGTCTTTGAGATTATAGGTGTACCTTTCTAATACAACAACATCTGCTTAACAAATATTTAGATGATTTACTGACAAATAGTTGCCTTGGGTAATTTTTTTCTAGTGAATCAGCAAAAGTTTTGATCAAATAGGCAAGATATTTTGATGCTAAGAAAATACAGCTTAATAAAGTCTTTGATTTTCTAATGCCAGCTCCTTGAATGATATGGCCATGAGGGTTTTGTTTATTTGGAATTTTTTTTTTCAGGGACAGAGGGAGGGCGACAGAGAATTGGAAGCATATGTTCTGACTGCATTTATCAGCCTGTGAGAAATATGCTATAGAAATATGAGTAGACACCTAGATCACCCCATAGAGGACTCAAATGGTAAGTTCTAAGAAAACTAAGTTTTACTGGTAGGTCAAAGTGTTCATTATTCATCAGCTGCAAATAGAAAGAAGCATGGCACAGAGCAGGGCAGGGACTTTGGAACTAAAGAATCTGAGCCCCAAACTCTGATACTTTTATGGAGATGTGTAACCCTTGTGAGTTATAAATGTCCTAAACCTTGTGTTCCCTAACAGTATCCTAAGGGCTTCTTAAAGGATTAGAAACAAATATGAAAGAATAGAGAATCAAAAGTAAACTATTGGGTCTACACCAAAATAAAAAGCCTTTGCACAGTGAAGGAAACCATCAACAAGATGAAAAGGCAACCTACTGAATGGGAGAAAATACATCAAATGATGTTTCTGATAAGGGATTAATATCCAAAGTGAATGAGAATTTATATAACTTAGCACCAAAACAAATAAATAAAACAAATCTGATTTAAAAATGGGCAGAAGACATTAACTGACATTTTCCCAAAGACATACAGATGGCCAACAGACACATGGGAGGGTGTTCAATATCACTCATCATCAGGGAAATGCAAATCAGAACTATAATGAGCTATCACCTTATACCTGTCAGAATGGCTAACATCAAAAACACAAAAAATAATGAGTGTTGGCAAGGATATGGTAAAAAAAAGGAACCCTCATGGACTGTTGGTGGGAATGCACACCCCATTCCTCAAAATGGGGATTCCTCAAAAAGTTAAAAGTAGAATTATCATATGATAATCCCATTATTGGGTATTTACCCAAAGAAAATGAAACCACGAATTCAAAAAGATATATGCATCACTGTTTATTGTACCATTATTTCTAACAGCCAAGATATGAAAGCAGCCCAAGGTCATCAACAGATGACTAGATAAAGAAGATGTGTACATACACTACACACACACACACACACACACACACAGAGCAATATTATGCAGCCTTAAAAAAGGATGAGATTGTGCCATTTACAACAACATGGATGGATCTAGGAGGTATTATACTACATAAATTAAGTCAGACCGAGAAAGGCAAATATCACTGGATTTCACTCAAGTGTGGAATATAAAAAATGAATCAAATGAACAAAGGAAAAAGCAGAAATAGACCCACAAATACAGAGAAGAAACTGATGGTTGCCAGAGGGGAGGGGAATGAGGAGATGGGCAAAACGGATGAAGGAGAGTGGGAGATATAGGTTCCCAGATATGGAATGAATAAGTCACAGGGATGAGTGGTACAGCATAGGGAATAAAGTGAATGGTATTCTAATAGTGTTGTATAGTGACAAATGGTAGCTATACTTGTGGTGAGCACAGCCTAATCAATGTTGAATCACTATGTGGTATACCTGAAACTAAGATACCACTGCATATCAACTGTACTTCAATAAAAACAATTGGATTAAATAATAATCACCTAGCATGTAAAAGTGCTGAATAATGATACTAGTATAAAACTCGCTCATATTAAAAGAAAATTATATAATGGGGAGGTGAATTTTGATCCTGATTTTACCTGGAAACCCAATATAATAAAGGTAAAATATCAAAGCAAAAATAGACCTTGCCTTGATCTGTGTCTCTAGGGATGCTGTTCACTGGGCATTTTTGCTCTGGGCACAGGAAGCAAGAGCAGTTAACTGGATTCAACAAGTATGAGTTTCTTGTATTAAATATAACTGCTTGGATTTATTCTACCTGGCAGTACATAAACTCTGTATCTTTTGATGTGTGGTCATGTGTCATTCACTGATCACATCTGTGACTCGCCCACAACCTCATGGCCCTGCTGTGAGTCCACATGGGTACCAGAGCTGTGATAAAACAATCTGCATGGAATCTCAACTCCTACATCTGCAAATAATTAATTTCAGTTTTAATTTTTAAAAAATCAGTTACATTTTAGATATTCAAACCAAGTGTGACCAGGAAATTGTTAACACATTACTACTTTGAACTGGAATTCACTCCATTGCTATGTAAATGCAGCAGCTATAAAAATGGCTTCCCCCTTACAGGGTGCCTACTGTGTGGGAGGTGCCCTACTTGATGCTGACCTCATTTTACTTCCTCTAATCCTTCAAACAATCCGATGAGTTATGTGTTTTATCCACAAGTTAAAGATGAGAAAACTGGATTGCACAGCTAAATAAACGAGATCTTCCAAATCATACGGCCCATGAGAAACAGATCTCAGGCTTGAATTTAGATCCACATGACTGCAAAGCCCAGGCACCTTCCTGTCTAAAACAGTCTGCTTCACAACAATCCCCATCATTACTGTGAGGACCGTGTCTTAAAGGCATGGGCTCTGGAATCAGATGGCTTCAGATGGGATCCCAACTCTGCCACTAAATTCAAAGGCATAAACTAATAGTAATGATTAATTAGTATTTATTTAATAATATTATCAACATATTAATGCCAAGGATTATCAGGTAACAATAATAATAGGAGTACCACAAGGATTACATGAGTATATGAGTAAAGTAAGTTAAGAATGGCTTGGATGAAAGCAAAATCAACCTAAGCATTCTGTTAGCGAAGTACTCTGTAAAAGGACTCCTAAGACAAATACTTGGACATTTCTTGCAACTCTGTCAACCTTAGATCTATGGTCTTCTCGGTTCTAACAGAGGACAGAGATCCCTTTAGTTAGAACAGCTGTAGTTACCTCTACGGTCTTTGGCATTTTAATTATTCTTTGCTCGTCTGCCCCAGACTTACACAGACAATTTACAGTTTAAAATGCAGATCACAGCAAGATTTCATTTGCATTTTAGAATATGATGTTAGACTCTAGTATTGCCTAGATGGTTCATTTGTTCTGTATGTAAATTGTATTTTATTCATGAAAATTCGCACTGGACTCTATGTTGTGGTATCAAAGCCATTACACTTAACTGAAAGAAATCTGCCCATGAAGCTGCTAATGAATCTCTTTTTCTTTCCTCTCTGGGGTGTAGTCAATTAGGAGCACATAACAAACCACATCAGAACTAAAATACAATGCAACTTTATTACTGATAAAACTATGCTATATCCCTCTCAGAACCTACGATATCAAACCAAAGTTACCCAGATTTGTCCACCCAGGGGCAAGAGGGGAAGTTGAAAGAGAAAAGAAATATGCGAACTTTTATCCATACAGGAAAAGATGACTTTGCCCTACACCACGGTGGTAGGTATAGGAGAGAGGAGGTATGCATGGGGACCTAACATATCAAGTTTTCCACAATTTTCCAGGTCAAATGATACTCTCCCTTAAGCAGGGGTCCCTGTGATTCAGCTCCCAGATATTCTCTTTCTCTTTTTCCACCTTGCCCTTACGACATACCACCAATGATGGCTCTTGATCAGTCTTTTGTACTTGCTGTTGGTATTTTCGGAAACGCTTTGCCACCTGGTTCTTGATGTGACGCACTTCTTAGGATTCTGGTCTCAGTTCCAAGTTCACCACCTCAGAAAGACCTTCAATATCACTCAAATATAAAAATTCTCTCTGGCACCTCTATTCCATTATCCTGTTTTATTTTATTCATAGTATCCAAAATGATTTTTTTTTGCTTGTTTACTTGTTTATTGCATGGTTTATCCCACTGGGTGGGGTGGACAAACATTTTCTATAAAGGGTTAGACAGTAAAATATGTTAGGCTTTGAGGTCTGCAGGGTCTCAACTTCCCCATTCCCCCAGTGTAGTGCAGGAGTCATAGGCAGACAGAAATGAAGTAGCACAGCTGTGTTCCAATTAAACATTATTTTCAGAAACTGGCAACAGGCCACATTTGGATGGAGGCCATAGTTTGTTGACCTCTGTATTAGAACACAACCCCAGGAAAATAGAATTTACCTGTCTTGCTCACTACTCTCTCTTCACCTACAACAGTATCTGGCATTTAGTAGATTTCAAAAAAAAAAAAAACCCACTGTTGTATGGATAAACATTCACATGCTAAGGTCTGGCAAAAAAAAAAAAATCTCTTTATGAAAAACAAGAAAGATGAGGTGACATTTTCCCCTAAAAGGGTTAAAAATAAAATTATGTATTGTCTTCCTTCATATAGTAATTAATAAATAATTTGGAGTTGAACTGATTTTTTAATTCCATCTACATAGAAAACTTCTGTTAGGTCTCACTTACCAGAAAAATCACAGACTCAAAAGATTCTGTTTAAAAATTAATTTAATTTGAAAAGTAAGCCAAAGTGATTTAGGGCTTTTGAGAATAATCAAACTGGATGACTAAAGCAATTAGGTGGTTTTATAGCCATTCTCACTGGAACACAATTGCTCGGGAAAAGGGAGGGATAATCAGGCTTAAAACCTGAATCCAGTCACTGTTCTGTCATTAGTTTTCTGTGACTTTCAGATAAGGCATTTTAATCTCTGAGTCTCAGTTTCCTGGTCAGTAAAACTGCTGGATAACCTAGCAATTCCAAGAGCACATGTGTACTGAGGACCTATTATATAATAGGCACATAAAGTAGCTTGACACATGCTATTTTACAATAACTCTATGAAGGTAGAGATCCCATTTTACAGATGAGGAAACTGAGGACAAAGGGCTTAAGCAAATGAAAAGTGGTAGAATGAAGATAATTATGTAGGTCTTGTGACTCCAGGTCCATAACCTTATCCCTAGACTAAGCTGCCTGAATCTAGGTCCCCAATCAGGAAAATCAAGAGAATCTATGAAACTGCTAATATTTCAATGTTTTTTTGAAATCTTTTAGGCATCCTATAAGATCATCTTACTGTGACTTTCTATAAAGTTTGGTGCTATGGCAACAACTAGCATAAAGTAAAAACTACAGCAATAAGGGGAAGGGTTATGCAGCATGTGAAAATAAAATGTTTATTCATGGCAACAAAATGTCCATTATGCTGCTGTCAATTTTTTTTAAGTTGATTTTCAAAGTTTTGGACCAGAGGAGACCGTTTATATCTTGTGTGCATTTCACAGGTAAAGAAAAATGAAACTAGCAGAGAACTGATTTCCCTGGGCCTCTCAGATAAGTAGTTCCAGAACTGGAGCCATAGCTCTGATAGCCTGACCCCCAGCTCAGTGTCCTTTCCGAAGCCCAAAGGCAAAAAGCAGTAAGACAGAACAATGGGGAAGGTTTCTACCATTCAACATGATTTCAGTATTAATAATGCTATGTGTGTGAGTGTGTGTGTGTGTGTGTGTGTGTGTATGTGTGTGTAGAGAATGAGGGGGCGGGACTCCAGGTTGAGACTGAAGTGTGTGCTGAGGACTATGCTAGGCATTTTACACCGATTATTGCACCTCTGTAATTATGCCATAAGCAGATATCATTGTCATTATCATCATTTTATAAATGAGGAAACTGAGCTAAGAGATATTAGAGAATTTAGTCAAAGACAAAGAGTTTGTCATTGTAGAGAAGTAATTTAAACCCAGGCAATGAGATTCTGGAAGCCATACTTTTTTTTTTTTTAATATTTTTATTTATTTCTAGGAGAGAGACAGCGTGAGCAGGGGAGGGTCAGAGAGAGAGGGAGTGACAGACTCTGAAACAGGCTCCAGGCTCTGAGCTGGCAGTCAGCACAGAGCCCGACGCGGGGCTCGAACCCACAAACCGCGAGACCATGACCTAAGCGAAAGTTGGACGCTTAACCGACTAAGCCACCCAGGCGCCCCTGGAAGCCATACTTTTAATACCTATGCTAAAATCCATCCTAAAAGGGATGAGCCTTTCCCTTAGAAACCAGTGCTAGTGTCTGAGGTTCTCATTACTGGCTCTAATCAGCTTGGGTCATTGATTAATCTAGAAAAGTCTTCTGTGTAGAGAGACATAACCAAGATGATGACGGTTTATTTTGTTTCCTAGACAGAGGCTACAAAAATGTTCTACAACTTGGCTCTCCTCAGTGTGTGTTGTGATTAAATACATTTGGGAAACGCTGATTTAAACCAAGCTAAACATGTTTTGTTGTTTTTGTTTGCTTACAGGAATTCTCAGAAGCCTAAATATTCTAAAGACCTTGCAAATCTGGAAGTCTGGTTTTTGAATTTTTGGCCTCTAGAACTGTGAAAGATTTAGTACACCATATCTCCTAAATTTATTTGTCTGTGGAGTACTTTCTCTCCACATTTTTTAATTTATTTATTTCTAGGAGAGAGAGAGAGAGACAGCATGAGCAGGGGAGGGTCAGAGAGAGAGGGAGTGACAGACTCTGAAACAGGCTCCCGGCACTGAGCTGGCTGTCAGCACAGAGCCAGACGCAGGGCTCGAACCCACGAACCGCGAGATCATGACCTAAGCAAAAGTCGGATGCTTAACCGACTAAGCCACCCAGGCGCCCCTCTCTCCACATTTTAAAAACTATCTCAACATCTGCCTGAATTAATGTTCCCTAGTATTTCATTTCAGAAGTCAGTATAGAAAGTTTGGAAAAGGAGGAGCCATCCATATGACTCCCATCATTTTATACAATCTGTAGATGGATACACAGGACATGAAAGTTGGAGGAGAGGAAAGAAAGATAAAGGAAAAGTTTGAAACAGAACTTACAACTAGGAGATTTTAGAATTGTGTTGAATGTTGCAGCCTGCATACCTTAGGCAAAGAAGACATAGGCAAAGCAGACAAAGGAATGAGGAGGACATCAGATAAACACAGAAGGCACACCCAATGCCTACGGGTGGCTCTACTGGTTTTTAATGTAATTCATTGTGAACTTATCCTAGGTGTGATGTCACATTCCAACCAATAAATAAAAGCAATTTTCTTCAACTGAGGATGCTTAGTATTACTGTAGCATCTGTCATACTGGTCTTGGATCAGAAAACTAAGGGCAGAGCAAAGTATGTATTTGCTATAGGTTGAGCTGCATCTTTCAAAAAGATATGCTCAAGTCCTAACTCTTCGTGCTTATGAGTATGACCTTATTTGGTAATGGATCTTTTAAGATATGATCAGGTTAACATGAGGTCATACTAGGTTAGGGTGGGTTCTGATCCACTACGACTGGTGTCCTTTTAAGAAGACAGAATATTGGACACTGAGACATGCAGAGAGTAAGTCATGTGATGATGGAGGCAGAGACTGGAGTGAGGAGTTGATGAGCCAAGGAACCCCTAAGGATTATCGGCAAGCAGTAGAAACTCAGAAGCAAGAAAGGATCTTTCCCTACAGCCTTCGGAGAGAGCACAGCTCTGCCAACTCCTTGATTTGGGATTTTTGACCTCTAGAAGTATCAAAGATGAAATTTTTGTTTTAAGCCACAAAGTTAGTGGTTCTTTATTTCAGAAGCCCTAGAAAGCTAAAACAACCTTGATTTTAATCCAGGCATATGGCAGATCATAATTCTCAAGCCATACTACAAATGGCCATGTATGGACTAGTGCTTTGCCACTTGTGAATAAGATTGCAATGTTGAGACAATAAAATTATATTCTCTGCACAAGTAGTGAAGCAGGCTGAAAAGTGAATAAGTAGTACAGTAGCTACAAGGGCAATTTAGTCTCTTCAGAGGCACTACCAGTTTCTAGTGCTTGAAAGCTGACTACGGACACACAACAAAAGGTAAGAATCATCAAGAGAATGTCAAGTACAACCGTATGCCCAAAACATTCTGACTCAACAGTGAACAAGAGAAGTCAATAAAGAATTAAGTGCTAAGAAATGTGGCTAAGACCTGCAGAAGTCCATGGCAGAAGAGGGATCAGTAGCCAATGGCGTTGCCGTGGATAAAATGTAAAGTATGGGGTTGAGAGTAGTGAGGTTATTGCCCTGATCTTGCAGAGAGTACCTATCGGTAATAACAGGGGATATTAACATTTTCACTGATTTAATTTAGTTACTATAGGTAAGACTTCCTGGAAAACAGATACTGATATTAAAATTTGGATGAATGAGAGGTACTGGTGAATACTCTAGAGAACAGCGTTTAGGAGGGTGAGAGATGCAAGGCTGGGCTGAGGAAGAAGTTGAACTGCCATGCAGTTGAACTAGCAGAGCCTTTAGCATTATCCTTCCTTAAGAAAAAGGAACAGGGGCCTTTCTACTTCTGCCTCAGTCAATCAGGTTTTGGATGTGGGCCGCTACAAGGAGGGTGGTACCCTGAGGAAAGAGGCTCTTTTTGACTGAGGGCAATCACCAAAGAGGTGTCAGCTGAGAGCCAATGGCCACCACCACTGCAAGAAGCTGAGAGTGAGTACCTCAATCTAGTACATAGTATCCGGATGAATCCCTTTTGTCTTTCCCCAAGGAGTTTGGGCCTCCTTACAAGATGTTACAGGCAGTAAAAGAAAGCAATATAATTAGAAATTAAAACATCAATATCTGAAAATAATACTAAGGCAAATATGCCAGTATTTGTAAATATAACTGCAAGTTAAGAAAATGGCACCATATTATCTTCCTGGCAGTCAGGGTAGAAAGGGAAACAAGTTGTGTCATATCCTTATACTTACCAGAGAGGAGGAAGGAAACTAATTCCTCAGAGTAAACAAAACTTTCTTTTTTATTATTTTTTGAATATATTTTTAAAAACTTTTAATGTTTATTTTAGAGAGAGAGACAGAATGCGAGCAGGAGAGAGGCTTAGAGAGTGGGAGACACAGAATTCGAAGCAGGATCCAGTCTCTGAGCTGTCAGCACACAGCCCGATGTGGGGCACGAACCCACAAGCCATGAGATCACGACCAGAGCCAAAGTCGGATGCTTAACCAACTGAGCCACCCAGGTGCCCCAAAACTTTCTTTACTAATACATTAAAAAATAAAACTGACACATAAACCTTATAAGGAAGAACAGAATGACAAAAGGAATAATGCCCTCAACAGCATTTTCTTTATAACACATACAATAGTACATTTCCCATAGTTGTTTCTCGTAAAACTTGGGAGATATGGGGTAGTAAAGATAGAAAACGGTGAAGGTTTTCATACTTCCAAGCTACAAGATAATGTGACCCAATATGCAGAATTCTGGTCCCGAAGTTCAGTTCTACAGCTAGACCTCAAATCTATACAGGCGTCCATATACCTCTTGGCTTTTAGAGAAATAATTGTTAAATAATGTTTCCTCCAGGCAAAAATTTCCATGGGAACAGGTTCCTGAACATTTTTTTATTTTTTTAAGTTTGTTTATTTTCAGAGAGACAGAGAGAGCAAGCTGGGGAGGGGCAGAGAGAAAAGGAGAGAGAGAATCCCAACCAAGTAGGCTCCACAGTGACAGCATAGAACCCAATGCAGGGCTCAGACTTACAAACTCTGAGATCATGACCTGAGCTGAAACCAAGAGAAAGAGGCTTAAATGACTGAGCCACCCAGGAGCTCCCTCCTGAACCTTTTTAATTTTGTATTCCCAGGACCTACAACAGCACCTGGTTCATAGGAGACTCTGATATTTGTTGTATGAGTGAATGGGCAGTATGAGTCTCTCACACTGATAAGCAGACAATCTGAGAGAGTGGGGGGTGGGGGGAGTGAGAGAGAGAGTGTGCGTGTTTCATGAGCAAGTGTGGAGTTTCAAGGTTGATTTTAATACATTTTGGAATCTACACAAGCAGAAGGCAGAGTAAGGGAGAGTAATTTTTGATGGAATAGAATTATAGAAGGCCTTGAAAAGCAAAAAGGTTTAGATTTGACGGCTTAAGAAACAGGGAGCCAATGAGATTTCTAAGCAAGGCACAAGATAAAAGCATTGTCTGAAATAAATGATCTTGGCAGTGGAAAACTGAAAACAAATTTTTCCATCAAACAAGCTGTTTCCAACAAGGGCTGTTTAATTTAATTTATTTTGTTTTTAAAGTAAGTTTAGTCAAATCAGTTTTTCTTATGGATAAAATTAACTTTAGAAAACTTCTTTCTTTATCATGAAATTTTAATTTGCAAACATAAATATATTTTAATAGGGAAACCAATTATCAAATCACCCCCAGAAGAATTCATTGCTGACATCCTTCAAGTCAGAAAACCAAGATAATTTTTGTTACCTCAATTTTCATTTAAATTATAGTATGTGTATTTTTCATATTATTGAAAATTCTTTGGAAACTTAATTTTAACAATTTCATAATATTCAATCATATGTACTTAACTATTTCCTTATTGGTGAAGGTTGTTTTCATGTTTTAATTTTTAAATTTTAAGAATTGCTTCAGTAGGTATCCTATACACAAATCTTTATGGATATTTCAGATCATTTCCTTAATGATTTCTCAGAGGGGAACTACTAGTTCAGAAAACATTAATATTTTGACATATTTTTAAATGTTTCCCCAAAAAATGTTATATCAATTTGAACTCTTTCCAAAACGGAGTGTGCCAATTTTCTATACACTCATCAGCAGTATGGGTTTCTATTAGAAGGAAAAATACTGGGCCACCTGGTGGCTCAGTTGGTTAAGCATCCGACTAGATTTCTGTTCAAGTCATGATCGCAGGGTCGTGAGAAACATCAGGCTCCATCCTGGGCATGGAGCCTGCTTAAGATTCTCTCTCTCTTCTCTGCCCCTTTCTGCCTCCTCAACTCCCCACTCACATGTGCTCTCTCTTAAAAAAAAATTTACTGATTACACAGGCAATAAATTATGTTTCACCATGGCTTTAATTTAAATTTTTTTCATTTCCAATGGGTCTGAACATTTTACTCAAATATTTATTACCCATTTAGTTTTTTTACTCTGTAAATTCTTTTCTCATTTCTTTACTATTTATGTATTTTTATGTTTTATTTATTTAAGTAATCTCTACATCCAACATGGGGCTCAAACCCATGACCCTGAGATCAAGAGTCAGATGCTCTTCCAACCAAGCTAGCCAGTTTTCTGGTTTTCATTTCTTTGCTATTTAACGTAAGCTTTCAGTAATAATATTTGTTTTCTTATAGGTCTTTTATGAGTTTATTATATAATAAAGCACTTAATCTATTACATGTTGTATTTGTTAGAAATATTATAGAGATAGAAAATAATTTAATTTCCCATGTTGATTTTCTTTTTGTGATTTTGTCCATTTCTTTTTAATATTAAAATGATTTTTCTTTCCTAGATTTGATAATGATTCACTTTTACTTTTTGTACCTGCTTTAAAAATCTACATCTTATTTTTTTTAAGTTTTTTAATGTTTATTTATTTTTGAGAGAGAGAGAGAATACAATCAGGGAAGGGGCAGAGAGAATGGGAGACACAGAATCCAGGCTCTGAGCTGTCAGCACAGAGCCCAACGTGGGCTTGAACTCGTGAACCACGAGATCACGACCTGAGCTGAAGTCTGACACTATACCAACTTAGCCATTCAGGCGACCCTAAAAATCTACACTTTAAAATATAACACTTTAAATCCCTCTGAAACTTTTTTGCTCTATAGAGTGAAATGATGTATCAGTTAAGGATCATGAGTACAAAGAAAAAGTGGTGTCTCTGCCACTATCTCTGCCAAAAGATCAAATCTAAGCACCACCCACTTCTTCATTTACTAGCTTGTGACCTAAGTCATGAGCTAGTAGATAACAATTTTTGAAGCCTAGATCAAATGCTCTGATGCACCACTGAAACAGGCTGGGAGACTGTTCAAAATTTTGACTTTGAAGAGGTGGAATTTATAATGTGGGAAGTTCTCCAAGCATAACATGGGTGTTCAAAAGATGATGAGTTGCCAAAAAATGACAAATATTCCTATAGATGAGGAAATAAATCAGCCATTGTTTCAAAAAGCTTGCCAACTGTGGCAATACAATTTATTAAGTAATTTTTCATTTATCCATGAATGTTCTATACTTCATTATAGAGCATATTAAGTGACTATGTCTAGTAGGATGGGCTTTTGATTTGGGCACAATTTTTAATAGTAGTACCATGAGTATTTGGGAAGTTTAATATAAGACCAAGCCAACCAAGAATCACATACACACACACACACCTCTTACGTCTCCTTATAGAACAGTGACTTATTTGTATGCACCTTGCAATTTTAATTTGTATCTCCTCTATTATGTTATTTAGCCTCTCATAGTCCTCAAATAAAGCTAATCATAGTACCCAAAGCCCATGGCTCCAAACCACTGATATCAGTGTTATCTCCACTTTACAAATGATGAAAGGGAAGATAATCATATCTAATTAATACCGTAAATATACTGATTAATATGCACAGATAAGAAATTCTATCAGTTGCCATATTTCAATGTTGGAAATAACTAGGTGTGCAATTCAGTGATAATTCTTTCCCCCTAGGCAGCTTACATTCTGGTTCATTCGGAATGTAGAATTATCATCCTCTTGATTATAAAATCACTTAGCACACTTCTCCAATTTTCACCAAGATAACAGAATGAGAATATCAAATGAAAACTTCAGTCCTCAAAAGGTTTACCAAGAATTTTTTGGTATAGTTTTTTTTTTAATTTTTAAAAAATATTTATTTATTTTTGAGAGAGAGAGAGACAGAGCACAGTCAGGAGAGGGGCAGAGAGTGAGGGCAACAGAATCTGAAGCAGGCTTGAGGCTCTAAGCTATTAGTACAGAGCCTGAAGGGGGGCTCGAACCCAGGAACCAGGAGCCAAAGTCAGACACTTAACCAACTGAGCCATTCAGGTGCCTCAGTAAAGTTGATTTATTTAGTTCTTATATAACCTTGGGAGTGTAATTAGCCCAATGCATCAATTTTCTTATGGTTCTATAAATTACAGAGATTATGGTGGAAAGGGGAGTTGAAGGTAGAAATTAAAGACTGCACATTCTAGGGAGTTGTGAATGGAGCACACTAATAGGCTACCTTTAATGTGAGAAATTCAGGTCTATACAGCTTGAGCTGAGAAATAAGACTTCCCACGTACAGCTACAGAGTAACAGTTCCAATCTACACCATGCCTGAGGAATATGAGACACCCTTAGGTTCCTTTCAGCTCTAAAGAGTAAGTAGCATTATTAAAGAAAAGGAAAACACCTTTTTCCCCCCCCAACCAACATGCCTATCCTCAAAGTCTATGTTTTCCCCATTCCCACTCTTTCATAAGTCAAATAGGCAATTTTTAAAAGATTTTTTAATTTATTAAAAATAGAGAGCATGTAAGTGGAAAGGGGCAGAGAGACATGGGGACAGAAGATCCAAAGTGGGTTCTGTGCTGACAGCAGCGAGCCGGATGTGGGGCTCGAACTCATGAACCGTTAAGATCATGACCTGAGCTGAAGTCAGATGCTCAATCGACTGAGCTGCCCAGGTACCCCAAAGAGGCAAATGTTTTAGTGTCCCCTCATTTTTCATCTCTTTCCACATATATTTGTTACTGATGTGTCCACCATGGCATCAATGTGGGAGTCAGGCCTCTCTGAGATCTCAGAAACCAGGAAAGCCAGTGACTCCTGACCTTAAATACTGCAGTACTCTGGTACTAAAACTCCACCTTCTGGGGTGCCTGGCTGGCTCAGTCGGTTGAGCGTCTGGCTTCGGCTCAGGTCATGATCTCACAGTCCGTGGATTCAAGCCCTGCATCGAGCTCTGTGCTGACAGCTCAGAGCCTGGAGCCTGCTTCAGAGTCTGTGTCTCCCTCTCTCTCTGCCCCTCCCCTGCTCACTCTCTGTCTCTGTCTCTCAAAATAAAATAAAGACATAAAAAAAAATTCTACCTTCTACATGAATTTTAGTATAAAAAGGAGCATGATGGGAACTTACGAGTTTATTAGAAATGTAGGATTGTCAGAGAAAATTCAAACATTGGCAACAATATTCCCAAAATTCCTATAATTTTCCAGAGAGCATTTCACAAATGTTATTAATTACATTTAATTATAAAAATATAGACTAAAATACGATTGTAGCAATTGGTCACTGCTAACCAATGTGTGTCACTGGAGCATGTTTAGGGATGCTCCACCTATCTCATTCCAAGCCACGGCCTCACAGTTCACAGGCATGCGACCAGACCAACACTCAGATTAGCAGATTAGCTGCCAGCAGAGAAGCAGGCCTTTCTCCTGTCTGAAAACATCATGGGAATCAACTGCAGAAACTGATACCATGTGCAAAGTCACTGATACACCAGAAGCCAGTGTCTTTTCCTTGCTCTACTCACATAACTTCTCGTTCTTCCCTGATCCCTGAGGAAGGCTACACTATTTTCAGGCCACATGGGCAATGTGGATAACGTTCATCAAAGAGAAGGCTGTGGAAGATAGATGGAAGAAAGCAAGAGGTGTGGGTGCACAGGAGAAAAAGGAAATTTTCAAACAGTCCTTAAAGTGATCCCCTTAAAGTATAGTGTGTAATTATTTGTGAACTGTGAGTCAAGACTAAACTACAGAGTAGGGCCAAGTGCCAGCATTTTAGCAACTGAAACATAGAGGCTCATGGGTTTATAAACATAAAAGGTAAAATTAGCCTCATTCCTGCCAGATTAAATATTTAAGCATTTTTTAAAGATGAATTGGCAAAAGTATTAGAATTCCTACAATGCTTTTAATAGTAATGTTGGTTTAGAGCACTGCCTCAGTATCTGCAAGTCTGTGATGGTCACTGGTGTTACCTTAACTAGTTGTTGGCTTCAGCAGAAATTCCCAAGATGAATAATACTTAGCACGGTGCTATTTACCGTGATTAAGTCATTTACCTCATATAGTTTTCAAATATAATATTTAAAGTTTTAATTAAAAAATAAAAATTGGGGGATGCCCGAGTGGCTCAATTAAGTGTCCAACTCTTCATTTTAGCTCAGGTCATGATCTTATGGTTCATGGGATCAAGCCCCATCTCAGGCTTTGTGCTGAGTGTGGAGCCTGCTTGGGGGTCCCTCTCTCCCTTTCTCTCTGCCCCACCATACTCACATGCACACACTCTCTCCTCAAAGTAAATAAATAAATAAAAATATTTGAAATTTTTGAAAAAAAAATCAGTACCGAAATTACTATTTGAATATTTTGGTTTTGTATTTTTTAAAATTTTTTAAATGTTTATTTTGAGAGAGAGAGAAAGAGACAGAGTGTGAGCAAGGGAGGGGTAGACGGAGGAAGACACAGAATCCGAAGGAGGCTCCAGGCTCTGAGTTGTCAGCACAGAGCCCGTTGAGGGGCTCGAACTCATGAGCAAGATCATGATCTGAGCCAAAGTCAGACACTCAGCCGACTGAGCCACTCAGGTGACCCTGTTGTTTTTGTATTTTAAATACACTATCAGTTTATTCCACTAGATAAAAGTTTAACAAAAGTAAAAAAAAAAATATGGGTTTAATCATTAAACATTAGCCAGGTTGGTGTGTCTATTCCAATCTGTTTTTAATGAAATGATAAAGACTACACATATGCTGACAGTCTCTCCTTCACCAAACTCTAGTCAGGTTCTTCTGAGTCCTCTTCCCAACAAGGCCTCACCACTTGGGCTCCCTTGGGCTCTGCACTATCCAGTTTTAGCATGAATCCTGCTAAGCTAGTTAAACAGAATCTCCATCCTCCATACGTTCACCCTCCATATCTAACAGGGTTTCTTTTCCCACGAGCATCTCCCAGGTGACGTCTGATCACCCAGTCGGTTCCAGCAAGGACTATGTCTGTGTAGCTGAGATCTCCCCTTATTCCTGATGTTTCCTCTTAGGAATTTTCTATCCACTACGCCCTACCCTACTTTCTTTGCTATATATCTCTACTTTTCCCTGTGTAATCAAGGTTGAATCAAATTTTCTCCTTCGCTGCAAAACTCCAAGGGCGCTTGGGTGGCTCAGTTGGTTAAGCGTCTGACTTCAGCTCGGGTCATGATCTCATGGTTCGTGGGTTCGAGCCCCGCATCAGGCTCTGTGCTGACTGCTAGCTTGGAGCCTGGAGCCTGTTTCAGATTCTCTATCTCCCTTTCTCTCTGACCCTCCACTGCTCACGCTGTCTCTATCTCTCTCAGAAATAAATAAAACATTAAAAAAAAAAAACAACACCCCATTGTCACAATCCCTGTAACTATCATGATGGTCCTGAATAGAGTCTGTCTTTCTATCAACAAATGTCATGAATAATATTTCATTAATAACATTAAGTAATCAATAAACTGTTTGTATTAATATTACCATCAAGTACAGTAATAATAACTTCTACTAAATTCATTTTTGAATCACTTTTGGATACATTTTCCCTTTTTTTGTTATACACCTTTAGTTGATTTGTAGATTGCTTTACTTGAAGAGTTTACTCTCATTTTTTTTAATGTTTTATTTATTTCTGAGAGAGAGAGACAGCATGAGCAAGGGAGGGTCAGAGAGAGTGAGACATAGAATCTGAAACAGGCTCCAGGCTCCGAGCTAGCTGCCAGCACAGAGCCCGATGTGGGTCTCGAACCCACGAACCATGAGATTATGACCTGGGCAAAGTCGGACGCTTTACTGACTGAGCCACCCAGGCTCCCCGAGTTTACTCTCATTTATGAGAGAAGTCACAACTTTTCAAGAAAACCAAGAGCTTCAAATTTGAGAAGTGACTTTCTGAATCTACTTCCATGAAGCTACTTCAGGTTTACATCTCTTAAACATGAATATATGGTTTCTACAGTTGATTCAGTTGATTTTGGAAGACAAAAACAGTAAAATTGTTTCTGGACCTGATGAATGAGAGTAGAAATTGGTGGCAAAAATGACACGTTAGCCTTAAAGTTTTCAAACTTGCAGTAGTTATAAGCACTAGACCCTGGGAAATAAACCATCCATAATTGGGGGGGGGTCCCATGAGAATTAAAATATTTTTCAAACTATACTGATTAAGTACATTATAAATATGGAAAATTCCCTGCAAGATCATGAGCTGAGGGTATGACTTCAATCCATGTCCTAAAAACATAGAACTTGAGTGCACAGATGCACTAGACAAGTCAGAACTAGAAAGAGAGTTTCTTTCTGGATGGAAATCCCAAGTGCAATCACACATCACTTAAGATGCGCTGAGTATTTCTGCCAGTCACTGCACTAGGCTGTGAGGATGTGGAGGCTTCCTTGCCCTCAAGGATCTATAGTCCAGCAGGGCAGACAAACAAACACATAATTATAACAGAGTGTTATTATGAAAGCATCTCTAGGTCAGAACTAGATCCTTCGGATTTTGAGGAGTACATCATTGCCAGCAACAGATTTTTCTCAAATATATGTTGATGCCCCAGACTAACTGTATTATAGCCTCATCCAAACAGGACAAATGTCAATAGAAAAATCTAAAGCAAGTTGAGAAGTGTCACACCTTTTGTGTCGGGTAGTGAAGCAGAGTCTTTACACGTTTCTATCACCAGATTTTCTTCGGTGGTCAGGCTGTAAAGAAATATGTATTGAGTGCCTAGCACAGCACTATGCTGGATAATGAAAGAAATAATATGAATGACAGGAATCAAATATGACAGGAGTACTATTGATGTTGCAGGACTTTGAGAGATACAGGTGAAATTAGCAAAAAAACCAAACAGGACTGTGTTTTTACAGAAAGAATTTCTAGGGCAAGTATACAAAAACATAGAAGTGGCTAAGCATATTTAAGAAGCAAGTTTTTTATGAAACAACATTTGGCCAAGGAATGAGGGGGCTGTCTTTATAGGAGAACATACCAGAACTTTCAGTATGCTGGTAACGCTGCAAATTTCAAAGAA
Source organism: Crocuta crocuta (assembly GCF_008692635.1). Classification (NCBI taxonomy): domain Eukaryota; kingdom Metazoa; phylum Chordata; class Mammalia; order Carnivora; family Hyaenidae; genus Crocuta; species Crocuta crocuta. Next base: position 14,201,572 of record NW_027551568.1, on the reverse strand, counting down.
GGTACATAGCATGAAAAGTTTCTCCTAAGTATTTGCTTTTAAAAAAATCAATGTTAATAGATTTGATTATTAGGAGTCACAACACTTCGGGAAAGTCAAAGTCACACTAAAAAGTCAAAGTCAAAATTACTCTAAATATACTATTAAGTAAAGGCTTTTTAGAACTAAGGAGATAGCCTTATTCCAACATTCTTCTATTTTAAGGCACCAAATTAAAGCATAAATTCTTTCCTTGACAAAACTTGGAACAAATTCCTTAGCCTGGGAGATTTTCCCCTCAAACATGAAGGAATATGTGTTAGCTATTTTTGAGTAGTAGGAATGTAAAAAATGTGTATTTTTGAGAATTGGAGACTTTTTTGTCCTTGAATAACTCAAAATTTCTTTGTTCTCCTGAATCAAATTTAGCAAGTAATTAGTGCATAATGAGAACCAGTTGTAGCATCAAACTCTATTTAGTCAAAGTGCGTTTAAAAATACATAGGAAGACCGATAATCTGAATGTGCTTTCTAATGATGCTAACCTCATGAATGTTGTTGAAGAATGTATCATGGGCTCAAAAATCTGTTTTACTGATTTCCAGAAAGCCCTTGGGGATTAATTTTCTCTCCAAGCTTTGTCCAACACTATATCTGAAGCAAATGGGGGTTTTGAATCAAAGATCAGCAGCACAGAAGCAAAGAGGGTCTCTTAACAGCCTAGTAAGATGATTGCTCAAACATCGGCTCACTTGTTAGCTTATTGGCCATGCTTTAACTGCTAAAGGCAATGCTGAATCCTACTAGAATCCTATTCTGGAGTTTAAAAGTCTCACTGTTAAACTCGTACAAAACAAATTATATGCAGAAATTAATCAGTCACAGCAAAAGCAGGTGAAGCACAAAGGCTCAGATGATTTTAGCCCTGCCAATTTCTCAAGTTCTTAAAGGGAGTAGGTAGGTGTGAGAATGAGCAGGAGGGATAAGAAGCAAAAAAACATGGTTAGCAGCGATGCGAGAGTTCCTGAGTGACAGTCATTGCAGAGTTGGGGTGTGTCAGCATTCTGCCAGCTACTTTTTCACTTACCAGTCAAATTTCGGAAGTTTATTTACCTCTTATGTAAAGTTCAGAGCTTGTCACATGTCCTTGGGAATAGGGAGCTAGGCCCCTGTCATCTTACTTGCTGCACTATCTTTACTAACAACGTTGGCAGACATATCTGCATGAAGCTACCAGAAAGAGAAGAGCATGGAGAATAAAAACATGCAATATTTTATAAGCCAGTCCCTAAACTGGTTCAGTGACTACTGCTCACATAAACTACAACTAGTCACACAGCCACATCTCGAGCGAGCAAGACTGGGCACCACGCTCTACGAGCGTGTCCAGGAAGAAGACACAGATTAGTGCAATAGCAGGGAGAAAAAGCACATGCTTACAGAGAAATAGCGCTGCATTCTAATTCCATCCCAGTTCTGCCATCTACTTGATGAAAAGCAGAGGGCAGGTTAGTTAACCTCTCTGAGCACCAACATACACCTTCACTTTCCCCTTCCAATTCATCCCAGCTTCTATATCAAACTTCACAGGCTGTTCCCACCAGGAGCAGCTCAGGTCATCTGCAGAGTCTAAAGAATACAGCTCATGACTTAATTAAATATACCTGAACACCATGTCTTCTGAATTAAGAGAACAAAGCTGCATAAACCAGGAGCAAAGACAAACTGGAAGCAGACACAGAAGGCAAAGGAGAAGATGAGAGGAGTTAGCTCAACCACTCCTTATCGCCGAACCGTGGACATATTCATCCCCACCTCATTTTCTTATCACACAGCTTCTACACAAAACTGACAGTCTAGCCTCCCTTCGGCCAAATACACCACTGAAATGCTAAGCGAATGCAAGGGTTCTCAAATTTTAGTGTGCACCAGAATCATCTGGAGAGCTTGCATGACATGCTAGGCCCACTTACAGTACTTCTAATTCAGTACCTGTGGGGAATGGCCAGGGAATTCACATTCCCACAAATGTACAGGCAGTGCTCATTCAGCTGCTCTCTAGAACATGACTCTCATCCTTGACTGAGAATTAGAACTTGGAAGTTTTCTAAAGATCCAGACTACTCAGACCAATTAAATCAGAATCTTTGAGGAGTGAAACCCACCACAGGTATCTTTTTAAGTTCCCTAGGTTGAGAATCACTGCTCATGCAGAACACAAAATAAATATATCTTTATAATACTTTCAAGAAATTATTTTCTTGGTCATAAGTCTGAAGACAGGGTTCGGATCTGTTGGGTTTGTCTTGGAGCCATTGCCTGGAGTAGTTCTTGGTGCATAGCAGGCACTTAACACAGCTGAAGTTCTTACTGAAGTGGTTGATTTCCTTAACCTCTCTGCTGTAATGAATAATACTGACATGCTTTCTTTTGAGCACATCTTTCAATTCACAATATGCATTAGGAGTTCTATTGCTTCTGTGACATTAACAACTGTCCAATTGCTTGTTTGTTTGCTTACCTTGCTAGATCCTTCTCCACTCAACTCCAAGGCTTGCTCTGTGTCCTATGTATTACTTGTCATATCCTCTCTCCATGCAAATCATGTTAGCATGCTTCTGAACTTCCAGTGACCCCCCTTAAAATTAGAAGGGATGAGATTCCTCCCCCACAAATTATTTCACTTGTTACTCTGATAAAGTAGCTGTTAAGAGATGTCATTATGGGAAGTAAAAGTGTAATTAGACATAGATCATAATAGCAAAACAGCCAACATTTATTGAGCACAAGGCATTGTACTAAGACTTCACAAGGGTCTCACCATTTATTTTGTATAAGAAACTATGTCTTGGGACACAATTCTTACACCCATTTTACAGACAAGGAAGGTAAGGTCCAGGGAGGTTAAATAATTGGCCGAAGGTTATGAAGCTGGTGAAGTGCAGACAAAGACTTCAAAGGAGTTACTCTGGCTCCAGAAATCAAGATCTAACAACTCTATATGGAAGAGACTGAAAAGAGGTTTAGAAATTAGAACAAGATTATAAAATTAAAAAAAAATAATCCCTCCATGGGAGAATATTCAGATTCAACATAATTGAACAAAGGCATTAAAATAATAAGGCTCAAATGAAAAAATCATCATAGATGTTCATGGAAAAGAGGGGAAGGGAGAATCACGTGCATCAGGAAAAATCAGAAGGAAGATGGGTGAATGGCTATGGTCAGTCAGTGAATAGGATTCGTGGGTGTTTCCCATTGACCTGATGTGGACAAATTAGAAGACAAAGGGCTGACTTGTGATCTTGGTGCCTTTCCAATATTTCAGCTTACAGGAACAGAAGGAATCCAGCCTCAAGGCCAAGGGCACTACATTTAGAAGGGCCCAAGAGAGCCCTGAAAAAAAGGCCAAACCAGTAATCCTAAGATAAAGAAAGACATAGCTTTAAACATAAGACAGCATGAGAGAAGATAAACTCAGAAGCATGAGAACAGATTAAATTTTGGTCCTTTTTTATGTTCTCACTTCTCCATCCTCCAGCTTTAAACTTGAAGCTCTCAGACTCTGGGAAGCAAACAAATGGCAGCGAAGGAAGAGAAACAGGCAGAGAAACAGGACAGAAGACAACCAATTACAGGCTTATCCCCTGAGGCAGGTTAGAGCTTGAGGAAGGGAGAAGACTGACATTAAATCATGTTCAGAGTGTTGTTGTTGTCGTTGTTTATGGAACAATAATTTATTTACCGATAAGCATTTAATTATCCAACTAATAACCATTTAGTTTGTTTCCAGGATTTTGCAATTCATACTTTTATTTTATTTTTTATTTAAATTCAAGTTAGTTAACCTACAGTGTAGTCTTGGCTTCAGGAGTAGAATTCAGTGATTCATCTTCTACATCTGACAACCATTTGATAAATAATATATACTAGACATCAAATTTCTGAATTAAAGTATACTTATTTCTTTGTTGTTGTTATTCTGTTTTGTTTTTTTATTTTTTAAAATATAATTTACCATCAAATTGGCTAACATACAGTGTGTAAAGTGTGCTCTTGGTTTTGGGGGTAGATTCCCATGGTTCATGGCTTATATACAATACCCAGTGCTCATCCCAACAAGTGCCCTCCTCAATGCTCATCACCCATTTTCCCCTCTCCCCCACCCCACGTCAACCTATTTATTTCTTAAGGTGATTATCAGACTGCATTTTATCTGAATAAAAACATGGTGCAAGACCAACATACAGGTACAGTTGATTAAGTCATGAGTTGTACTTATGTAATATACTGTTCATACATGTGTAAAAAATGTCTCACGTGACATTTTTATTGTTTTCAACCCAGAATGGTCACATATTTGTCTAGAACAGTTACAGAAAAAGCCTGTAAGATGTTGTTTTCTATCAGGAGAAGTAATAGCCTTTGGAGTGTGGAAGGCATAACTCAAGACATCCTGAATTCTCAAAGGTCTGGTTCAAGGAATGTGATTCCATGTTGGATAGGAAAGATGTGTTAGTATATGCACCTGATTTTGTCACTCAGACTGTCCCTCAGTCTACCATGAGTCCTGATATGAGTAATTAACTATAAAAGAAGTAATTTTCTCCTTGAATTTCTAAGTAACATGGGGTACTAGTACCCATGGGGTATGTTAGTCAGGTTTGGAAAATAAAACAGAGCTGCTTAGGTGTTTTAAGCAGGAAAGGATTTAGTAGAATTCAGTGCCAATAACATAGGAAGGAACCAAGGTCGGAGAAGCCTGACTAGCTCTCAGATACATCTGACCTGCCTTCTGAGAATCCTCAAGTTTCACCCAGGTCAGGAACTCGCAGGAAACCACTCTCAAATGGTTGCTGTTGCATGGAGTATTTAGCAGATGATGTTCAAAGTGTCCCCAGAAGCCACTGGTGAGGCTGAGCCTCAAATCTGTTGAATGCCAGGTGCTACCTGCCATTGACAAAGATGTATCATGCCTTCTGCTCCCTTCTACCTTCCAACGCTAATACAGTGTCACTTATTAGAGGAAAGCAGGCCAGAAACACATAGTAAGAAATGCTGGGAAATGTAGCTCCTGGTCTCCTGGCTCCTGAGACACCAGGGGGAGCATGACAGAGACACTGGGCATGGTGCTGAGGACCATCACATAATCCAACACATGAGGTATACTCAGTGGAAGAGGCTATACATTGGCTTATATCAATTAATATTTTCAAATAAAATAATAAAAATAAGTAGATCTGTTCACAGTTTTGATTCTAAAAAAGATCAATGCTTGATTGCTCTAACACAGATGCAGGGTTTTCCAGAGATGACACAGGCTCCTTTTGTCCTCTGCACCGGCCTCTGAGAATGCACCTGTCAGATACACGACATCAGATGCAGGGAAACAGGCGCAGGCAACCACACACAAAAACATATCAACCCACACAAGCCCAGAAGCAGAACACATCATAACCCACACTGGTTCCGATGACAAACTCTGTACTGATCAAGGGAACATGGCTCTAAGTCAAATCCATACCTTTTAGCAGCATAAAGACATTAGGGCTTACCCAGCAAAAACAAATCAGCAAATGTTCCAAGGAAATTCTAACCTTAATCCTTCCTTGGATATCAATTTTGATCAATGTTTAGCAAATCTTCTCAGGAAACATTTATTTCAACATCTGTATATAACATGTTTTTCCTCTAGGATAATAAAAAAAAAGTCCTAATAATATGAAATACTGGATTAAAGTGGATATGAAAAATAATGAAGCAAGTGTTTATTATTATCCTGATCTCTCCATTCCACCACTTCCTCCCACATCTATTCACCTCCTCCCTGACACCCAAGTTAGTATTTTTAAAATTCAGATCTTATTTGTGATCAAATTTATGTCTCTCGTCTGTTTAAAAGGCTTCCAAGACTTGCCACAACATTAAAAAAAAAATCAACTGTCTGTAACAATATCCAAAAGGCTTTTTAGAACTGAGTCCCTATCAACCTCTTTAGCCTCAATTCTTACCATGCTCTTCAATTTCAACTATAAATGGCTCTATTTATTCCTACCTATAAATACTGATGTGAAGGTTAAATGAGATGATGCAGGCAAAGCGCAGATAGGACCTGGCATGTATTAGATGCCTAATAAGTGATCCTCAAATACATCCTTTATAATATATGCATATGGTTGGTTTTCCATATATTATCTCCTAAGCACTCACATACCCATTGAGGAAAGTAAATGAGACTTAACATCTCCATTTAAAAAAAAACTACTTATTTTGATGGAGAGAGAGAGAGAGAGAGAGAGAGAGAGAGAATGAATCCCAAGCAGGCTCCATGACTGTCAGCACAGAACCTGATGTAGGGCTGAAACTCACAAACCATGAGATCATGACCTGAGCCGCAATCAAGAGTGGGAAGCTTAACCAACTAAGCTACCCGGGTACCCCAACATCTCTATTTTTTTTTTTAATTAAGAAGCTGAGGCTCACAGAGTTTATGTGGCTTGCTAAAAATACTACAGCTGGTAAGTGGAGGAGCTAGTACATAAATTTACTTCTGAATACAAGTCAGTACATGCTCCTCTCCCATGTATTCCTTTTCCGACAGGTTTATGAAAAGTTATATCTAGATAGAGATTGCTCTTTGCCCCACTGCCATAGTGTCTGTGCCAGACATCTCTGCCCATTTTCTTTCAGATCTATTCCCTGGTCACAGTAGGCTGTTCCTGCAAACTTTCCCAAGCTGCCAGGCTTCTAACCATGTGCAGTGAATGGGAGGCACTAGTGGAGATTAAAGGCAGGAGGGAAGAAGAATCTAGACTATTTTACTGTCTCTATCTTGTGTCTGGTAATGGCTGTATCTCCACTATGGTACCAGCCTCCTCCAGGCAACTTCCACTGATGTCCAAGATCCCAATGCACATTCTTGGCTCCTAGANAAGACAGTCGTTGGGAAGCGAGGCAATGTTACAGGTAGACAGGAATCAGAGGAAATAAGAAACATGTTGGCATGAGGGAGGAACTTCCGGAAGTTNGGATTTGGGGGGAGGGGGGATGGGCATGGAGGAGGGCACTTGTGGGAATGAGCACTGGGTGTTATGTGGAAACTAATTTGACAATAAACTATTTGTAAAAAAAAAAAAAAGAAAGAAAAGAAAGAAATTAGGACTCTGTTATTATAGCACATCCTGCACTAAGACACAGAAGTCACACTTAGTGCTGAGGGCAAAGGGGGCTCATCGATGTTCTCTGATGTTCTTTAAGCAAGGAGTGGCACTAATAAATACTGCAGCCCCTCCAATAGTTATCCTCACAAATAGCTCAATTCAATACAACAAGTAGTTAATTCTGTTGTGAACTGTTCCCACCAACTGGTGTGGTACAGGCTAGTTTCTCCAAGAGTGAGTATCAGTAACTGCTGACCAGGATAAAAGTACAATCTAAGACTGGGAGAAGCCTTCCATACGTTGTGAGCTTATAGAAGCATGTGTATTATTTGCTCAATAAATATTTTCTGCATGAACAAATAAATGAACAATACGTATGAGGAATAAGGTTTCTCCACTCACTCCCAGAAGTAGATAATCAATAGCATTTAGCGCCTACTACATGAATGTACTTTCATTCCCTGCCCCAGAGGAGCAAGTGTCTTGAGGTTTTTTTGCTTGCTAATTCAGGAGCAAAGTATTCTGTATGCATGAAAAGGAATTTGGCGGCTTTCATTTACTTGTGGGCTTGGAGTCTGTGGTCTCATAGGAAGAGTTTTAGAACAGCAGCCCCAGAGAAACTGACTCTAGGTTCCTTCCAGCCACTTAGGAGTCTCCTTCTGTCTAGTACTTATTAATAAAGAAATGCAAACATTGGGGCACTAGAAGAAACTGAATCCTTAGATTCACTTCAGCAAAGCTTGAAAAAAATGGTTTTGAAATCTAAAAATTATTTTTAGGGGAGCTTGGGTGGCTCAGTTGGTTAAGGATCAGACTTCGGCTCAGGTCACATCTCATGGTTCATGAGTTCGAGCCCGTGTCAGGCTCTGTGCTGACAGCTCAGAACCCGGAGCCTGTTTTGGACTCTCTATCTTCCTCTCTCTCTGCCCCTCCTCTCTCTCTCTCTCTCTCTCTCTCCCTCCATCTCTCCCTCCCTCCCTCCCTCTCTCCCTCTCTCTCTCTCAAAAATAAATAAACATCAAAAAACATTTTTAAATATATTTTTTAAAATAGTACTATGTATGTCTATAGGGAAGCTAGAAAGAGAAGCTCCTATACTGTTTGACTTGTTACAAATGAGAATGTATTTATCCATTACTTGCATAAAAATAAACAGCATATGCTTAAGAAACATAATAAGCTCCAAAGTGTTGTTTGATGTAGTTGGAGAGGACATGCATAAAGAGCATGAAGACAAGAATCTTCAGGTAATCATGGCAGGATCCTGTAGGACATTGTGCATGCTATCAGAGCACACAGACTTTATAGACATCAGGGATCAATAAATCACATAATATGGAGAACTAAGTGAGGTACATTTAGAAAGATAGCTGGTTATGGCACAGAGAGTGGACTGAAAAGGAAAGCCACTGGCATTAAGAATAGTTACCAAGTGTATTGGTCAGGAGGGGCTAAGCTATGCCATGGTAATGAGATCGAGAATCTCCAGTGTTGTTCTGATCAACTCTGATCCATGGCAAACTCCCCAGCCATCTAGAAGGCACAGAATCTGGAGCATCTGGCCTCAAAGTTTGCTGGGGCGGGAAAAAAAATGGGCATGGAGAAATAATTTCTATTTTTAAATTTCTTAGGCCAGGACTTTCACTCAAAGTCCCTGGGCCAGAACTGTTTGTACCTCTAATCTAACCACAAGAGGGATGGGAAATGTGGGGAAGCTCGTAGATATAATCTTATCTCTGTTATAAAATACTATCAACTTTGTTAGTTAACTGTAGAACATATGTTGAATACAGAAACCAGGGCACTGAAATAAGAATTATTAATAGGGCACGAGTGATAAGACATATTAACTGGTACATGATTAGGCAGAGGGTGGGCCGGATAAAGGGAGAGGAGTAAAAACCAGAGGTTATTAAAGGATAAAGTAAGCATGAAAACGACAACCTGACTTCTCAGTGCACACTTAGCTGGGTGGTGGTGGTGGTGGTGCTACAAACTGAATCAGGAATACGTGTGGGTACATTATGGGGAGTGGCAAAAAGTAAGGACTCCCCCTTTGCCTGATGTGGATGCAAAACCATTATTTAGGATTCTAACTGGGCAGATGGAAATAATCTTTGGGAGTCACTGGCATTGAGAAGGACGGGTAGGCCCTGGGGACTGCTGAGAATGTGATCAGCAGTAGCATGACCATCAAGCAGCAAGTCCCACAAGATACATGAGCCCCAAAACCTCCTTCACAGGTGTGCTATACTTGGATCGCTGTATAAAACCTATTTGGTTGCAGTGCAATATTGCAGGAGGCAGAACACGGACCTGAATAGACTGTGTGATGTTTTGTGGGGTGAGTATGATGTGCTAGAAGTCTAAGTCTATTACAATGTTAGGCGAGTGCCAAAGAATGAATAAGGCATTGCTGAGATGTGTTAGAAGTTTATCTGGTTAGTCAGGTAGACTGTACACCCAGACAACAACCCTACCTAACCCATTTTGAGGGAGCCCATTCAAGGAGTACACTGTGTTTTATTCTTATACCATGATATATTTTTGAGCTATATCATAATCATTAATGATTTTCTTTTTTATATTTTTTAAATTTATTTTTGAGAAAGGACAGAGAGAGAGAGAGCATGGGAGGGACAGAAGGAGAGAGAGAGAATTCCAAGCAGGTTCTGCACCATTAGCACAGAGCTTGATGTGGGGGACTTGAATTCACGGACTGTGAGATCCTGACCTGAGGTGAAATCTAGAGTCAGATGCTCAACCTACTGAGCCACCCAATTGCCCTCATTAATGAGTTTTGAATGTTGCTTTGAGTTCTTTAATCCATTTGATAGGTTCTCCAAACCCATATTTCTAATTTTGTAATGCCTGAAGCCCATACACAGAAAATTGGTATGAAGTCAGCAGAAAGGAGCCTTAAAGATGGGAATCCGGAGACAAACCACAGGTGTGTGTCCTGCAGAGGCATGGAAGAGAAAGAAGAGGGAGTGGCCACAGAGTAAGATAAGAACCAGCAGTGGATGGTTGCATGGAGGCCAAAGCAGCAAAACACAAGAGCTGTCAAATGGGTGGATGCATAAAGCACCTTGTACCAGTGCACAGGAAAGACCACTGGCAGCCTTGCTCAGAGCTGTTTCAATGAAATGTAGGAGTAAGAAAGTGCCTAGGCCAGAGGGGACTGAAATGAGCTGTGACTACAGCAAATTTTTGAAGTCTGGCTGTGTTGTGCAGAAAACAGACCAAATTCCCTCCATATTTTTCCTTTATCCATACTGCTCTCGATCTACTTGGAACACTGCTGATTCACTTAGTCTAGAAAGACAATGAGACAGGGGCGCCTGGGTGGCTTAGTTGGTTAAAGCGTCCGGCTTTCGCTTGGGTCATGATCTCGCGGTTCGTGGGTTCAAGCCCCGCGTCGGGCTCTGTGCTGACTGCCAGCTCAGAGCCTGGAGCCTGTTTCAGTCTGTGACTCCCTCTCTCTCTGACCCTCCCCTGCTCACGCTGTCTCTCTCTCTCTCTCTTAGAAATAAATTTTAAAAAAATTAAAAAAATAAAAAAGAAAGACAATGAGACAAAGGGACACATACAGCACACACATCTGGTTGGATAATGCACAGATCCACAGGGAGCCCTAATTTAATAATATAGCTAATGCTCAATATCCTTCTCTTTCTTTAAACAAAGTAAGAAAATGGATAGACTAATGTATTACTTGTTTCCTTATTCACATTCCAAGATGACAACATGTTCTTTATGCATTTCCCCTGCCAAAAAGACTGAACCTTTTATAAATGTCCATTTAAAAGTCCACAAAGGAAGTGCTCACAAATAAATAAATATAAAAATTGTCAAGCTTTGATTATGACCCAAATCAGGATCCACTTAGCAGCTATTTCTTTTCTCCTGCACAGAAATATCTCTTGGATATGCATTTATCATGGAACTCATTTCCTATTTCTTCCTCTAAGTAAATAAAACTGTGACAATCATTTCCATCTTCCCACAAAGTCAGCATGCAAGCATCAGTGGTCAACTATGACTACAGCATTCTGCCTTCCCACACTGGCACTTGTTCCATAACACGCATTATGGATACTGAAATTGCATCCCCTATTTTTCCAATGAAATTCAGTGTTTACCAAACATTATTCTATGGAGAAAAATGATATCGGCTGCCATGTTTTCAACACAAATGCTTTCTATTAGACAAGCAACAAGTTCAGAAACATGTTTAAGTAATGGTCACAGAGATTTGTTTTGTTTTGTTTTTACTCCCAATAGTAATGCATTTTATTTTTCCATTTGACATTGACAAAAATGTCTGTGCTACTCAAGAAAGGAAAGTTCCTGGATATCATGTTTTATGCAAGGGCATTTTTTTTTTTACTTCCTGGACACCATGCTACTCTGGATAAACTTTTGTTTCTGATAACTAAGGGAACTCAACAGTGTTTTCTTTCTTTATCCATCATTTAACTCTCATCCTTGTCCAGCATTCTCTCCTTCTGGCTCTCTTTCCAGTTTTACTCCCGTACTGTGATCCGGGTGACTTCATCAACTCTCATGATTTCAGATGGAATCTATGTGCTTATTTCTCTCCAAGAAATAGTTTATTCTCTTTCAACTCCAGGCACATACCTCCAACAATCGCATTAAACGCAATGTGAAAAAATATAACTATCTTTACCCACAAATCTGGTTTTGCTCCAAAATGGTATGTGGTAAATTATGACACCATTTCTTCAAGGTCAAAACCCAGAAATTTTAAACTTCTCTCTTCTAGTCCTCCACCTTAACAAACATTTTATCAAATATTACTGATTTTTTCCAAGAAATTACCTATCTGTCCAATTTAGCTTGGCCTCTTCATCTCCAATACAATCCCCTTCTTGAATCTGAACTCTCTCTTCCAGGCAAGTGCAACAGCTTCCTACCTACCATTCCCAATTTCCACAAGTCTCCCCTCTCTCCAGTCCACTTGTACATCCTTATCAGAGTTGTTTATATAAATACATTTAGCTACTCACCTTGAAATCCACCACTGATTCCCAATCATTTACAATATAAAGTCCAAAATCCTTAACATGGCTTAAGATTCTTTACTCTTTTGTCCCAAATTGTGTCTTCAAGCTCACCTCACAGGACCTCCTTCCATTTTATGAATTTGTGCCCTTAATTCATGTGGTTCCTTGTGCCTAAGATGCTCTTACCTACTTCATCCCACTAATAAACTTCTACACACTCTCAAAATTTGTTACAGTAATTGCAAATTCTCATCCAGATCTGAGTTCTCTTCTTTTTGCATGGCACAGTAATAGACATACACATGACCAAGTTCCAGACAATGAAATGTGGGCAGAAGAGATGTCTGCCATGTCTAGGCCCAGCCTCCAAAACTATCTGCCTAATTCTCTGTGAAGACTCTCTTCCTCAGGTAGCAAACTGAGTGCATGGGATCAAGTGAAGGCCTCTGATACTTCAAGAATACCACTGCATAAAGCCTGATGCGCTGAATGACTTAGGTTAGGAGCCACGCCCTAGAGGAAGCCTGACTCACTACATGACTCCACAGAGCAATGTTCCCTGCCAGCCAGCATTGCAACTGTATCAGAAGCAAGAAAGCAACTTTTATTGCACTGAGTCACTGAGATTTAGGAAATGTTTGTCACAGCAGCTCTTGTTACTTACCCTAACTGATACAGTGACCTAATAGTTCGGATTCTCAAAGAACTTCAAAGGGAATGATAGCCCTTGTTGTGTTAACAAATTCATGCCCCTTATATAAAAACAATTAACACTTTGTACCTTATTATTTCCTGCTAACATTCTATTTTCTAAATGAGATTTTCCCAATCAATGTCCAAGAGGAGATAATGGGGTTGCTCCTAAAACATGAGTTCCAGAAGCAAATACATTTGGGAAAAACTGGCTTATACAAATATGTCCATGTGACTTCTAGTACACTGAGTTCCAGACTTATTAATCTCTAATGTACTAAAGAACTTTGGGAATCTCCAAGAGGAGTTAGAGCACATAGCGTTTTCCAAACCTCTTTAACCAAGGAATCTTTTTTTAAGACACATTTATCAATAATTTTTTTAATCGGGTTGCCAATTAGTCCACTATGAGATTTACAAGATAGCCTATAGTGAAGATGTGGCTTCTGTGAAGGCAGGGTCTACACTACACTGAGTTCTGTATCCCTAGCAAGGAGCCCATTACAAAATATACTAGAAATGTTCCATTATGTGTTCATATATGCCTTTTCTTTAGTGGGGAGCCTTTGTTTTCACACCAAACCAATCTTTTAAAAAAGATTTAGTCCTTCAGGTTCTCCTCTCAAAACATATCCTTCATCAAACTACTCACAAGCAATGTAGTAGTTTCTGGAGCTTACTATGAGAGCTTGTGATAAAGGCAGGACAGATTGTGTTGCACATCAAACAACTAACACCAAAAGAAAAGCTTATTGTCATCACCAGCCCTCTTGAGCCATGACCTGCAGGATTCCATCTCTCTTTTTGCTGCTTCCCTTTCCCAGCTCCTTTTTACACAGTAATTTGGTTCTTTCCTAGCTCTCTCAATCCAGGGTGATAATGATGTATTAATGTGGGTATCTCACTTGTTAACAAGTGAAATGGGATATTGATAGTGGCAGAGGCTATGTGGGAGGAGGGTCAGCACGTACATGGACACTATTTTCTGCTCATTTCTTTTTCTGGGAACCCAATACTGCTCTATAAAAAAAAGTTTATTAAAAAACCAAAATACATACTTTGATGTGACAATAGGAGGCACTGTCTATAGCCAATAATTACACAGAGAGTCATAGAATCCGAAAAGGTAGAGAGCCAGACAACTTGTATCACAGACATCAGAAGGGAGGTTTCAGGGACAGGGAACCCAATTTAAAAACCTTGGTTCCTGGGATGGCTTAGTCGGTCAGGCATCCAACTCTTGGTTTCTGCTCAGGTCATGATCCCAGGTTCTGGAATCAAGCTCTGCATCAGGATCTGCACTGAGCATGGAGCCTGCTTAACATTCTCTCTCTACCTCTCTCTCTCTCTGCCTCTCTCCCCCACTCACACTCATGCCCTCTCTCAATAAATAAATAAATACATAATTTTTAAAAGGAAATTGCTTCCTCTTTAATTATTCCCTACAAGGTGTCAAGAGTACTACACCAAAGAATTCCAAAATAGCAAAATGGCAGGAAAAAAAAAAAAAGAGGAAGGCTATAGAATAAGTTGCTTCTAAGATGGCACTCATGGTACCTGCCACCTAATATCTCTAATCTTTCAAAATTTCCTACCTCCGGTAACCAATAGAGTATTTCAGAGTCAGCAGACATTATTTCTGTGATTAGACTACAAAATTCTGACCTCGTAGCCAACTCTCTTCCTTGCCTAATGGAGCAAGTTGCCCATGGTGGGAAGGCTCATGTGAAAAGGAACTAAGGACAGTCTCCTGTCAACAGTCAGTTAGAAACTCTGGTCTCCAGCCCAGAAGCCCAAAAGGATAAAAATTTCACAAACAGCCACACAAATATTGCTTGGAAGCAGATCCTTCCTCAGTAGAGTTTTCATAGGAAACCCCAACACTTGCTGACCCCCTGAATGGAGCCTCATAAAAGACCTAAAGCAAAGGACCCAGGAAAGCTGTGCATAGATTACTGACCTACCAATACTGTGAGAAAAGAAGTGTTTGTTATTTTAGGTCCCCAAGTTTGTTTTCATTTTTATGCAGAAATAGATAACTAATATAAGGGTTTGCCCATTTGCTCTGCCAGGTCTCAATTTAATGCTAAATACTTTGCTTTAATTGAATATATTGCTGTAACTGTGTGTCAATGAAACTTAACCAAAACATTTAGCTTAACCAAACATGTTTAACCAAAACATGCCTGGGGAAAACTGCTATGCAATTTAGTGTGAAATATTCTTTGATTGAGCACATAGTGATGATAATAAAATATGTACTGTCTTGACCCTTTGGGTCAGTAACAGATACCATCCTATACTAGTAGTTTGTACATCACTACATATTATTATTATGTATTACATTACTATTATGTATATACATAATTATTATGTATTATTATTGTTAATAGCTATTATTGACAATCACTGTTACTGTTAAATCTTAGGCAAATTATATAATTCCTCTGAGTTCCAATTTCCTCACCCTTTAATTGGACACAGGCAGAGGATTACATGAGAAAATGTCTGCAAATACCAGTGCAATTCCCAGACTACAGAATGCATTTAGTAAATACTCATTCATATTACTGTAAAATTTTAAAAGGAATTTCAGTTACCTTTAAAATTATAAAAGGAATTCCAGTTACCTATTAAACTAATTTATACCAATACACAGCCTAAGGTTGTAGACCTAAATGACACTACACTAATATAATTTCTTGAACATTACTTACCATCTTCTTGTAAAATAGGCAAATCTAATAATTTTCCAGGAATCTGTGATTAACAGACTCTGCTATTATCAAAAGGACCTTCAATGATACTTAAAAGAGAAGGAAGCTATAGGGAGAAGGGAGAAAAAAAGCTGGTTTTGCAAATCCTTAACCAATTAAATGTTACTGTTACCACAAAATCAAGGCAAAATGGAAGTCAAAAATATCTTTCTTTCCTTGAGAATAACTCCTGTCCTCAAACTCAAACAAAACAGACTCTGCTGAAAAGCTCAGTAAAATTTCTTTCTCTAAAGAAAGAAAAAAAAACAAACAAAAACAGTTCTCTTTCTCTTCTGTATGGAACCAAAGTATCCTTGATTTGATTAAGCATGTAGTGAGATAAAATTATTACTTATCCATAGTGCATTATCTTTCCTTATTTAGAGTTTTGCCTTTATGACTACTCCATTAAACAATGACTGTACATCTTTTCTAAATAAACACCTAACAAAAATTCCTGAATATTTAATAATAAATACAGAAGACTCTAGAATAATTTCTTGCTAAAAAGCTATTTATGAGAAACATACACTTAGGAAAATATAAAGCAGATGAGACTGAAAGAAAAAAATCAACCTCAAGTTTGTTAAAAGATACTAGAAAATATGAAAAAAACATGTGCCACATCTATTAGTACCAAGCGCTCGCTGTACGAGACACCATCTTATTCTTAAAGATATCTTGCAAACATTCCTGCAAGTTGTATGTCATTTCTATTGTCTTTTTACTGACTTAGAAATTGTATCTCTGAAATTGTTTTATTTACCGTGATATATGTAGATTTACATTCTCACAATATTTGTATCCTAAGTTTTTTTCTGGGATTTCCCAAAAGTAAAGCCCTTTTTGTGCACAGCTTTGGTGAAAACTGGTGGCTTCTAATTTTACAGAGAGAACAAGGTTGCTTTTTGGCCAAGACTGCATTTCTACAAAGGATTATCCCACAGTGAACCAAGTTATCTATGATAAAGTCAAACAATACATCCATGAAGATTCTGAGACTCGAAATCAGAGAGTTTACCAGAGTTCCAACCGAACTCCTGCTATCCTGCTAAAGAATCACGTTCTCATCTTTCAGATGCCAAGGGAAAGGAGAAGCAACATGAACCCTGTGACCAACCCTTTAATTTTGAGTTTTGTTGATATTCAATTTTGGGTTTGTTCGATACTTTATTTTAAAGTTCAAATAAAAATTGTGCCAAACCACTGAAATTTTTGTTAGAAATTTCTGAGAAACACAAAGACTGAGGAGGGTTCAGGGAACTCCTGGTGTGAAATTCTAGATTGCGTACTGAAGGGTCTGTCCTGCGCATGCTAACTGCAGTCACCCTGATGCAGGTGAAAGGGCAGGTTGGGCAGGGGTCATTTTCGGAACCCAGTTTGCTGTGGGCTTCCGGCAACTAAATGCCAGGTGTACAAATACCATCTTCATTCAGTTTATCTGGCTCAAGCACTTCCGTCTGCAAGTAAGAAACACTTCCTATGATTTTAAAGATCTACCAGATTGGAAGCTATGTTAGTTCCTAGGGTCTCCATTAAAAATGATTACAAATCTGCTGATCAAAACAACAGAAATGAATTCTCCCACAGTTCTAGCAGCCAGAAGTACAAAGTCAAGATGTCATTAGGGCCACATTCCCTCCCAAAGTTCCAATGGAGAACCTCCCCTTGCCTCTTCCAGTTTCTAGTGGCTCCAGATGCTTCCTGAGTTGGAGTCACATCGTTCAATCTCTGCCTCTGCCTTCCCATGGCCGGCTCCCTTGCATGTCACCGTGTGTCCCTTTTTCTGTCTCTTAGAAGGGCATGCGTCATCAGAGGTAGAGCACACCCTAAAATGTGGATGATCTCACTCTGAGATTCTTAATTACATTCACAAAGAACCTTTTTCTAAATAAGGTCATATTCACCAGTTCCAAAAGTGGGACACATCTTTTGGGGGGGACCATTCAACCTTCTCAAGAAGCCTGGAACTCAAGTGCCCAGACTCTGTGGAATCAGGTACACCTTGGTACAAATCTAGTCCTCACTTCTCAACCAAATGACCCAGAACATTTTTCTCATCTGTAAAACGTGCACAGTATCACTACTGATGTCCTGGTTTGTGGTGAAAAATAACACATTAGAGACAGTAAGACCCTTAGCATAATGTCTGGCACAAACGTCCCCTATTATTACTAGCTATTTCCTCAATAGCTTACATGAATGGAGAGGGCTAAGCCTTAAGCAGGCAAGAGCAGCTGGCCGGCATCCAGCGAGAGAGAACCCAAAACATGGACATAATGGGCCTCTTGCTCTAATTGAGCTAATTTTATAAAGTGGAATCTCAACGCTAAGAGGAAAATGATCATTAAGCCAGTTCACCTGATTCTACAGATGATAAAAAAATAATCCTCAGAGGGAAAACGTGTTTTATCCTTAACTGCAAAGAAGTTGATCACACAACAAAAACTAGAACCCAGCACTTCATGCTCCCAATTTAGTTCTTCCCTCTGCACATTATTACGTGTTAGATGAATCATTAGGGGTGATTATCTACACTGACATATAGAGAAATTAAAATCTTGAATTTTATCCCTATTTTAGAACATTTTTCCCAAACTGACCATACTTTTATAGTAATTAAGACTAGCAATTTTAATTATAACAGCACATCCTGGTATAGCAGGCTGGAGCAGATTCCCTTGAATAAATTAACATTCCCTCCATTTCCACTGACCATTGGTAAGAAAAGAAACACACAAGCCCATGTTGCCCCACTCACCCCTCCAGTAAAGTAAAAAGTGTAGAACTGTGTTTTTATGCTAATGACCTCAGAAATTTTCTAATAATATTCTGCTTATTATCTGTGCCATTATAAATTTACCAATTATCTTGTGTAAAAGAGTATGCTCCTGAGATCGCAAAGTTGGAGTAAGGGGAGAGGGGAAGGCCGTAAGCGTGGCAGAACATTCAAGTCACTTTATCCACATCTGATTTCGATACAGTCGTTTCTGCATTTATCGCATCTCTCTTCTAGAGTGTGTGCTCCTTGCTGTCTTACAGTGGAAAGTTCCTGAGGAGCCCATTTCGTGTTCCCCACTGCTACATTCACAAGGCACAGCACGGCACCAGGCACACGGTGCGTTCTAAATAATTTACTACTGAATAGCTTAACGTTCCTCTTAATCTCTTCTCAGTTGATAAATATGAGGTTAGACATAGAGAGGAGCTCACCGTTTACACTGTCACTTCTGCATCTTCTGCATGACGCACTGTACATGGTTACAACTCAAACATGTCTGTTAGACACCACAGAAAAGAATTTTGGAAGATTTCAAGTTTGGTTACTGACTTCTTCCAAGCAGAAATATGGTTAACCTCATCTTAAATTACCTTTATAGCTCTAAAGCCACTTCTAAAATAATTCTAACATTCCAAATTGGCAAATTTTACTTCCGGATTTAAGGACAGAAGGAAGGATCTATGTATTAAAAATGAATTATGGCACTATTTTGGCCAACAGAAGTAATCTCGGCGTTATGCCTGAAGTCTTTAATGTGGTCCATCTAGCTTGGTATGGGAAGAGCCCACCCTTTTGGCCTATTACTGGATTTTGGGGTGCATATCATCACTCCCTCAGGGCATCTAGGGCAACCTGGGCAAGACTGCCACTTAGCTAGTTGATAATTAAGCTGGGTGTTAGTCTCAGATTTTATTAAATGTGACAATTATATTAGAACACCTCAAAGCAGAGCCATTTCTAGAAGCCCAGACTGCATGTCAGGCCAGGGTACCAAGATGTCAAGTTTGCCTTTAGGCTCAGTAGTTATGCTCATGAAACAAAGGTTAAAAAAAAAAAAAAGATAAGATTATTACATGAAGAGAGTATATTAGTTTTCTAGGGCTGCCTTAACAAAGTACCACAAAGTGAGTGGCTTAAACAACAGAAATATGCTGTGTCACAGTTCTGGAGGCTTGAAGTCCAAGATCAAGGTGATAGCAGGATACTCTCCCTCTGAAAGCACGAGGGAAGTGTCTGTTCCAGGTCTCTCTCCTAGCTTCCGGGAGTCCCTTGGCTTGTCACAGAATCCCTCTGATCTGAAGATCGTGGAGTTTTCCCTGTATGTGTCTCTGTCCAAATTTCCCCTTCTTACAAGGATACAGTCAGACTGGATTATGACTCCACTCTACTCTAGTATGACCTCATTTTAGCTAACTATATCTGCAACAACCCTATTTCCAAATCACGTCATGCTCTGAGGTAGTAGGGGTTAGGACTCAGCATTGAAGCAGTCAGGGTTAAGATTTCAGTATCTTTTGTGGGGACTCAATTCAACCCATAGCAGAATAAGTTTTAAAAAGGTGCCAACCAGGTAGGATTTTTGCAGTGAGGGGCATGGTAATCCAAAGTTCTTTTATTTCAGGCACTCACAGCTGCGTGTACAGGTAGGCTGAAGTGGTTTGTAAGCAAACGTTAAATTGTTTTAAGATGTATTTAGTTTTGAGACAGAGTGTGTACAGAGAGGGAGGGGCAGAGAGAGAGGGGAACAGAGGATCCAAAGCAGGCTCCACACTGACAGCAGTGAGCCAGATGCAGGGCTCGAACTCACAAACTGTGAGATCATGACCTGGGCCAAAGTCAGACTCTCCGAGGACTGAGCCACCCAGGTGACTCGCTAAACGTAATTTTTAACACAAGGTTCTGTGAGGACACAGTCTCTCCTTTTCCTCCACTCATGACAGCCAGCTGAGGGAGCCCAGGCTAAGCCAGCCAAGTGTGAGAATGCAGGCGCAGACCCACTGGCCAGAACAAATTCTGTGCTTATCACCTGGACAATCTGACTGATGTGAAAGAGCTGGACTTGATAGATGCCAAAGAGCAGTGGGCAAATTAGCCCGCTCAGGCAAAGAGCTTGACACTTTTTTGGAGGGAAGACGTTATTCAATTATTCCTCCTCCCTCCAGTGCTGATTTTCAGGCAGCCCGACACTATGTGTTTTCAGCCCTTTGGAGTAAAGCACTTAGCAAGAGGCTGCATGTTGTTTCAAACTGAAAGAGACACAGTACTGTTTTTCCACCCTTCCTTGAATCAATGTGGCTATTTTCCAATATTAATAAAAAGCTCGGTTTCTGCAAAACTAACCTCAAACTCCATTCTCTCGCCTGAGTTCCAAGGATTTGATGACAAACTTGGCATACTAAATTTTACAGATCCAAATCAATGCTGAACACAAAAGAGAGCCCAGTGCCCTATGGTAATACAAGAGCATGATTATTTTTGGACTGAAACCGCTTAACACAAGCACAGCTGCAAAGGTCTTATTCCACTTCCAGAAGATGGTCTTTATACTCCAAATAGTATCCAAAAGTCACAGAAACCAAGCTCAGACAGCATTATTAATATGAAATAAAGTTATGTCACACTTGGTTTTCAAAGATAGTAAATCCACCAACACCAGTAAAATTAAATAAATATTTGAAGTCTGAAGTTAACATCTATGAGAGAGCCAGGAAAAATGAAAATTTCAAATCTGGTTTAGGAAAAAAAATGTCTTTTTCATTAGTTTCTCCCTGACCATTTAAAGTTAACTATATATTGACTACAGAAATGCTATTTATTCAATGATGAAATTTCCATCTAAATTGAAATTACTGAGGATAAATATACACTCACGTAAAACTGACTGTACCAACGGGGTGGAGTGCTGTCATCATGCGTGTTCGGGTACACAGTCCGATCAGGTCACTTCCCTGCACAAATGTGTTATTGATGCTCCAGTGAGGTCAAAGCACCTTTCAGAAAGCCTTTAAGAATCCGGTCTCTGGTTGGCCCTTCAGCTTCCTGTCTAACCCATGCTTCTTACCTCCCTAACCCTCCTCTGGGATCCCATTACACCCACACTCCTCCCTTCTGGGCATGCTGTGCATATACTGTCCCTGTTCTCTAGACGCCTTGAGCATCTTCACTCAAGGGCTCAGTATTCCATGAAAAAAGTCTCTGAAATGGGTCAGAGGCTCCTTTTATGTGGTCACCTGTGTTGTAGCTATTAGCGTATGTTGTGTACTGGGAGATTTACAGCCTTATCTTCCCTGAGAGAGGAGAGACCTGAATAAATCCTGTTGTTTGGTCAACAGACATTTAATAAAGAACCGCTGAGTGAATAAGTGAAAGTTCTCACAAGCCTGTCCTTACTTACATCTCACACAAGAGATAACTGTGTTTGTTAAAAACAACATAAGGAGACTGTGCTTATAGAAAAACCAGGATCAGTGTCAGAGAGAAAACAGTTGTCTTCTGTTCTGCACTGCGCCAGTGATCTTGCCCGAGAGTTTTGCTCAACTGTGAACATCATATTGTTTATGGCTTTTTAATTGTTCAAAGGTTTCAAGTTTATCTTAGAACTCCTAGGAAAAATGTAAGTCAAAAATTATTTAATTAAATATGTTTTCCTGGTATCCAGAAACATTTCTTGATTATTTTTTCATGTTTCCAAATCCCTCTCCCTCTTTTTTTTTTAAGTGAGCATCAATATTTAAAAGAGATGGTGACAGAGTAGACTGTATTAATCTAATGTTTACATAATGGTGAAGAATCTAGAAACAATTATCAGTGTGAAAAGATGAAAAAAGAATGTTTTTCAAAGGCACAATGGCTATCTTTCAATATCCACAAAATCACCATACAGAAGAGACAGTAAGCTCAAATCTATTACATTTGAAAGTTGAACTTATATCAAAAGATATCCCAAGCTGTATTTCAGCTTAATATAAAGAATAACTTCCTACATTTTTGAGCTGTATGAAAACTGATGTAGCTTCCTCTTCAGGAAGTGAGTTTCTTCTACCTGGAGGTAAATAACTGAAGCTAGTTGCCTATTTGTTGAGAATATTAAGAGGACTGATACATCAATCAAATTAATCCTGGAGATGACCTGGAGATGACCTCTGAAGTTCTCCCAAGCATGCGATTTAATGATTCCATGACAA
Organism: Crocuta crocuta; assembly: GCF_008692635.1. Classification (NCBI taxonomy): domain Eukaryota; kingdom Metazoa; phylum Chordata; class Mammalia; order Carnivora; family Hyaenidae; genus Crocuta; species Crocuta crocuta. Next base: position 14,178,991 of record NW_027551568.1, on the reverse strand, counting down.
CGGATTTTTAAATTCATTATCAAGAATAATTTCAAATGAACTCATCTCTTTCATTTGGGGCAAGAAACAATATATTAAAGAAAAATAATTCATTTCACACAGGCCCAACAAATGTATATACGTATAAATATATATATGTAATATATATGTGTACGCATATAAAATACTTCCACTGTGCAAAAAGGATGAGAAATATACATAAATGTTCAACAAAAGGCATGTAACAGAAGGTTCACCGGAGCACTATTTGTAAAATTCAGACAATGGAATACTTTGCAGCCATGAGAACGAAGAAATTGGCACTTATGTAATAACGTGGATGGATCTCACAGAAAAGAAGTTGAGTAAAAGACATAAAAGAGTAAATAAAAGCAGGCAAAACTAATATGCTGTCTTAGAAGTGAGGATAAGGGCTACCCTTGTATTAGATTTTGACGCAAAACAGGCAGAAGAGGGCTTCTGGTGACTTTCTGTTCCTTGATCCCAGCGCTCTTTACACAGATGTGTTTACTTTGTGAGAATACATTGAACTAGACATATGATTTGTGTGTTTTTCTGAACACACATTGTATGTCAACACAAAGTTGTAAAAATGCCCTCTATGTCTATTCATTTTCTATATTTAATACTGTGGAAAAAGCCATTATGGCAAAGTCATAAGATTTATATTTTAAAGAATTATTCATTAGAAGGATCTAAATAAAATGAAACAGGCTTAAATTATATAAAAATCTATGAACCAAAAAATGTGCTTTAGAGACAAACACTAGCAATGAACTCTGGTCACCTTGATATTATTTCCTCTAATTTGTGCTGAAATCCATATGCAATAACAACTAATTATAGATCTCTATTAGGTTTGTTTGCATGCTGTTTGAAATATGTTGGTTTATTTTTCATAGGCAGTCTGGCAGAAATTAAACCTCCTAGATTTTTTTTAAGCATTTTCATTTATGGATAAAAGTGTGTAGCCGTATTATTGAGATTCCAAAAAGCCTTCCACTATTCAGTAGAGCAGGTGCACTGATTTATCAGGCCACAGCCACAGTCATTCAGATAATCTCTATGCAAACAAAAACCCAACTGCCAGATTCTTTATACTTCCCAAAGCCAACAGAATAGGTCTGGATATTCCTACTGGAAAAGAAAATAATACTGGACCATGTAATTGACACAAAAATATTATTTTTCAGGTGCTGGCAGCATTGTTCTGTTTTAGCAGTAGGAAAATGTTTCTTGAAACTGTCCAGATAGTAAATATTTATGCTTTGCATTCCTTATGTTCTCTGTCACAAGTACTCAACTCTACTCTTGTGGTGTGCAAGTAACCATACACAATATGTAAACAAATGAGTGTGGCTCTGTTCCAATAAAACTTTATTTACAAAAAGTGAGTGGGCTAGATCTGACCTGTGAACTGTAGTTTTCAACCTTGGTTCTAGGAGAATAAAAAGGTGGTTTGATTTGTTTTATTTTGTTTCCCCTTTTCCTGTGTGGCTATCAAACCAGCTGAGTATCTACTGTCATCATTCATTGGTTCCTAATCTGGGAAAACCAGATTTTTGGATGTCCTTAAACTCTTCCTCTTGTTAAAGTTTGATTTAAAAAAATCCATTTATCTAGTATGCACAGACTAACAGAAATGTCAGTCTTACGTGCTTATTTTTTAGACTTCCCCCCATTTTTACTTTTGAAATATTTGTTGATAGTCTCTTCCTAGTTAATTACTATTGACCCCACAAAGCCTAGCTTAAAACTCTTTCCCAAAAAAAAGCATTTCCTGACATCCCAGGCTAGGTCATCTCCCTTCACCTCTCCCCTCCTTCCACTATTTCCCCTTTATGTCATTTACCATAGTTGGTAAGCCATATAAAGTAGTTGTTAATATCCCAGACTCTAAAGCTAGACTACCTAGGATTAAATATCAGCTCTAAAATTATTAGCTCTGCAAACTTTGACAAGCTGTTTACCTCTCTGTGTTGTGCCCTCATCTTTAAAATGCAGGTAATAATAGTAACCCACCACATAGAGTTGTTGGAGATGATAATGGTAACCCACTATATACACCTGTTGGAGATGATAATAGTAACCACTAGATAGACCTGTTGGAGGTGATAATATAACCCACCACATAGAGTTGTTGGAGATAATACTAACCCACTACACAGGGTGTTAGAGATAATAACATTAACATACTACACAAGGTTGTTGTAAAGATTAAATGATTACATGGAGGTAAAGCACTTACAACAATATTTGCACAGAGTCAAAATTATGTGTTATTTGTAATTGTTAATAAATATTTGAATATTCATATATTCACTTAATAAAAAATATTCATGTGGCAACTACAATGTACCACATATCCTCCATAATGCAGAACAAAATTTGGTGGCTTATAATAACATCATGTATTAGCTTGTAGCTCTATAAGTCACAATCCACTAAGATCTATGTTCAGAGCGTCACAAGACTGACATCAAAATGTTGGCTGGATTGGGCTGTTATCTGCAGACTGGGAGAAGACTGAGGTTTTTTCCTTCCTGGCTGACATCCAGGGCCTATTTCAGTTCCTTAGGACTGCATGCATTCTTTCCCTTGTAGCCCCTTCTCTTCAAACCAGCAATGATACATCAAACCCCACTCATGCTTTTGAGTCTCCTAGACTTCTTCATCTACCAAAGAAAGCCTCTGCCTTTAAAGACTTACATGACTACGCTGAGGCCACCCAAATTATCTCCCTATTTTAAGGTCAACCTGTGCCTTATAGCATAACATAATCATGGGAGTGACATCTCATCGCATTCACATCATATTCCACAAGGGCATGGAATCTTTGACTTGAAATGAAGGGGTGTAGGGAGAGAAGGTTAGAAATTCTGCCACTGTAAAGCACATAATGAATACTCAATAGTACCATGAACGAACCATAACTTCACCTCATGTTGTCCACAGGCTCATATTGACTTTAAATAAATGTATTATTACTGAATAAATTATGTATGATTGTAGGACAAAATTGTCTTAGACGCTATAGAAGATACTGAATAGAAAGAAGATTCTTTTTTTAAAAAAATATTTTATTCATTTTTGAGAGAGATAGAGACAGCATGAGCAGGGGAGGGTCAGAGAGAGAGGGAGACACAGAATCTGAAACAGGCGCCAGGATCTGAGCTAGTTGTCAGCACAGAGCCCGATGCGGGGCTCAAACCCACGAACCGTGAGATCATGACCTGAGCTGAAGTCAGACGCTTAACTGACTCGGGGAGCCACCGAGGCACCCCAGAAAGAAGATTCTTTAACACTGAAAACTGGGAGCAAGTTTCTTAACTAACTAGTACTCACCTGGTAAACAATGAGAATAAACTCCTGATATCATTCATTTACCCAACATCTATTTTTAAAACACTACTATGGGCATTGTACTAGAAGCTGGTGGAAAACAGTAGCAAATATACAGAATTTTCACTCTCACAAAACTCACATAATAGTAAGAACACTCAGGACAGTGGTTAAGAATCTGGAGCCTGGCTGCCTATCTTTGAACATGGGTCTCAGTTCTCACTAGCTATATAACCTTGGGGAAATTATTTAATGCTTTTTTGCCTCAGTTTTCTCACCTGTAACAGATACAAAAAAATACTATATGTTCATAAGACTATTATAAGAATATAATTAATTAATTTAATTAGCTCTTTAATATTTATTAATACAAATCCTTAGAATGTTAGGACAGGATTTCTCAGTCTCAGAACTGCTGACACCAGGGGCAAATAATTCCTTGTGGCGAGGGCTGTTCTTTGCCTTATTGGATGTTTAAAGCAGCGCTGGCGTTGGTCCACTGGATGCCAGAAGCACCACGCTCTCCACCCTCCCCCACCAGTTGTAGCAGCCAAAAATGTCTCCAGACATTGCCAAATGTCTCTTGGGAGCAAAATAAGCAAAATCACACAGGTGATTGAGAACCACTGATTTAACACATAGTAAATTTCCAACAAATATTAGCTATTACTATATTTAATCATCACCTGACTTTGAAGGGCAAAAGGAGAGCTTTCTCATAGGAGGTAACTCTTGCAGAGTTGTTTATTACAAAATACTACATGCTTTTTGTAAAAAACATCCAGTACAATGTTTTGCAGACATTAAATCAGTCAACATTAATTTCTCTTTCCTCCCAATTCTCAAAATTTACTTAAAGTGCAGTCTCAGAAGTCCTTGTTTTTTAAATTTTATAGCTAAGGATTCCATTTTTAATTTCATTTTTATCTTCCCCTTTCTAGTCTGTTAGCCAACTCTTTCAACCTTAGTTATAATCTTACTTCAGCTCATTTACTTGAAGGAATGGTTTTGCACAGATATAAAAAGTAGAACAAAACCACTCCTGAATGTGATATTCTGGTGCTTCCCTGTATTCCTGTAGGAACTTAAAAGTGGTTTCACAGAAAATCTTTTTTGTGTTTGTTTGTTTCAATTATTTTTTGTTGAAAACCTTCCTAAGATGTATCAAGTTTTTGCTTTGCTTTAGTAAGTATAAGCTGATGGCAATAACAAAAGTTGTCTTTAATGATTGAAGATCATTCCAATGCTAGAGGCATTGCTATTCTGGGCATTGATCTTTCTAATACAGGACTGTAGACGTATAAGACTGGGGTGCTAAGCACAAAACATACGAAGCTTTTCCACTCCAAATCATCAATCTTGTTTGTTCTCTTGTCACTGGCTCTATCCTCAAGTGTCAGAAATATATCTGCTATTGTGGGTTTGAAATTAGTTGTGCCTGTTTAAAATTACAATGAAATATTGTGTGCCCTTAACTACATTTTAGGGGCATCAACTGAAAGTAAATATTGAACTCTGACAAGACATAAAAGAGAGTAAGAAAGGGACTGAGTGTGGGAGAATTTTAATTTCTCAGCTCCTTGAAGTCAGACTTGGTCTTCATTTAAACTGGTCAATGAAATATAAGTGGAACTAAGGTGTCTCACTCCCAAGCAGACACTTTAAAAGCAGCATGTGGTTCACATCATGTCCTCTTTTCCCTCTGTCAAGAGATCAGGAATATTCTAGATAGAAACTGCTCCAATTATTTGCATCTCAGAGTAAACATGTCATGGAAAAACCATATTGAGATGAACTTACAGCAAGAATGTGAAATAAACCTTCAATTTTGTGTTTGTTACTACAGCATAACCTAACATATACTGACTGATACATGTAATAATAGTGATTCACTTATTGAACAGTTTTGCACTCTATATCTATACCAGGTAAAAGAGTAGATACTTACAAATAAGGAAATAGAAGTCTACCTGTCCCTAGGGGAGCTTATAACATAGATTAAAATACCTACTAACTGGAAAACTAGGTAACCTGAAAACCATCTTCTGACTATATTCCCATTACTGCATTCTAAAATTGGCTGGCTCTCTATGGCAAAGCAGAGAAGATGAAGCATTATGTGAGGCAGTTAGATAAGAAAATCTTGGAGGCTGGGCAGCCCAATGAACCTAATTAACAAGGTGGTTATCTTCTCTTTTGGCAACCACAATCCATGCCAGAAACATGGATACAAATAGGAGCAGATTCTATGTCCAACTGCAGTGGCGAAGCCATGAGAGACTGTCAGGATGTGTTCTAAATGTCCACGCAGAGAAAACAGAACCCACTTGTTGGCAGTCAACACTTTCCGCTCTGAACGGGATACATGGTTCCCTGCACTCCTTGCTACTCACTGCGCCACCCAGAACTGCTCTCCAGGGTAATCAAACACTACTGTGCACCACAGGGCATGGGAGGCCTGGTAAAGGAACACCACAGGAACACAAAGACCACTTTATTATTTGGCCGTGACTGGCATTTGGTGTTCCAAGGAGTCTGATGTATGGAAATGAAGCAATTGAAACCAGCATAATTTGGATCTGATGGCTGTCCTTTTTCCCCTAACAGGAGTAGGCAGCGTTTTATGGGCCTCATAAAAGGGTTTATGAGGCTTTGATGGGAAGTTGGCAGCTCAGGTTGCCTACACTGACCTGATGAAAAACAGCTCTTCTCCACACCTACGTGAAGGGTTTATGGTTGCGGTTGTTTACTCAGAGTCCAGGTAGAGCAGGGCCAGGGAGGTCAAGGAGATGGGCCTCAGAAATGAAGGTGGAGGGAGTACTTAGCTCTGGCATGTCAGAACTTAGAAAGGAATCAGCACCACCAGGAATCCTGAACCAAGATCCTAGAGAGGCTGAAAAGACTGTGCCCATTGGGCACTCTTAAGAGATGCCTTTCTTCCACTTTCACTAAATGATGACTGTCTTCCTCCCAGGCTACATTAGGACACTTCCGGTTTGGTGGCTCAGAGCATGAGCTTTGAAGATGTGGGACCAGACTTGAATTCCCCCCCCCACGACTTAATATCTGATCCTCTGATTCCTACTCTTGCTTAATAATGAGTCAATGAAATTATTTTAACAAATTTCTTAAAACAATGCTCGGTACCCAACGACCATTAAGAAATTAATTGCCATCACCAGAAGATCTAGGTTTGAGACTTAATTCCATCTGAGGCAGGTCAACTGACTTGACAGATTCTTAGTTTTCTCACTGACAGCATGGAAAAGATGGAAGTGGGATGGAGGAATAAATTAAGATACTGAGTGTGAACATGGTTAGTAAATTTTAAGGTGGAATGCAAGGATTCATGCAAATTCTAAGAAGCACATTCATAAATAATAATATTATTAATGTTTAAATGCTAATATTATGCATGTCATGTGTCACAGTCGCTTCTAAGCACTATTATGTATTAGTGCACTACCCTCATTACATCGCTATGACCTATCTACTTTATTATTTCTATCCTACAGAATGGAGGAAAGTGAGGCAGAGAGATTAAATAATTTGTCTAAAGAAGAGTAAATATTAAAACCCAGAGAGCCTGACTCTTCTTCTATCCTTGCTGTATTCTCTATAATTTATATACATATTTTCAAATTTAGATACACACTTTTAAGTTGTCAGACATGCAGATGTGTTGCTCTTAATGAACCGGATGGTTGGTTCTATGTATGTGGTAAGTGTAGCTATAGCTAATTCCACAAAGAGAAAATGTGTGACTTATCAAGATTTATGTATTTTTTTACTGGCTCATTCCACAAATATTGACTGAACTCTTACAATGTGGTAGGCATCATGGTAGACACTGGCAGAGGCACACTGGCATATTTCTCAAATATTTTTCAAGATTTCTATACCTACTACTTACAGACCATTTAGTCACTGCTTCACACAACCTGGCTTACTTCACCATGATCTCTACCATAATCACTCCAATTAACTACATTCTCAAACGTCACATTCTAGTTGCTTATTCCAATGTTTGTATGTGTTCACCATACCAACCTTAGCCAAAGTCTTTGTTTATTACCTTTTATTTAAAATTCCCTACTCTCCCAGTTCATATAATGACACTTCCCCCTTGGACAATAGTTTCATTGACTCATTTTCCTCACAAGCCATTATGCATAGAACATCCCCTGATCCCCATTTCTTCATAATCAAACTCTATGTATGCCCCAGCATTCAATGCCCTTCAAGATCACATCTCATACTACTTCTCCAGCTTTCCCTCCCACTATCTCCTTCATGCAGAAACCCTTCAGCATGCCTCACTCTTCTTTATTTGACCTATCTCCATATGTCTGTCCTGTTTGTTCTCAATTAACTATCTTCCCCATTTAGTGTTTGGTTCAAGACATCCTTCTCACTCCAGGCTGAGCCACAGATAAAAGTAACATTTCCTTCTCCATATCCCAATGGTAATTTGCCCTGTCACTCTCAAGACACTTACTGTATTTCATCCTGAACTACAACCCATTCTGTGGTTGTCTTTTAGCCTCCAGAAAGGTGTAAACACCTTCAGAACTAGTCTTCATCCTCCATTTCATCCTCAAGCCTAGCATAGATTTGTACTCATGGTGTTATTTATTGGATGGATGGATGGATGGATGGATGGACGAATGGATAGTCACAGGCTGACATTACTAATAAACTAAGATTTCTACTAAGACATATGTCTTATGACATTTAGGATGAAAACTAATTAAAACATCCATATTAGCAGGTGTCATCAGATACAATTTTTTTCACTTTAGAAATATTCTTAATTTGTAAAATAAGCAAAATTACAGGGGGGAGAGCCTTTAAAAATAAAAAGTAATTGTTGCTGGCATCACTAGCTGGAACTCTGGGATTCAGCATGCTGTTTATTGGCCAAACCCACAAAAGTCTCCAGTGCCTCTATTTCCTCCTCTGAATTCTGAAGTGAAGCTAAACAGGAATCTTCTAAGTGTCTGGCTGGCTCTGGAAATGTCTAGGTCCACCATGCATCCTTCCATAGATACTCTGGAAACAATACATATTATTTCTTCAAACAAGAAGAAATTAAGAAGGACATCCTATGGTATACGATTTACAATCATTTGTCATGGTAACTGGGAATAAAGCAGAGTTCACGCCTACCAGTGGGTTGTTTTAGAGAAAATTCTGAAAAGGATATTTATAAAAGAAGAAAGTGGCACCTATCAATATTCTCTGCCAAGTCTAAAATTCTTTGTGTGTATACAACACCCTGAATTACACTGAGCAGTGGTTCTCACAATATACATATACATACACATACACATATATATACACATACATATGTATATATCTTTCCATACATATGAATATGTATGTATGTATATATACACAAACATACGTTTGCATATATTTGTGTATATACATACATCCACGTTTATTTCATGTATGCATATACATGTATACACATATATATTTATATATGCATATATGTACACAAATTTTACATATATATTGTGAAATATTCAAGAAACAAAAGTTTTAAACTAGAAAAAAATGATAAAGAAGGGGTGCCTGGGTAGCTCAGTCAGTTAAGTGTCCAACTCTTCATTTCACTCAGGTCACACTCACAGTTTGTGGGTATAAGCCCTGCATCAGGTTCTGTACTGATAACAAAGAGCCCACTTGGGATTCTCTCTCTCTCTCCCTGCTCTCCCCCACTCTCTCTCTTATGCATACTTTCTCTCAAAATAAATAAACTGTTAAAAAATGAGAAAGAAGACAAAGAGATATGGTAGAAATGGAGCTAACTCCATTCAGCTGAAATAAAACAAATTTTCCATTTCCATGCTGAAAAGACAAAGGAAGTGCACCTTTTAAGATATTTATCATTACTCTACTTGTGAGGCCATTGCTCTGTTCTTGTCAGCAAGGAGAACAGAGCTAAAATGTGATGGAGTAGCAATGATATTTTGTATCATGCCCATTATTTTATCAGATTCTTCTAGCCCCTAAATTCTTCCTAAGTGAAACAAAACAAAATAATAAGAAATAAAAGTAAACTCATCTTCATTTTTTATAAAGGCCTTTGCTGGGAAAGTGACTTTAAAAGAGTGTCTGCCTCATCTGCATGGACACCTCTATCACAGCCATGTGACAAAAGAATGTGTGGGAGAGGTGGTCACGAATTATCAAGATTCCAGCACAGGTACCTCGTTTCATAAAAAAAAAACAAAATGAAAATACCCACAAGAAATGCCACCACTATGATCAGAAACAAGTTATGAGCATGACAAGTGAGAATGTATTCAACCAACTTTTCCAGAAAATGGAGAAAGTTTGCTTACTTTGGGTTTATAGGCACAGTTGCAGGGGAGGGTCCTGGGGTTGCCAATATTTGCATGTCCATCATATGTGAGGCCTTATAAAAGTGTCACCCCATGGATTCCTCACAACAGCTTTGTAAGACACATCTCTTCTCCCATTTTTAACAAATGGGGCTACAGAACTTCATCCAGTTAATCACTGGTGGAGCACAACATGAGGCCAATATGTCTGCCCCAAGGGCTATGCTCTGGGCTTCATCCTAATTCCTTTGGTGTCATCTACTACCGTACACATCAGTTTTAGAGTGCTTTTTTTACTTGATTACTTTTCGCCTTACAACAAGAAATAATAAGGTTGAGGCATTAGAACTATTTTTAACTTAATGGATAGCTTCAGGAAGTTTAAATTATTTGCCCAAACTCATGTGTTAAGTGTAGTACCTAAGACAAATGGTCAGCTTCTGATTTTGAAGCTAATTCTTCCTGTAGTAGTGCCTACTGCATTTCACCAAACTTGGTATCAAGACAAAGTACTGCATATGTTTTTATTCCTTAACACATAGTCCCATTTGGAAATACAAGATTAGAATTACACACACACACACACACACACACACACACACGTGCACACAGTACACTATAGGGTTACTTTAATAAGTATGATATGTGGAAATGTGTAATTTTTCATTAACATGAAGATTCCCAGCCAAATTGTTCTACCATAGGAATGCTGAATAAAGAAGAGCAGAAACTCCTCCAGCCAAAGAAAATTGCATAAACACAAAAAAAACACTAATAGCTGTACTCTATAATAGTAATAGAGGCATGTCTTTGCTTGATTGGACTAAAACAGCATTTTAATGGAATAACCTTCATTTGACATTTAGCTAACTGCTATTTCACAGAATCATGCTTCATTATAAAATGAGAGCCAATCTTAGCAATGATTGCAGCACTAGTTATTATAAAATGTTTCTTATTTTATTCTCCCAATCAATACCCTCCAACTCCAACTAGGCTTGTTTTCCTGCTTCTGATTTGAAGGAGGAATGAAAAGGGGACAAAAAACTTCCCAAAAGGCATTATCCTGAGAAACAATACTGCTTTTCAATCTCCAACAATACTGCAGTCATATATGTTAGCACATTTGTTTATTATAACCACCATTTGAAGATAGCTATTAGTTTTCCTTAAATGAAAGAAGGAAGAAGTTGAAGTCAAACATGTCCAGTGACTTTCCCAAGGCTGCAAAGCTATATTATACTGAAATGAGAGCTGAAACTCAAATCTAGTCAGCTGCAGCCTGTTGCATCTCCTCCTTATACTGAAACTTAATTTGACTTCTCTCAGGCTTTGAAAAGACTAAGAGAAGTTTCATCAATATCAGGTAAAACCTGAGGTCCAAGGGGTTTCTTTAGGAACTCAATCCAATTGTGTTTCTAATCTTAAAATCCATTTTTTCCATTTAATTTCAGCTCATTAGAACTAAAACAAACTGCAGAGAGCATTCATTGAAGAAACATTATTTTGTCCAATTATGGACCAGAGATCATACAGGTCCCAGAGATACAAAGATGAAGAAGGCAGCACCCATGGCTCTAAATAACCGACTGCAAAGCTAATTATCTGCACCACAAAAAGAAACAAAATGTTAAGGCTGCTGGAGTAGATATATGTGCAAGGAAGAAATGGATACAAAGGAAAACATGCTCAAATTTGCCACTGGGCCCAGGAAAGCGGGCCAAAAATTCAGAGGAGGTTAACATTTTAGTTAGAACCTTTTTAATGTGCACATGTTCATAAAAGCAGAAAGAAGGGGTGAAGAGGTGGTGGCTGGATAAGATATGGCATAACTAGAGGTCTGGTGGACTTGGAGGGAACTGCAGTGGGATGGAGTGTGCATGTGAACTAAAGAGAGGAAGTCGGGGGGGCAGGGGGGGGAAGAATGCATGTGTTTGTGGGTAGGTGAGGGCAACAGAAGACTAGCCATCATTAGCTCCTCATAGCACTTTGATGTGAATCAGAAAAGGGTGCCCCTAAAGGGGCCAAATATTCACAGTCACTCTCCTTTAGGCCAGCTGCCTAACATGGTGGCCTTAAAGAGAGAATACAGAAGAGATACAGAGCAGACAAAAGATTGGAGACACAGTGAAGCCACGTAGGGTCTGAATGCTCAACTTGCTCCCATGTTATGGAGTTTTACAAAGTTTTACAAAGGAACAAAACTGGCAGTAGAAAGAAGGCAGGAGATGACAGCAACTGCAATGAGGTCCAAATCACACCTTACAACTAACTTCCTTTTCTATAACTAATTTCATGTTCTCTCAAGAGATAGGAGAAGAAAATGAAAATAGTCAATTAAGGACAATATGTGCTCCTTCACTTTTTTAAATCTTTTTTTTAGTCAGTTTAAGCACAGAGAATTCAGGGCTTCTTTCCCCNAGGCAGGAGATGACAGCAACTGCAATGAGGTCCAAATCACACCTTACAACTAACTTCCTTTTCTATAACTAATTTCATGTTCTCTCAAGAGATAGGAGAAGAAAATGAAAATAGTCAATTAAGGACAATATGTGCTCCTTCACTTTTTTAAATCTTTTTTTTTAGTCAGTTCAAGCACAGAGAATTCAGGGCTTCTTTCCCTTGCCCTTAAGAACTAAGTTTTGATGTGGGAGTAGGGAACTTACGTATCAACATGGCATCAGCTCCTGGGCCCACGTGCTGGCATCGTTGGCCTCTCCTGCCTCCCAGAGATGTTCGGCACCCTGCTTGGCCTTTGAGTAGCCTGTCATAATGCCTACAGAAGGCTGACTGATCACATCTGATTCTTTTAGGTACCCTGTAATACCTATTTATTCAATTAATATTTATGGGGGACCTGGTATATACCAGAGAATGATCTAGGTTCTACAAACAGGCAGTAATAAGCAAATGAGGCAGAAACCTCTGTCTGACTGTGTTGAAATCCTACTTACTGTTGATGTTTGTGCTGTAGTTTCTAGGAGTAGGTCCCAAGTCCCTGCCCCTGTGACCTCATCCCAATTCCAGGCCTTCTTTAGTCTGAGATACCACTAAGCCCCTTTGGATGTCTTCTTCAGTCATGTGTAAACTACTTTCCATGCATCAGAATACAACGATGTCTTATTAAATGCAAGGTTGGAATTTCCCCAGGCTACACCATAAAGAGTGGAGAATAATGTTCCTCTGAAAGGGGGTGAGTGGGGAGCAGTACATGGACATCCCACCCCCTGCCCATCAATTTCCTTTTTCCTAAAACCCAAATCATAAGAGAGCGTCTAGGTCTCCTTTTCTCTCTTCTGTGTCCTTATGTCTTGTCTCTCTCATTCTTCAGTCTCATGATCTGGTCAGCTACTCAAAGGGGAAATATATCTGAGCCATAACTATTATGAAAATATTGTGTTTATTAAACAATGATTCAGATTTAAGTTCCTTGAGGCCAATCTAACACAGGAGGCACAGATGAGGAGAAACTGAGAGCAAACACTTGCACAGACTTGGAGGTTAAGGCAGCTCTAATACCTAGGATGACGTCTAAGTGTCTTCCTGGGTACCTGAAGTGATGATGACATTATTCACAACCACAGGGGACAAGAGGAAAACTGCAAAGATGCTCGGCTCAGAGTGTGTGTGTGTGTGTGTGTGTGTGTGTGTGTTGTGTGCCTGCTGTACTTGAGGTATTTGAGAACATCTGATTGAAGATGCCCACCTATGTTTCAAAAACTGGCCTGAGGATCTGTCTGTGTAAATCCTTAGCACAGGAGTAGTGTTTAACGGAGGATCAATGGGGAGAAGAAGGGGGGAAGTGGTGGGGGAAAGGGAGAGAGGCAAACCATGAGAGACTCTTGAATGCTGAGAACAAACTGANAAAAAAAAAAAGGAGTAGTGTTTAAAGCCACGGAGAGGTCATCTCATCCAACTCTCCCTCCCCACCACCACCAACCCATTTTGTAGGTTCAATATCTGAAGCACAGAGTTTACTCAGCAACATAACCAGGGTCAAATGGCTATTTTCTGGCAGAGGCAATCTAAAGTATTCCTCAGTTCCAGCCCTGCAACAAGGTCCACCATAAGTTAGCAAGATCATGTCTCAGATGGAAAGAGATGAAAGAGGAAACAAAATCTACAGATTTCAACCAAAATGTTAGACTCAGAGATATTACTCATGTGAGAAAATTGTAAAGTTAAACTATCCCTGGACGAACAGTTGTGTGTGCTTCCTGAGACACCTGCCACATTTACTTGTCACCAAAATGAACAGAACAGCCCCCAGGGCAAGAGACCCTTCGCATAAATTAGGTGTGAGGGATGAAAAGCACATTGCAACATCTCTATAGCAGAGTGCAGAAATGTTGGTTTGCTGCAGAATGGACTAACTTCTTACCACAAACTCTTTAGTCAGTGATTGTGTTACTGTAACATGAAGAGAAATGACTGCCCGTGGGAGAAAAAGCACATCTTAGGGGGTGGGGTGGGGAACACCAGTTTACCCTTCCATTGGTTCTTGAACAACTAAGCAGTCTGTTCTTCTGAAAGAGATAAGTCTCCAATGTTAACCTTCTCCTTCAGATTGACTGATCAAAGACCTGTTAGCCACACCAATGCGAAACATGCTTCTCTACAGACTCATGGACTGGGGCTCATTTTCTACTATCGGTTTAACACAATTGCTTCTTTTTCACTCAATTATACCAAGGTGTCTAATAGGAAAGTTGGTTCTGTATGTTTAAAAGCTTGCAAATTAAAAGCAGTAGACATGTCTGTGTCTCTCCCTCCCTCCCACATGACCATATGCTGCTCATCCTTTACGGCCCAACTTAATTATCTCAGTACCTCATGTTCTCAGTGTAAGGTCCAAATATTCGAGATGATAAAAACACCACTAGCTTTGGAAAACAAGTTACAGAATGATAGATGATCACACATTAAATTATCCCCTGAGATTTCAAACATAATCTCCCATTCTGTGAAAGATCACAAATTCTTTCCTCCAAGATAAAAGTCTCAAAACAAGGAAAAATCACTTCAAGTGTACTCCCAAACCCCACTGCCCACATAGATCTGCTTATCAAGGGAATCTGTTTATCATTCATTTGTTGTTTCAGGTAATAACCAGAGCTGGGTTCAAATCCCAGCTCCACTACTGGTCCTGTGTTATGTTCCAGACACTCATGTAGGCTTTGCAGAGAAATGCTTTGGAAGAACTTAAACACTAGCTCAAACAGTGTACAATCCTGTGTGGAGCGAGACACGCAAATAAATGATTGCCATGTACGTCACCGGGTGATGATGATGATGGTAGATATGTGCACGAGGGAGCTAAAGAGGAGTAGGGAGATCAGAGAAGGCATTCCAACAGAGAGACGAGGCACTGATGGTAGAGCAGGAAACTTCTAGCCAGTTACAGAGAAGAGGGTGCTGCACAGGTGGACTGCTTTATGAGACAGAGAAGATGGGTGCTGCACCCTTGGCAAAGACTGCTTTCTGACAAAATGGTAAGTCCACATGTTCCTTATATTTTACTGTCTGCCCTCTCCCTTGAGTGCTGTCCTATTTAGAATACTGTTTTTTTCCCCCAGAATCTCTACTGTAATCTTCAACCAAGACTGTCCTCTACATGAAGCCCTCACTGCCCAGACTTTCCCATCCCCAGCTCCAATTTTAACACTGATTCTCCTAAGCAAAAGAATTGGTATAAATAATACTAAGATGTCTCAAGAGTTTCTTGGGTGACTCAGATCGCTTCTCTCCCCTCTACTAGCTGTGTGACACTGAGCATAAATTTAACTTCTAAGCCTCCAATTGTTTGTCCACATAGTAAAGATTGTAACTCACTGGGTCAGCACCAGTGAACACTCAATAGTCAATACCATATATCTCTAAATAAAGACTGAAAACATTTTCTTTAATGAGAATATCCTAAAGTAAATTTTTGGGAAATTTGATAGCGTACATTTTTATGGATATGTTCAAAATACTTAAACACACACTTTCAATAATTAGTTATATGTTATTCACTTACATAAAATAATATTTAATGTAAATAGTGTCAGAATTTAAAATATTGCTATTTCAGGGCACCTGAGTGGCTCAGTTGGTTGAGCATCCAACTTTGGCTCAGGTCATGACCTCGTGGTTTGTGAGTTCAAGCCCCGTGTCGGGCTCTGTGCTGACAGCTCAGAGCCTGGAGCCTATTTCAGATTCTGTGTCCCGTCTCTCTCTATGCCCCTCCCCTACTCATTCTCTCTCTCTCTCTCGTTCTCTCTCTCTCTCTCTCTATAAATAAATATTAAAATTTAAAATAACATACTGCTTTTTCAACTCATACTTTACAAATCTGTTTTTTCTAATTGTTCAGATACATATTCAACATCAGCCTTCATCATCACAGAACACAAGTTTCAGAGCTCATCCTTGCTCCTTGAAATAACAGAATTTTGTATGCTGTAACATCCTTGTTTGATGCTGCCTCTGGAATTTTATTCTAGGATTCAGATGCCCATCTGCCTCCCCTGAACGTGTTATTAAAAATATCCAAAGGTTCAGTCTAGCTAGGTAGAGATAATCCAAAATAAAGAGTTGAAGAATGACAAAATTAAATTTAGGAAAAAGGGAGGGAAGAAAGGAAGGAGAGATGGAAAAAAGGAAGGAACAAATGATACGCAGTTACAACTAAAATGTTATTAATATAGTTATAAAATTATTTCAAGTTTAATGTAAAACAGAAGCGACATTAAGATTTATAATTTAATACTATACAATACTGAACTGAAAATCCTAAGTTGTTCATTATAAAGAGAAAGTGGGGTCAGGGATTAAGAAATACAATCACCCTAACGTATTTAGTCAGTAGACAATCAAATTGTCTTTTTTGTCTTCAGTTATAAATAAGCATGCACATTTTTTTAAAAAAGGTGAAAGGTCTATACGATCTGAAGAGAAACCAGGGTATAGCATGCACATATTTAGGAAAGCGCTACACTCCCCCTTTAAAACAAAGAGTAACCTTACTCTATTTCCCTTTCCCCAGAGCAATCTCTCCCAGTTTTTTTTTTTAATTTTTTAATGTTTTATTTATTTCTGAGAGAGAGAGAGAGAGACAGTGTGAGCAGGGGTGGCTCAAAGAGAGAGGGAGACACAGAATCCGAAGCAGGCTCCAGGCTCTGAGCTGTCAGCACAGAGCCCGATGCAGGGCTCGAACCCACGAACTGTGAGACCATGACCCAAGCTGAAGTCGGATGCTTAACAGACTGAGGCACCCAGGGGCCCCTCTCCCAGTTCTTTAGCTGGATAGTCTCATTTGCTTCTTCATTCTGTGCTTTTACTGCTATTCCTTGCCTTTTCGGTTTCAGTTGTAATCCCTCAGACTCCTCCCTGGAAGACGAAGCTTTGGCTGGGTTTCCTTTGCCAGCCTCCAACACGCACGCACGTAAACGCAGGCACGTACATGCACACAGGCACGTACACGCACGCAACACACGCACGCACGTACACGCACGCACATGTTCCCTCGCACGCTCGTATTGTTATTCCCCCTACTTCCTACTTCCCAACGTGGTTTGATACGTTTCCATGATTGTTACCAGAAAGGTGCTGTTTAGAGCTTGTAACAAACCGGGGAGCAAAACGTGAACTTTTGGAAGAAGTCTCTTCCCGAAAGACCGGCTCGGATTGGAACTGACCGTAAACTACCCCAGTGAGCCGCTCTCCTCGCAGATCTCTGGAAGGGTTTGGCCTGAGCGAAAATTTGGAAAAGGAGTTTCCTAGGCGGGACTGACCACAGCCCTCGGGCCGCAGTGGATCTATCTTCCACGCCTCCACCAAGCATCCTAAATTCCCCTCCCCCTCGCTGGCATCTTGGCACATTTCGCGGGCTTGACCCTGACAGTGTGATCCAAACCTTAACACACGAAGGTCCACAGCCTTCTCAGTTCAGGGTGGGTGCACGTATCCACTCACAGTCTCAACGGGACAAGGGTGACCCAGGGGCAGCCAAGTGGATCACCCTGGTGCCTCCTATAGCCCTCCCTGCCACCACCATTTTTCACCCATGCACAAGCTGATTCATTCATAAGCCAAACTTACTTTACTTCAAATGTTCATACAGAACCTCCTTATAGATAAAAGGGCGGGGTGGGGGTGTGGGGGGACAAGTCAGGGAAGGTGCACTGGTGCCATCGTGGTAGGTGATACATAAGTCTAGTGCTCACGTACCATACACGTGTTCTCCAGTCCTAAAATTCCATCCCAGATACATCACTTCCACCTTAGAATAGACAGCTGCTGGACATGTTCAGCCCTGGGACCCACTTCATGCCTCAGTGGCCATGACACACCTACACAGTAATGAGAAGTTCGGGCCGTAGGGTCATTTGGCATCTAACAGTCAAATGGTCCATCTCTCCTAGGGCCCAGTAACATGCCACAAACTGTTTCTCAAGTGACATGTGATTGTCTGTAGTAAAATGGCACGCACTCATTCTAGAATCCCAGGGGTTTGAGTTGTGGTTCTCCTACTGAGCTTGCCGTAAACGCCGCCATGCATCCCTGCCCACGAGGAACGCTCCAACATCACAGGGTCGTAGACCCAAAAGGAAAGGTGATTGTCTCTTGGCCTAGATTTGCTACAGTGCCTTTCCTGTTCCAGGCCTGACTCAAAGCTGTGCCAGTTAGTTATGTGCCATTCAGTATATCTGTGACACGATATATCTGCGTCGCCCAGCAAATGGCTGGAACAAAATACCTATAGCTTTGTCTGATAGGCTTGTGTGGAAAGATAAGTCATGTGAGCACACAGTAAGTGAGCAGCACCTACCAGCCAAGAAAAGAAGCCTCGGAATGAAGTCCACCTTGCCAGCACCTTGATCTTAGACATCCAGCCTTCACAACAGTTGAGAAAGAAATTTCTGTTGTTTGAAACACCCAGTCTGCAGTATTTTTTATGGCAGTTCAAACTGACTAATATCTAAAGAGGCATACTAGATGCTGCTTTTCCTTAGGTCTTGGAGAGGGATGCTGTCTTACCCTGTCTTATGGCTTCTGAGGGTAGCCATAACAAGGTATTAAAACGGAGTGGCTCAAGGCAACAGAAATTTATGGTCTCACAGTTCTGAAGGCTGGGAGTTTCATATCAGAATGTCTGAGTGGTTGTGTTCTGGTGACAGCTCTCTTCCGGCGTGAAGCCAGTAGTTTGCTGACTGTGTGGACAGAGAGAGAGGGAGGGCAAACCCTCTGATGTCTCTTCTTTTAAGGATACAATCCCATTATGAGGACCCCACCCTCAGAATCTCATCTAATCCTAATTCTCTCCCAAGAGGCCCCATCTACAACGCCATCACATTGGCATTGACACATTTTAGAATCCTAACATATTCCTAGTAAGTTTTACAAAGATGGCACAAGAAATAGTTACACACAGGGACAATTGGGCGGTTCAGTCCGTTACGCATCTGACTTCAGCTCAGGTCATGATCTCACGGCTTGTGAGCTCAAGCCCCGTATCGGGTTCTATGCTGACAGCTCAGAGCCTAGAGCCTGCTTCAGATTCTGTGTTTCCCCCACTTTCTACCCCTCCCCGACTCATGCTCTGTTTCTCAAAAATAAATAAACATAAAAAAAAAATAGTTACACACAGATCTTACTTATGAATGCATGCGTAAACATCCTCAATAAAATACTACCCCATTGGGGCAGATTTGCTACTGCTCACCAATATTCATTTTCCTGTCTTTCTTGGCAAATGGAAGGATTTTACTTCCATACTTTGTTGAATTTAGCCAAGGCCATGTGAGTTTCTATAGCCAATGAAATGTGCAGAAATAAATGCTTTGGGGTTACTATCAGTGCATTACCAGGGCCCAATTCTTCACCTCTCTCCCCCTGCTCCAGAGACCGAGGCAGTTGTGTTCAGACACAGAGCAAGCACCTATCTAACACCTGCTGGGGCTTTGTGAGGCTAAAAACTAGTCTTTGTTGTTTTAAGTCACTGATGTTTGAGATTGTTTCTAACCAGGAAATAGTCTAGTTTATGTGACAGCTATGCCAATCAATTTCAATGGAATATTTAAATATGTAAAAATCCAAGTATCCAAGGAAAGAAAGGGTGAATCAATGTCAAGAAGTCTACTATCTTAACATTGCAGGAGTGAAATTAAAACTATATATGCATTCAGATAAAATGTTATCACTCTACTCAAAAACAATTTTCTGTATATGAGGCACCTGGATGGCTCAGTCAGTTAAGCCACCGACTTGATTTCAGCTCAGGTCATAATCTCACAATTTATGGGTTTGAGCTCCACATTGGGCTCTGTGCTGATGGCACAGAGCCTGGTCAGATTCTCATTCTCTCTCTCTGTCTCTCTCTCTCTCCCTATGCACCTCCCCTGCTCCTGCTGAAAATAAATAAATAATTAGTTAATTTTTTAAAAAGAATAAAAGAGGGGCACCTTGGTGGCTCAGTCAGTTAAGTACCAGACTTTTAATATTGGCTCAGGTCATGATCTTGAGGTCATGGGATAAAGCCCCATGTCATCTGTACTGAGCAAAGTTTGCTTGGGATTCTCTCTCTCCCTCTCTCTCTCTTCCCCTCCCCCTGCAATCTCC
The DNA here is from genome assembly GCF_008692635.1 of Crocuta crocuta. Classification (NCBI taxonomy): domain Eukaryota; kingdom Metazoa; phylum Chordata; class Mammalia; order Carnivora; family Hyaenidae; genus Crocuta; species Crocuta crocuta. Next base: position 14,158,694 of record NW_027551568.1, on the reverse strand, counting down.
TGCACACACTTTCACGCCTGCGTGCTCACTCTGTTTCTCAAAAGAAATAAATAAACTTTAAAAAAAATAATAAAAGAGTTCTTACTTAAAGTGCTAAGTACTAACCAAACACCAATTAGCATCGTGTTATTGAAGAACCAACAGAGACATTACAGCATAACCCATGAAAACTAAGACCGAGGCAGTTATGCTTGCTATAAAAACCAAGATTGTCTTCTCAAAGCTCTAGACAATGAAATAAGACATGAAACAATTTTAGAAAAGGAAAGACAAAATTATCATTCATAAATAATTCTATATTATACTGAGAAAACATGTAAAAATTATCTGAAAAACTCTTAAAGGTGATAAAAAATTAATTCAGTTAGTTAACTGACTACGAAGTGATATAAAAACGCAAGAATATCAAAAAGGCCAGAAATAATCATTCACTCGCTAATATTTTTTAAACTCCTACCATGTGTCAGGCTCTATTCTAGCTCTAATAATATAGCAGTGAATAAAACAGCAAAATTTCTAGCTTTGTGTGTATAATAATAATACTATAAGTAAAATACATACAGAAATTTTACATTTAACATCACTATTTGCCTCATCCATTCTATTAAACAAGACATTTTTGCATGAAAATTATAACTTCACAGGAACATATCTTCCATTACTTTAAATCTGTTGGCATTGGTGGTATAGTGGTGAGTATAGCTGCCTTCTGTTATTTTAAATCAGGAAAATAATAATCTATTATATACATTCACCCCAAAATTCAACCAATATCCTACAACTTAATTAAAACACAATCAAATACAGAAATATTAATAACAAATTTTTACATTGGAGTGTAAAATACTTAACACTGTTCTTGCACACCAAATGACTGATATTATTGTTAACAAATAGCTCTGGCTATATAGTATCATGATGTACATCTCCTTACTTGACGTTCAGTTCTCCCTTGCTGGAATTTTAATGTTCTATCAGGGTCTTAATAACCAAGAGGTATTTCACTGACAAAATATTAATTGGGAGATATTTGTAGGATTTTTCTGTAGTAGGTTAAATTCTGGTAAGTGCAGTGGAGAGAAAGAAAACTGAGAAGGAAGATCAGGGATGTGGGAGATGAACAGGTGTTGGCGAGTTCAAGTCGGGTAGCTGAGGAAGGTCTAACAGAGAAGGTGAGATGGAGACTTGAACTGGGGGATTATGCCATGTGGTAATTTGGCAGACAGGGAATTGACATTGATTGAGTCAAAAAAAAACAGGATATTTGAAAGGACCTGAGGTAGGAGTATATCTGGGGTCTCTGAGCACAGCAAGTTCAGAATGTCTGGAATGACAAGAGCTGTATGAACCGGGGTGAGTGCACAGGATGTTGGAGAGAGAGGCAGGAAGGCCAGGGGAACTGGATGATGACCTGAGCGTTCGGGACATTATTGTAAATACTGTGGATTCTGCTAAGAAGTTGAAGATCGTGAGTTTTGAGCTGAGAAGACAATGATACATTTCAACAATTCTAAGGCATAAGTTTAATTTTATTTTCACATTTTAACATCACTGAAATAGAGATGTGTTTTGCAATAAATGCTGTATTATGTGGCAATTTTTTTTCCAATTAGGCATACATAAAATGGGGTCTTGTAAAAATCTATGTTGACCTAACTTTTGAGGACTGCAGTAAGCTGATATATTAATAGCATCATTCTGGTTGCTGTTTTGAGAAAAGACAAAAGGATACCAAGGGAAGCCTAGAAAGAAATCTAAATTATTTGGAAATAAAATAACTTATTTATACAAATGTCATGGGCCAAATAAATCACACAGAGAATTAGATTCTATTTTAAACTGAATTATAATGAATAAAAACATAAATTTTTGTTCCTTTGATAGAAATATAGAGATTTAAATGCTTAACTTGGGAAGAAAGATTTGTTTACAAATATACAGTATATAACAAAAAATGCTTAAAATGCAAATAAATTCATAGAAATACATTAAAGTGTAATACACAAAGTATAGTGTTTCTTACAGTGTTTAACAGAGAATCTCAAGTACATATGTAAATGTTTGTACCTGAATTGTTTGTCAAAATTTATTATACAGTAGAAATTTCCACTACTAGCATGTTTATTTTCTACTTAGAAAAAGGAACAAAACTATTTTTGAATATACAAAGGCAATGTGTTTTATCTTAACTCCTATGGGTCTTACTTATCTTTGCTTCGCAACTGCCTCCACCTTGAGGTTAAATCTGCACAGTTCATTTTTTGGGAATCAGTTTCCATACGCTCAATATATTCATAATTCCTAGTGTTAAACTAGCTGCAGAATAACTGGTAGAATCTCTTTCTTCACTTCCAGTTTTGCAATCTCTTATTCTTGATTTCTCAAAAATAAGAAGACCATCATCTCTAACTGTAACTATGGTGAGTTGTTCTAAAGAAGAGAAACCTCTGGTTTATTTAATAAAAGTACAGTTCAGGGATGTGAGTGAAGCCTCTTTAATCAAACCTTAAAATTTCAGCCTGATCCATCTCAACAAGAAATGAATTTCCAACAAAATTTTACCTTTTACATTTAATATATAGTAGCAATATTTTAATATATTTACATTGTTTTGCCACATATCAATTTTTGAATTGGGAATCCCATCCAGAAGAAACTACAAAATATTTAGAGATTTTTGGCCACAAAAATAATTTTAATATCCATTTTTTGTTACAGCAATGGCAGGTGGTGAATCAATAAAAGTCTTTCAAAATAAAAACACATTGGGATAATAGGCGGGTAAATTGTAATGGAAAATAATTTCAAAAAGATAAAAAATGATGCCTACTTCTTATAAGATAGTTTCTGCATATCTATAAAATGAATATTTATTATTTATATATTAAATGTAAACTTTTCTTCATTTTTAAAATGTTGCAAATAAAAAATAAAATGTAGTATTATTAAAATGCACATGACGGGGCGCCTGGGTGGCTTAGTCGGTTAAGCGTCCGACTTTCGCTTAGGTCGTGATCTCGCGGTTCGTGGGTTCGAGCCCCGCGTCGGGCGCTGTGCTGACTGCCAGCTCAGAGCCTGGAGCCTATTTCAGAGTCTGTGTCTCCCTCTCTCTCTGACCCTCCCCTGCTCACGCTGTCTCTCTCTCTCTCTCTCCTAGAAATAAATAAAAATATTTTAAAAAAATAAAATGCACATGACATTAACATGTATTTAGTATTTACTCTATGCTTGCATCTTTACTAAGTAATTTCAGAGCTATCCCATTTCCTTGATACAAAAAGACTGCAGGATGGATATAATGCCCAAACAACAGATGAGGAACTTAAGATCCACAGAGGTTAATTATCATGCCAAGGACCACCGAGCTAGTAAGTTGCCCAGCTTGGAATTTAACTTAGGATTCTTGACACCAACACAAATGACACAGCTACTGACGTTTTCCTATTTTTTATTTTTTCTTTGACAAATTAACAATTTAAAAAATGCATCAGACATACTTATTAAGCATCATGCATAAGTATTAGAAATCATGGTTTCTTGCAATCTAGTCAGCAAGATAGGCCATGCCACAATGTATTCAATCAATCTTTCCTTCTTTCCTCCCTTCCCCCTCCTCTTCCTTCGGCTTTCCTTTCTTCCTTCCTTCAACAAATGATTCCTGGTTATATTGCTTGTCTGACACTTTGCTTAGCACTGAGAGGTCTATGCTCTATCTTAAGTATATAATTTATAGCAAAAGTTACAACAAGGGAAACTGTTATAGGAGTTAGAAGAGAAGGAATTCTGTAGTGTCAGTACTTAAGTATTCCTGAGTTGTATAACTAAAGTCACTTCTCAATATTACTACTAGTGCTTACAATGTAATTAACAGTTATCTCAAACTCATTAACTAATTTCCTTTTAACCACTCACTCATTTCTTCACGACAAAGAGAGAAAAAAAGTCAGCCTATGTGACTGGGAGTCTCATTGACATGAAACATTAAAGGGATGTGAATTCCTTTGAAAACTCATAAATAAGAGTGGCAGAGACCTGTTAGGTCAATCAATGCTCATTGCCACCCTACCCTCCATGCCCCATAGTCTCACTGTCCCTTATGCATTCTTCCCTATAAGCTTTAGTGTGCTTATCTTTTTACACCTCTCTCTCTCTCTTAAAATGAGAGGTCTTTGAAAACTCCTGAAGTATCTTTAGTGCTTAGTGAAGCTGTACAGTACTAGGTTCTAAATAATGAGTGTTGCATCAGTGAATAAAAGCATGATCTCTATAGTACTCTCAGTACTACAGTAGTATGGCAAAAAGCATGTAGGGAGGGGAGAAACCAGTCATAGATAAAGCAATATTCTCTTCATATAAAATTTTGCCAGTCTTTGTTGCCATTTCAGGAATGGGAGCAGGTAGTGATGTCTCCTCTCCTCCTAGATTCCATGAAAATGATTGATATAAAAAGAAAATAAGGAAAACCTTACCTCACCACTGGACACCAAGGCAGAGTGACATGCGCAGAGATTTCTATTAGACGTGATAAAGACCAATATAACGGTGTTAAATGATGGAGATGTTTCTTTCTCACACAACAGTCCCAGCATGCATATCCCAGGTGTGATATCCAATTGCGTGTGTTTGGAACCCAGGCTTATTCTATCTTCCTCTGCCATCCCTAATACACCGTTCATATCTCATGCCTAAGGGGACTGTTCCAGCTCCTTCCACCACATGCACATCCCACTGAACAGGAAGGAAAAAGAAAAGGACTACATGAGTTAAAAGGCATGAGGTTGCACCTATGAAATCCAGACACATGATCCAATCACATGATCCAAGCCAACTGGGAGAGAGGCTACAGAAGAAAAAGAGGAAGGAAGTTTGTGGGGGAAAAGCAGATAGCCCGCGCTAAAGTATACTTTGAATGATGTCAGATTAATGTCAAAGTGGATAGAAAATCTTTTTGTATAAAGGGGTAGCATTGTTTTCTGTAGGAAAAAAAATGGAAGAGGTCTAGTAGAGAAGATGGGATGGATGGACCGCATAACTCTCAAGGACCCCCAGTAAAGGTGCTGGTACTTCTGATGCCAGAGGTCAGAGATCAGAGAGTCCATTGCAGCATCTGTGGGTTGCAGGAAAAGAAAACTATCTAGGAAGCCCCTTGAGAGTCTGACAAAGTGACAAGGAATGACTTGGCCCAGTAAAAGTTGTGGCATTGGCTCTCTTTTTAATCCCCACCATCCACCTGTTCCTCATTGCTGGCTAAGAGGAGGTAGACTCAGTTAAACCTTTTTCTCTATCCCCTCATTTGGATCTGTAAGAATCAGACAGAAAACCTCACTGACAGGACTCATTTCAACCTACACAGTCTACACAAAGCCAACAGAGCCATCTCTTTGAAAAGATGAGCAAAAAGAAATATTCAGATATAGAAAAGATACCATGGTTCAAAAGAAAAAGAACAGTCTGTGGAAGATGCAAACGCACGTCAGTGGAACAGGTTTGCTGCCAGAAGTGATATTTTTTAAAACACCTGAATTTTGTTCTTAACAAGTAAGAGAAGACATACACAGCAAAACAACTAGTACAGGCTGTCCTGAGGAAAGCATGATTTATGATCAGGAAAGAATAGTCGGGGATTAAACATATGATTGCTGAATTAAAAACTGCAGTGTAGATTGTCACTGAATACAGTTGAAAAGCAAATTAGTGAAGAAGAGAGCTAGCCTAACAATTGATACTAGATGCCAGAATAAAAAGAAAAAGTGACAGAAACCGTAAGAGTAAAGATTAAAATAAAACATGACAATGGATGGAAGTTTAGCACGTGTTTAACATAACACTTCAGATTTTGAAAGGTCACCCAAGTACCAGAAAAAAATTAGTGAAAAGAGACACATTGTCATTTTATACTCTTCATTTTACACATTCACAGTAATATGCTCAATTACATTTTTCAAATTCAAAAAAAAAGGAAAAAGACACTTGGTTACATGTACTGAAAATAAGAAGGAAGAGAAAGAAGGCATGGAGGAAGAAAGGAAATATAAGCTGTCTTTCACCCTCCAATAAATGCAAGTTCAAAAATGTCAAAGACTCCGTAATCTTCTTCATTTGTCTGCAGCACCTAGGAGACCCTGGCACATAATAGGTGCTCAATAGGTTGAATAAGTGAAATTTCTGTGTTTTCAGCCTACAAACTTTTGGCCAATAATTCTACTACAAGCCATATTACTGTTCTGGTATAAGAAAAACAGAAAGACAATCTCATATGTGAATTTAGAGACTATACTTTGCTCTTATATCCTTTGTGAAAAGCACATTAAATGTTTTGTGACAGTTGGCTGAGAAAAGAATAAAAGCGTAGACACAAAGATAAGAGGGCATCCTAGTATTACAAACAACCGGTAATATGAAATAAAATTACATGTAGAGTAAGGCTGAACAGTTATTGTTAATGTTTATGTACTTAAAGCAAATGAGAAAATACTTCTCACAAAGTATTATAAAAATAATGTAAATTAAAATAACATAAACATGTATATACCTACAATGTTAATAACATTATAATCACATAAGAAAATACATATTTATTACAAGCCTGGAATGTGAGTTCCAGATTACGAAAACAAAAATTGGGGTTTGGGTAGGAAGTAGCAGAATGAGCTTTCCGTGTTATTGTAAGCAAGGGTAGATGCACACCATTTTTTATTTGATGTTGATAATATCACAGAAATGTCACATCAGATCTAATTTTAAAAACAAAATGAATTTACAAAGAAATGGTGAACAGAAATGATGAAATTACAATTTGTCTAAGCCCCAAATGCCTGCTGGGTGCCGATTCATCCCTGTCCTTTTGTGGTTCAGATGCCTGCATTTCAGCTGCTCGCTTGTCAAACATGGATTTAAGGAAATCTTCTTCATGGCACACCAGGAATGGAGAAGGTCGCCCGCCCACTTTGAAATCGTTGAAATCGCGTCCCTTCACTGGTAGCCATGTGACAACAGGGTTTCTTCCTCTGCCTGTCTCTTGCTGCCTGCCTCAAAGTACCACCTTGGCAGAGGACCCACACCCATCTGCCCACCAACACCTCTGGCTCACACCCACCGCATTCCACAAGCCTGGGTCCATCAACAGCTGCTTTGTATTGTGCTTACAAAGTTCAAGTTGCTGTTAAAGGACCTTCTGGCACTACTTCTCTGTTATGACATTTCAACTCATTTGGACCTGAGATTACCCACATGGAGATTGCTGGCCTGGCCGTCGGTGGTGTCCAGCCAGCGTTTACAACATAGTTGGGGGAAAAGAGCCTCTTCCCAGAGGTATGTGTGGATTATCCCATCAGGAGTCAGCTTCCAGCTCACTAGTTCTAGTTGGTGACCCCTCTCTGGTGTTTAAAAGCACTTACATTTGCATACTGCACACCAGTGTGCAGTGTGGGGGTCCAGGAATTCATAACACTTCACATCTCATAACAAAGCCGCCCTGTGAAGGACTAACTCAGCAGGACCTAGAAATGTATCCATGGTCTCCATCCTGCCTCATGCTCTGAATTTCTCACTCCCTGAATCACCTCTCAGACCAAAGCAAGCACTGAGGAACTGTTGAAAGCCACTGTATTTGCTTTCCTCTGTTTGCTTTTCACACCTTTCCTGCTTTGGGGGAGGTGATCCGGCATTCGGATTTAAAAGAGCTGCTTCTGAGCACTAGGCTCCATTGAGGAGTGAAACTAAACAGGAAGGGAGAAGGTTCACGGAATTCTTTATAACCTCTATGTTAAATAATGTCAACAGGATGCTGAGAACAAGATCTGTCGAGGAAATTCCACAACTAAATGATGAAAACTGATGGTACCTGAAAAGAAAGTCCTGGCTGGCGTTTGCTTTGATCTCAGGACCTAGTTACAAAGGAGCTTGGAAGGGCAGAGTTTAGAAATAAAGAAGAAAAATTAACATCAAATGATCTAAAGAGTAAGACTATTGATTCAGATCTAGAGCTTAACTTTTCAGAGAAGTGACCTATGTTAGTTTGTCCCCAGCATTTAGGATTTATCTTTTAAGTGTTTCTGTAAAGGGACTAACTTTAATATCAGAACACACCCAAGTTAATGCAGAGATACGAGGGGCAAAATATCACCTCGCTCCTTTCCGTTCATCCAATCCAGGGGCACGCTCCCATGTGGGAATGCTTAAACTTCCCCCAGTCTTTCTCAGAGACATCAAAGGACGCTGAATTAGGTTTAATAGTTTACAATTGGAATTTGTCTTTATGAAAACGGCGGGCTGTGTAATTTATGGAAATTAGGCATGCAAGCATCTCCATTGTGCTAGGAGGCATTATGATACAGTAGGATTAGGCGGGAAGACAGAGATCTCATGATATATGAAAATACTTTGTGTCTAAACATTGCCCACAGGCTGGAGAGGGATTTAAAAACCCTATTGTCCATCACAAGGTGGGGGGAGGGGTCAGGAATAACCTGGTTTTGTTGTTTGTTTGTTTTTAAATAGGGGGTGGTAGCTCTTTTGTGTATTTGTTTCACATTTTACCCTGAAGCCCACATGATATATCACCTTGTTATATGTTAAAAGGGATTCTTTTTAATGCGCTGTGTTGCTTTACAAACATAAAGGCATAGTTATAAATGCTTCAGATAACTCTGCCTTGGGATAATTTTCATTTGTTTAAACTAGAAAGTCTGGCAATCTCAAGAAAATACTGAGAATGAGAAAATCTGAAATTTTCAGAGAAGTCTGGATGATTCCTTTTTCTCTTTAATAAAGTGTTACTCTGTATGTACTTTGCGAGTGGAAAAAATTCATTTTGCTTGAGACACGGTGGTCTGCTATGTTAGATTTAAAAGAAATGTATTTCTTAAGTTTCTTGGAAAACACTTCTGTGAAGGTTTTAGAAAAAACAAGTCAGCAACAATAATAATCATAATAACTGGTAATAATAAAAATATCTTTGTAGGCATGCCATTTGTTTTTCAAAGATTACCCACATACATTTACTTAGTTGATCAAAGCACCTTTACTTGTCTGGAAATTCAGTTCAATTTACCTCTGCAATATTCAGGCTCAGCCAGTCACAACCAGCCAAGGTAGGAAGAGTTTTTAAACAGCAATGAGCATCCTGTCAGGAATCCAACGAAATTTAGCAGGTGTTGCTTTGGCTTTCTGGAACCGAAAAGAAATTCCAGAGATGTTCACACTTACACTTGCTGAGGGCTCTATAGAACTGTGTTCAAAAATCACAAACTACTTAATGAATGGTTCCACATATATATATTTTTTTCAAATCTGCTAATGACATTGTGGACATGTAATGTCTGATTAAAAAGAACTAGGGATTAACTTTGATTATTTGGAAAGAATGTAACTGCATATCAAATTACTTCCTCAATCCGCCTTAAAAAAACTGATTGCAAATCATTGAAAAACATGGAACCCAGTGGAAAACTGGATCAGATGTGCCATTTTTATAGTCATACAAATAAACACATTTCAAATTCTGTTTGTTAGAGGCTCTTATTTTGGAACAAGAAAAGTAGCTCTTCTTTTGAAATGGGAACCCTGCCATCTAGTGGGGATTTGGAGTATCACGTCTTAGATCTTTTTTTTTTTTGACAGAAATCGGTGAAGTTAAATCATGAGTCACAGTTTAAAGCGTAGAGCATTTTATAGATGGAGAAATTGATGCAAGAGAGTATAAGGATACTTCCTAAAGGCTTAAAGCTAGCTAATGGTAGTGTTTTAAATAGTACCAAAATAACTAGACTTCAAATACAGTATTACTCCACAAATACAGCAGTAATTATATTTTCTTTTATGTAGCATCTTTGCAATTGGCACTGCTGTTTATTCAATGAATGTCTTTTTAATTATTCACAATTAATCTATAAAACAAATTTTACATTATTTTCTAGTTAATTATTCCTTTGTCTGGAGGTCATATTTCAGTGACTTGTGAAAAATGCCTTGTTTTTTGTTTCATTTTTGTTTTGATTTTCCCTGATGAAAAACATAATCCAGAGGTAGGATCTACTATTCTGGCAAATTTTTATACTTCACTGAGTCTTTAGCTTCTCTTGAATTTCCTATTGGCTTCGTTTTTTAAAAGTTATAGTATTGTGTGTTAAAATTAAGTTGCATAAATCTGTTATTTAGAAGAAAACTTTAACAAATTGGTGAAAGATTACTTCACTAGAGAGAATAACACAGCTGGGAAAAATAATTGTTCTATCATATTAAAATATTACCTTCAAGTAGTAAGGACTCTCTTTAACTTGTTTACCCAACAAATGCATTTTGGTTCCCTACTAGATGTGAAGCCGGGGATGTTATAATAAATAACATACTCCCTCTCTTCAAGAGTTTTGGGCACCAGGATAGGCCAACATATAGCTAACTAATTATCTATGTCATGGACACTCTGAGAGAAGTGTATATATAAACTGCAGTACAAACTGGTTAGCTCTGTAGTAATGTAGGTCTGAGAAGTAGTCACACAGAAAGAGAAGCTCTTCATCTGCACAAAAGGATCCGCAGAAGTTTTCCAAGTAGATGATTAGGAGGAAGGTATTATGGTGAGGAGGAATAATATAAATGAAGGTCAGGGTTATAAAGTATCTCAATGTGATTAGGAAGAGGAAAAGCTTGAGGTGATCAGAGCTGGTGTATAGAGCTGGTGTGAAATTAATTAAATAAGGAGGCCATTACACTGACGTGGCTGTAATGCTTTGGCAGCCTTTGTAAGCAAACCAAAAGCTAGGCCTGTAAATGTTTCAAGGCTATGAAGTCAAAACTCAGGGGACAACCAATCACAAGCAGCCAACTAGGCATTAAGCTATGGCCAATCAATAATGTCCTTACTTTGCCTGCTTTTTCTCTTGAAAAGTCTCTCCCCAGCTTCTGTTGGTGGAAAGCTGCTAACCACTTCTGGCAGAGCACTGCCTGAGTCTGAAGAAACCCTAGTTTATCTTTTAACAATGGACCCAAGACACAGTATGGAGTGGGCAGAGCCAGAGTTTTAGGGAGCCTTGTTCCTGCTCTGGCACCACGTGGACAAAGATGAATTCAAATATGTTTTTGATCATTAACCATCTATTAGGTGTTGACCTTTCCAGGCCCAGAATTTCTAGGGGAAGTGGGTAGACTTTAAGTAAAGCAAATTACCCTCCATAATGTGGGTGGGCCTGGTTCAATCAGTCTTTAAGGTCTCAAGAGAAAAGACTGAAGTTCCCCAAGAAAGAAAGAATTCTGTCTCCAGAATTCTAGCTGCAACATCAACTCCTCTCTGGGTCCAGCCTTCTACCCTGCCCTGCAGATTTCAGATTTGCCAGCATCCAAAATTGCATACGCCAATTCCTTAAAATAAATGTTTAATAAGTAATAAAAATAAGTAATAAGTAAAAATATTTTAATAAGTAATAAAAATTATGTTACACAATAACATAAGTATATACATAATCTCTATATCGCTATCAATATAGATATAGATACAGATACATCCTATTTTTTTTAGGTTGTACTAATCAACTCATATATCAGGAGTCAATAAGACAAATAACCATCAACATTGTTGTGCTTTCAAAAAAGATCCTTAAAACAAAAAAAATTTTTTTTTAATTAAAAAAAGATCCCTGCCCAGGACTCGTTGGGTTATCTGCTTCTACTTCACTCCAATTTCCTTTCTCCGTGTGCTCTGCACAGTTGATTCTCTTCCGTGTAAGGCCTCATTGCTCCCATTTCGATTTAATGATGGTGCCAAAATCCCTCTAGTTTGGTTTTTGAAGATCCTCAGACTCGTGTGTGTGTGCTCTTTCTCCTACTTTTCCTCCAAAAGGTAGTATTCTCTTGACCTATTCATAGCCCCACAAGACACAGCCATAGGACCACAGCATTTCATCTCTAGAATGTAAAAATTCCTTCCACACAAACTTCCAGTAAGGATTAAATGATAGATTATGTGAAAATTACACGTGAGGAGCAAAAGTCATGGGGACTGCATATTTTACTCTCATTATGAGGCTTTGATGACAACAACAGGTAGCCAGGCAAAAATGGCTACAGGTTTAGGGAACTGAAATTTCTCAGTCTCTATTCTTCACTGTCTGATAAGGATTCTGGAGACTGCCTTCAGAGCTCCTTCCCCTTCTGTATATCCTCCCTCTAATTGGTAACAGAAACTTTTCATGATGTGGTGATTGCTTATCCCAAAACAGTACAGCACTTGAGATCTATCTAACCCGAGGCAACGATATACATATCATCTGAACATAAATAACCACAGTATTGCAACAAAAGCCACCAATCACTCACTAAAATGCCGGTCTCATCATTCCTTCCTTCTCTAAACATAAACTTGACATGGCTTTTGAAAGTCTATGAGAAAAAAGTCAAAATCTTCACCTGGACATTCAGGTCATGCTCAATCTGGTCTCAATCTATCTTTCCATCTCATTTCCATTGAGTCATCTACACAAACTCTACTCTATCCAATTTGATCTATTCAGCTGTGTTAACATAATTTCCTTGCTAGATGCTTTTAATCAAGCAATGGGGAAAGTTCTCCATTGCATGCTGGTTGACCATAGAATATCTACTCTTTAAAAGACATTATTATTAAAGCCCCTTTTATTCTGTGAAGCCACAACAGAATCCTCAAACACAGTTATCTCTGGAATCTACAGCAGTTACTCTAATTATTCGGTTACTCACATCTTAGTTATCCAGAAACCAAATTTATTCTGAGAATTTATTATGTGGCAGAATTATGCAAAGTTCTGGGACACAGACATTCATAGGTTATAAATCCCTTCCACTCTGATGTGAGGGAGCAGGCACATATTTAACTATGATACTTCTTTTGAAGATAAAAATAAAGACAACTTTTGTGGAAAATGAATGTCATTCAGCCAAAACAGAAAACCCAAATGTCCTTCAATGGGCAAATGGTTAAGCAAACTACAGAATAAATAGTATTTAATAATAAAAAGGAACAAAGTATTGATCCACACACAACTTAGATCTCAAGATAATTATACTGATTGAAAAAAGAAAAACGTAAGAGGTTATTACTATGTGATTCCATTTATATAGCATTCTTGAAATGAGAGAATTGTGGAGAAGAAGAAAAGACTAGACGTCACCAGGAATTGGGGTTTCTTGGGAACAACCTCTTTAAGGTAGATGGGCAGAGGACTCCAGGAGGGATACAGATATAAGATATAAAAGCTATAGAACTTCTTATATAGTTGACTACTATAATTTTCTTTTTTTAAAAATTTTTAATGTTTGTTTTTGAGAGAGAGAGAGAGGCAGAGCATGAGTGGGGAGGGGCAGAGAGATAGAGACACAAAATCCGAAGCAGGCTCCAGGCTCTGAGCTGTTAGCATAGGGCCTGAAGTGGGGCTTGATCTCATGAACTGAGAGATCATGACCCGAGCTGAAGTTGGATGCTTAACAGACTGTGCCACACAGGTGCCCTGACGACTATAATTTTCTTAGAAAATGTGTAGATGATTGGTAATAGGTACATAGAAAACTCACCAATTAAAAAATAAAGGCAATTATGAGCTCCAGGAAAATTAAAAGTTTTGCAAGAAATGAAGTCTATCATACATAAGTTAACTCACCTATGAATAATATTTACACAATCACAATACCATAAACACTAAATACTGATGTAATTAACCAATATTTACTATAATTATATTAGGTGAGTATGGGAAAAGAAGTGTTTGAGGAAATGGTAAGGAGAAAGCAAAGAGATTTAAGAAAAATGTTTGGAAAACAGTATGGAAGTTTCTCAAAAAACTAAAAATAGAACTACCCTACAGCCCAGCAATTGCACTACTAGGTATTTATTCAAAGGATACAAAAATGCTGATTTGAAGGGGTATTTGCACCCCAATGTTTATAGCAGCCCTATCAACAATAACTAAATTACGGAAAAAGCCGAAGTATCCATCAATTGATGAATGGATATAGAAGCTGTGGTATATATACTTATATATGTGTGTTGCCATCTGCGACAACATGGATGGAACTATATTATGCTAAGTGAAATACGTCAGTCAGAGAAAGGTAAATATAATATGATTTCACTCATATGTGGAATTTAAGAAACAAAACAGATGAACATAGGGGAGGGGAAGAAAAAATACACTAAAATCAGAGGCAAACCATAAGAAACTCTTAAATACAGAGAAAAAAATGAGGGTTGCTGGAAGGGAGGTGGGTGGGGGGATTGGCTAAATGGAGGGCACTTGTTGGGATGAGCACTGGGCATTGTATGTAAGTGATGAATCACGGGGCTCTACTCCTGAAATCAATACTACATTGTATGTTAGCTAACTTGAATTTAAATAAATAATTTTTTTTAATATTTTTATTTATTTCTAGGAGAGAGAGAGAAAGACAGCGTGAGCAGGGGAGGGTCAGAGAGAGAGGGAGATACAGACTCTGAAACAGGCTCCAGGATCTGAGCTGGCAGTCAGCACAGAGCCCGACGCGGGGCTCGAACCCACGAACCGCGAGATCATGACCTAAGCGAAAGTCGGACGCTTAACCGACTAAGCCACCCAGGCGCCCCTAAATAAATAAATTTTTTTAAAAAAGAAAATTAAATGTTTGTCTTTCATAGTGAAGGACGATAAATGATGTCTAATCCTGAAAACTTAGCAATATTAGCAACATGCACATGTAATTAGATGATAGTGTGTAAAATACTATAAGAAACAATAACACTTTTGAAAGTTACTTCCTTTAAGAAGGAAATAGCCAGGTTCATGTTTTGTTTTAAAAAGCTTCATAACATTTTAATCATAAAACCATCAGATTTATTGAAATTTAAAAATTCTGAACAGATATTACCATATAAATAACTTAAGTTCATAACTTTAAAACCAGTAATAACAATTCTACAACCTAAACAAAAGAAATATTATCAGAGATGGAGACAAATACAAATGTATGAACATGCTTCTGAGAGTTAATAATAATAAAGAAAAATTGGAAACAATCTACAGGCACATAAAAAAAGAAGGATTAAATACATGGGGAAACATACATAGCTTTGAAAAGCATGAGGCCAGTTAAATGTTCTCACAAATATTAATAGCTTAGAAAATTCATATAATTTGTTAATGCTATGGGGTAAAGAGCAAGGTACAAATGATATAGACCTAGTATGACATAATTATATATCAAGGAAATAGCTAACATGTTAATAGTTGCCAAGTTGGTATGATGATTTTTTTTCTGTATTCTTTTCTGAATTTTGCAAAATTTTCAAATTTCTAAATGTCTTCCTTTTATAAAATGCAAAACAAAAATTTAGTCTTCAAAAACAAAAATGTAGTCTTCAGTAACCAGTCAATTGTCCTTCAGAAGTTTGGAACGTAGGATTTGAGCTCTGATTGGTTTGATTTGATTCTGCTTTCACTACCATATGGACAAGATCGTTTCCGACTCTTGTGCCTACAGCATGGACAGCCCAGCATATCCTCAGTGAGTATGTAGTCCAATCCAGAAGTCCTTCTAGGTACCAACCCTTTAGAACACATATGGGTAAGGGTCACTGCCCCAGAATCATAATCCTTTGTGTAAACATACCTATGCCATGTCCAACATAGCCTCACAATAAAAGGACCATTATATACTACACTGTAGAACTGAATGCTTTGTTTCATGTTATCTTTTTAATATTTTCCAAATTAGACTTACTCATTTGTGGTGAAGCTCAGAGCAGCTTCTGATCAGACTGCCTACCAGCCACAGGAAATTGTTTGGGCAGTATGTTAATTTGCAGATCATGTATAACATCAATTGTGTGTGATAGAGCAAGACAAGTTTGGACACTAAAAAGCTCCAGGAAAAATATAATCAGAAAGAACTGACAGCACACTTGACCTACTCTACAACAAAGCAATTAACACCAAATTTGCTGAGAGGTATTCATGGGGCCCAACTGGGGAAAAAGGATATGATCTCTTTTCAAAACTTAAGTCAGGTACCATGACACCTCTCTAAATCCCTGAGTCAGAACTGTGCTTTGATTGACTTAGCTAAAGCATATATGCTTGGTATAATTATGCTGGTTGGCAGAGAAAGGCAGATATGATAATGATATCCGTTCCAGAGCAAGGATAATGCCAAATCTACTGATTTGACATAAGTCTTCAAATGCGACTGGGTAAAAATGGTTGAACTTTCTGCCTCTTTTCCCACATAACACAACAAACTATATACATGTTTCATGTTCCATGTACTACCATTTTTAAAAGTTTCGTCATTTTTGTCAGTATAGATGAATCTGAATTTGTATAAAAGATACATTCATATGAACATTTGATTTTCTATAAATTGGGACAAGTTTTCTCCCTACTCAAATTACCATGCCAGAGCTACATTCCATGGGATGAAAATGTTCATTCTCATATCTTCATAAAAACAAAATATTAAACAAATATTTAACACACCTGTATGCACTAAACATTGTCCATTTAATAATTACCATTAATATGCCTTGTAGAATCATACCCCAGACCTACCCCTTATTCAATTGTGCGAAATCAGGTAATTAAAAACCCCTCTACATAGGACGATGTAACATGTCATGTAAAGGCAGACTTTTTCACAATTAAAGAAACACTGTTGTCTGCTCAGACAACAAGTGTAAGTTAGGACTGACCAGACAAACCAGGGCATAAGGGTCTCCCAACCTCTAAGATTTCGTCTCTTTCCATAAATTAGCCTACACCCCTAAAAGTGATGGGAGAGCTATAGAAGATGACAAGTGCATAAAGTGTTCACAGTCCTAGGATTTGGCATGTAGATCTCTCAGTGACTAGCAGCTCCCTCTATTCATCCTTCATTTTTCCCCAGCCCACATCAAAGTGTTTACAGATAATCAGGGACAACATGTGAGATAAAACCAACTTCATAACTTTGTCCTACAAGGCTTTTTTGCAGTTTCATCCTAACCTGCTTTTCCAAATTCATTTCTCATCTATCCTACCAAATTCCCAAACATGCATAGCCACGCTTACACACGTATTCACATATCTTCTATATTCTTTATCATCAGTATGATCTGATTTACTGGATTTCTCACTTTCTTAGAACAAAAGAAGCCTTTTGAGTCTCTGTCTGGACAATGCTTGCCCTGCCTTGAGTTCTCTGTCCCCTCCTCCCCTTTTCTTAAATCTGGCGATCTCTTTTTTAATTTCAAGAACTAGCTGAAATCGAACTTTCTTTCTGAAATCTGTATATCACTAATCATTTTCTGTTTAACAAACTGCCCCCAAACTTCAGTGCCCATTGGGTTCATGGTTTGTGGATCAGCAGTTTAAGTGGGGCTAAACTGGGTAACTGGATTACTCTGTCTACAATTGGCTGCTAGGCCATGTCACCTCTCACCTGAGGGTTTGATGACATGTTTTAGGGAAGAAGAGAGATGGGGGTGGAGGTCAGAGTGACCGTGCCACTTCTGCTATTTTCTAACTGTTTCAGCTTGAAATATTCAATATTCCAAGGTGTCATATTTTAGGACAGCATGTTCAAAGCCCCATCAAAACCAAGTAGATGTAGGAAAGTTTACTCAGAACCTAGGTCCAAAGTTGATACAGCATGACTTCTGCCAACTTCTTTTGACCAAAGCAAGCTACAAGATCAATCCAAAATCAAGGGGTGAACAAATGGACTCTACCCGTTGCTGGGTGGGGCTGCAAAGTCACCTCACAAAGGATGTAGATGACAATGAGTGAGAAATAAGAGTCATTTAGGTAAGTGATCTATTAAATCCACTCTTCTATTCTATAATGGGTTAGTGGGCTTCTTCTATATGCTTTCTTAGAATTTACCCCCACACCTCTGCCTTTCATAATTTTTAACCAGCTTCCAAGAACACATAACCTTCCTTTGTTTAGCTTGGCATTAATGCATGAAGTTGCACTATAGATATTATATAACACATGTTAAATTAATTAACTATAGTCATATATAAAGTACCTATATATTACTGAGCATGAATGATTAAAACAGTGATTAGGTTGTTGCAGATAGAGCTGAAAGAGAGAGATACTTTTTTTCTAACTTTGTTTTAAATGTTTATTTATTTTGAGAGAGAAAAAGAGCCTGAGTGGGCTCAGAGGGGCAGAGAGAGAGGGAGGGAGAGAGAATCCCAAGCAGGCTCTGGGCTGACAGCACAGTGTAGGGCTGGATCTCACATCTGTGAGATCATGACCTGAACTGAAATCAAGAGTTGCATGTTTAAACCACTGAGCCACCCAAGTGCCCAGAGACAGATACTTAATTGCAATATACAATGTGAATCACAACATCAACATGTCTACTCAATGGCGGATATTCATTTTCAGTTTAAACTCTAAACAAAAGTGTTATCACTATGGCCACCTGGGTGGTTCAGTCAGTTAAGTAACTGACTTTGGCTCAGGTCATGATCTCACAGTTCATGGGTTTGAGCCCCGCATTGAGCTCAGAGCCTGGAGCCTACCTTGGATTCTGTGTCTCTGCTACTCCCCCATTTATGCTCTGTCTCTGTCTCTCAAAAACAAACATTAATTTGTTTAAAGTGCTCTCACTGTATAATAATAATGATAACAATAGCCTTAAGTTGATCCATGTGAAATTCTTAACATTCAACCACTTGACCTACAAAAAACGGCAATTTTATGGTTCAACCTAATAACAATGAAGTGGTAACATTCATTTCCAATTGTTAGTGAGTCTGAGAAAGCAAACCAGTGTTTATTTTAGGCAGCAGAACTGAAAGGCTGAGCAAAATGAGGAGCAGTTATGTTATAGAACTTTACTGTAGGGAATAAACCCTCTTAAGGTTAAGTTGATACAGATGCATCATGGGCAATAATCCCAGATATATATTAAGAATAATTACCAGTCACAGATTATATTCTGATATCTTCTACAGACCAATAGAGAAGAGAAGTGAAGTTGATAGGCAAATGATTACTGTGACAAGGTAGGACCATGGGGGTGTAACGCATCTTAGACAGTCAGACCTCAACAAAACATTCATCTGCTAAGAACCATGTTCTATGCTGTACTAGTGAACACAATGCACTAAGAGTGTCATAGAAGGCAGGGACTAATTCTGCAAAGGGAAGTTCATATTCATGACACCTAAAATTAGGCAGGAAATTGAGTCAATGATATAGGTATAGATAGCACATTATAACAATTCTGATTATGGAGAAATCTTCCCAGAGAAAGAGATGTGTACTCACAGTCTTTAAAGATGAGTAGAATTTAAGAAGTTAGGCCAGGGAGAGTTGGAGTATGGTTTAGTCCACTCCGGCTTGAGCAGAGATTACATGCTTGGAGTGACTAGTCATGGTCCTTCAATCTTCTGAATAATAATAATAACTAAAATGTATTTACTGCTTACTATGTGCTAGTTAATTTGCTATGCGCTCTGTGGGCTTTATCCAAATTCTTCCCAAAACTCTAAGAGGTAAATAGTGTTATCTCCATTTAATAGACCTAGAGAAAACTGGTGGTTAGAAATCCTTAAATAGTTTTCTCAAAGTCACATACATAGTGAGAATTTGGCTTAAGTCTATTTCTGGCCAATTACTTTCTAGTAATAACAATTCTTGGTTTTGGTTTTAAATTTGTGTTTTATTTCCCCACGTAAAGACACTGATATATCTTTGCATGTTGAACAATTCAAAGACAGCATTTTAAGCAATGTAGTTTGATAAATATTGTTGGCTAAATCAGGGCTCAACAGCATGGATTGGCAAGCTACAGCCCACAAGCCCCATCCAGCCTGTGGCCGGCTTTTGTGAGTAGTTTTATTGGCATACAGCCATGCCCACTCATCACCTATTGTTATGGCTGTTTTCATACAATGACAGAATTGATCCCTTTAGACAGAGACTATATGGCCAGCAAAACCTAAAATATTTACTATTTGTCCCTTTACAGACAAAGTTTGTGGACTCCTATTCTAAAGGAAAAGAAAAGTAAGGAAACACATTTAAACTTCCAGCAAATTCTCATCCTTATATTATTAGAAAATTTTCAAGAATGAGAAATTCCGGACTCTAATGTGGATATATTATGTCTACTAACTGCTTATTTTCTTAATCCATTCTTTTAGTATCATAATTATTTTCATTGGCAGAAACATTATATGTTTCATTTTCTTTATGATTATTATATATATTTTTTTCATGGGAGGTACTTTATGTGCTATATTTCATTTATCCTCATAAGACTCAGTGGGTAGGAACTAACACCTCCATTTTACTAATAAGGGAAGTACAAGGTAAAACTATTTGTCATCAACCCCTTGGGGAACTGGAATTTGAACACAGCCATCTTCAAACTGTGGATTCTATCTTCCTACTGTAGTTTCAATCCATTCTCATGTGACAAAAACATCCTGATTAATTGCTTATGAACATATACTGCCCTTTATTTTAAAATATCAGCAATCATTTTACACCGTTATCATATAAATGGGAATACTCCATTAACACTTGAAAAATGTCAAGCCCTAAAGAGGTCAGGTGACTGGCGCTCCGAGCCACACAGTGATTTACAGGAGGAGACAAGAAGAGGCAGCGAGTTTGCAGTTGAGGGCATTATTTCTCAGTGGTGCTGTATAGTTTGTGACCTTGGGGTCAGAGAATCTTAGTATTGGACAGTTACTTAAAGATCATTTGATCCAACCCCCTCTCGGAGGCTTGAATTTATCCTTAATGTCTCAAGAGACTTGGCAATTGGGTTCACACTGATGATGCAGTTAGTCAGGTCCAGATACTGTCACGGACATTTAATGTGCTTCACCCCATTTAATCTTCACAGCACCTCTGGGAGACAGGTATTAATTTCATAAGATAAGGAAACTCAGACTCAGTAAGATCAAGTCATTTGCCCAAGGTCACACAATTGGTAAGTAGTTAAATTGAGAGCCACACTATCCAATACAGAAACCTCGGTTCTCTTTATCACTCCCCATCAGCAGCCCAACAACACTGAAGAATTGATGGGCCTCCCAGAAAGACTCTTCACACACTCTGAAAGACAGTGAAATCTTAGGGGTGACTATTGTTAACACTTTCGTGGTAGGTGACAGTGAATACATCTTCTACTAAAGGAAAAGTACACTTGGGAAATACAAATAACACAGAAGTCAAAAAAGAATTTAAAATCTCTTAGCTACCAGTTTATTACAAATAAGTGTAATATATTTCTCTGGCCAGATATTTAACAGAAAACCCAGTCCACCCATGACTTTGGGCAGAACCAGCCAGCATCACTTCAACTCCTTCACAATTTGGCCAGGACACTAATACTTTCAGGTCTTTGCTGGTTACCCGCACCCTCACTCTGTACTCCCTCATACACCAGTATGTCACTGGACATACACTACATTTTTTGGAACTGCTTTGTTGCTATACATGAAGCATATCTTCAATTAGACCCATCACACTCAACACACACACACACAAACATACACACACACACACACACACACACACACACGTAGAGTCCTTTCTCTATTACTCCAGTACAATTCTTTCCACATCATGGTCCCTGTGCAACACAGAATGACACATCATCTAAAGTCTTACAATATGGTGAGTTTAAGGAAGTGAGTAAGTGAGCAAGTGTAAAAGAAAGGAAGAGGCTAGGCAAATAAATGAATGAATAACTAACTATTGACAATTACCATACACTTAGTTTAAACAGCATTGTGTGAAGTGCTGCACATCCATTTATTCCATGCAACATCTCTGTAGAGTTGCACTTTCATTGTTCTCAGTTTCAAAAGAGAAAAGTGAGCCTTAGAACTAACTTGTTTAAAGTTTACAACGAGCCAAGGCTTGGATCCTCTAAACCCCTCCCCTTTTTTTTAATGTTTAATTTATTTCTGAGAGACAGGCAGCATGAGCAGGGAAGGGTCAGAGAGAGAAGGAGACACAGAATCTGAAACAGCCTCCAGGCTCTGAGCTAGCTGTCAGCACAGAGCCTGATGCGGGGCTTGAACCCACGAACCGTGAGATCGTGACCTGAGCCAAAGTTGGACACTCAACCAACTGAGCCACCCAGGTGCCCCAAACCCTTTTAATAAGAAATCACAAACATGCACATGCACATGCACATGTGTGCATACCCATATATTAAAAAACACACAGAAACACAGAGGGAAGACTCTCAGGGTACCAGACAGAGTCAGTATCTCCTGTTGTAGTCTTCCAAGGAAATTACACATTTAGAGAACCCTAGGGTCTTCTGGTTCATTTCTGACAGCTCCTCCGCCGTGCCTTCATGATTATTGGCCTAAGCATGGGAGCCCCAATTCCTCTTCATTTGTAGCATTTCCGGCTCCAGGCTTATCTTTTGATTTGCTTTTGACAGACCTCAAGCACTGATTTCTGCCCTCCTTTCAGCTCCACTCCTGCCCCTTCCCTACACCGTATGTTAACTCAGCACAAGAGTGACAGACTTTCTTGAACTTCCTTGAGGAAAGCCACCTGATGTCAAGATCTAAGCATTACTTTTCACATTTTTAGGGTGCGGATAATAATGCCTGCACAGAGGACTCTTGTGTGGATTGGAGTTGTGCATGTAAGTCGTAGGCAATGAATCACAAGCATTTAGTATGAAAATCACAAGCCGAGGACTTCCATCTCATGTAAGGTTATGTTTTCCTTTAACTGTTGAGAAAACCCTAGGTTGGTGTTTTCAATTGGACATGGTCATCCAAAGAGCTGATTTTATAGCCTTAACTATTCATCGAGTCAGAAATTATTATAGCTGCGTTTTTTGTAAAGGCTGAATAATTTTATTACCTTCAGTGTGATTGGTAGCTGAGGAAGCTGAGGCAATGATGAAAATAATTAAATCATGTGCTTCAGGGCACAAAGCAATCAAACAGAGATGAATACAAAGAAATTTTGCCTTTACCTCTGATTTTTTTGACCTCTGTCTACTACCCCAACTACTCACCAGAACCTGATACTAACCACTGGTTGAAAAGAAAGAGCAACTGTGCCTTTCTCCAACAGTCTAGTAAGCCGTGGGTGTCGTGGCCAAACAGGATCTGATCCAGACAGCCAGATGATGAGGTTCTGCCAGA
Organism: Crocuta crocuta; assembly: GCF_008692635.1. NCBI lineage: Eukaryota > Metazoa > Chordata > Mammalia > Carnivora > Hyaenidae > Crocuta > Crocuta crocuta. Next base: position 14,135,566 of record NW_027551568.1, on the reverse strand, counting down.
GACGAGCTTTATTTCTTTGGCTCCCCTCTGCCATCAACTGACCGTGTGAGGACTCCTAGTAGCATTATTTATTATAATTAATTGTTTCACTTCACTGATCAAAAGCCGCGTCCAAATCTGATCCAAGGACAAGTACAGTCCCTGAAATTCATGAATCTTGACATTACAAGCCCCATAAACCTTCAATGAGGAAAGGCTGGACGTGTGTGCAGAAATGCCCTTGGCGCACTTTTGCAGGCATCAACTCTTAGAGCAGAGCAGAGGAAGTGTCTGGCTATGTCCAGATTTTGGACCTTCTCATGTCTTCTCTTACATTACATCCCGCAAATCTAGCTGTGGCTATCTCTACAAAATAGCCTTTCAGAGAAGGGCATCCTTGTAATTGTAACACATCCCACAATTCTCATTTCTAGATGGTTAAAAAAAAAAGGGGGAAACTTGGTTCCCCTGTGACATCAAATGGGTTTGGTCCAATCTATACCATTATGATGTCATGTTACAAGAAAGTTTAAGAAATCCTGTTTTAATTTTATTGTATTAAAATTCAGATATTGTATATGTTTAGATTCTTCTCTTCCAACTCTTACAGAAATAAAAAAAAAAAAGAAGAATCATCATCTTTGTGGTAGGTACCTAAGCTCTGTGCAAGAGAAGTTTACTATATCATGGTTTCATAATAACAATGATTTCAAAAATACATTTCACGATCGTTCCATTTGTTTAGGCTCAGCATGTAGACTCGAAGTGCCTTGAAGGCAATTTCTCTCTTTTATATCTGTTTTCTTCATCTTCACAAATGCACAGCTCTACTCAGATTTAACATTCAACAAATATTAGTGGATTGCTATGTCTCCCCTTTAGCCTCAAGTTTCCTGAGAGTGTGTTCTCCCCTTAGTTTGCTGCTGAGCATATTCTAGTTCTTTTCAACTTGAGTGTATGTTTTCCTCTCCTAGCCCAAATATAAGAAGGGTACTGGAGGAAGATGTATAAGATCAACCAAAGTGAGGGTATGTCTTGAGGTGGAGGGAAACAGAATAAGCAATCCATCAAGGACACTGGAAATTAGTGAAACATTCATTGCTCACCTTGACTTTCCATTAGAGAGCTTCCATAATCCCCATAGACTTTTCCCTATATAACATTCACTATAGCATTTCCTGTGGATTACTTGGTTATTGCATCACCTTGACAGAGGCATACCTTTTTCTTCTTTCAGTGAGAGGCAACTTCCTGAGAGGGAAGTTTGTGTGGCTGTGAAGAGCTGCCTATCTAGTTCCTGGCTCGCTAAAATACAGGGGCAGATTGTGGACTGTCATACATAATAGAGTTATTTTTATTAAGTAACTAGAAAGCTTTTTAGGGTTGTATTTCAGAAAACAAATGTAAAGTAATATTTATGGAGAGATGGGAAAGATTTGTTTTATACTTTCCTATTCATAATTTAGATATAAAGAACTGCATCTGCTTCTAGTTTATATTCTAGATTTCCTTTTCCCAGTAAAAGGAGAGTCTCAAACTGCCAAAATTCACTACCTATCTTCACTTAAAGTGTATAAAGGAACATGTAAATTCTACTCCGTAGCAGAAGACAAATCTAATGCTTAACTGATTAAATGATTATTGAGCTCTAATATAGATGAGGAAGACTGCTTATAGTGAAAAAAAAAGTGAAGTTATAAGGAAGGTCTAAGAAAAGCTTCCTATCTTCAAGTAGCTCCTAATTTCATGAGAACATAATACATAAATATATAAGCTTATGAATTCATTCCAACAGCTGTGTTCTAGTAATCCAAGCCTTAGAGAATTGCAACAACATTCATAAAGTCTCTGAAGGCAGATAAATAGGAGTCACCTTTGACTCCTCTGTCTCTTTTATTCCCCCTGACTAGTTATAGATCCTACCTCCTTAATATCTCTAAATTAATCTCATCCACAACACCCTCCTGCCTGACCAGGCATCCATCAGTTCTTGCCCTACTTCTTAGTACGGTCTCTTAATTAGTCTTTTCATTTCAAATCTCTAACACCTTCACCTCCCCAATCCAAGCTCTCTATTACAACCAGGTTCATCTTTCTTAAATTAAGTTTAACTGACCTTGTAATCCTCTTACTTACACAGGATAAAATGTAGATACTTCAGCTTAATACATAAGGTCCTTCATTATTTGATCCCTGCCTGATTTTCTAATTCATCTTTGCCATTCCCTATACTCTTTAAACTCCAAGAGAATGGGGTCGTTTTTCTTATGAGCACTGTACCCTTCAACACCTACCAGAGGATGTTGCACACAGTAGGTGCTGCTGACTTGGAATCAATAAACCTTTTGCTCCAATAAAACGAATCTGTTTTTTATTTCATGAATAGCCTGTGCCAGTGCTGTTTCAGGATCTTTAGCTATGCCTTTCCCTCTCCCAGAAATGCTCTTCTTATGGACAAATTCAATTCAAGGATACCTTCCTCCAGAAGGCCTTTTTTCTCCCTCCTGGCTAAGATATTCCTCTGTTGTGCTCTCGCACCCTTCTGGGTTAGCTCTGTTATAGAAGTTGCTGTACTTTCTGTGATAACAAATTAATTTATCTCTGGGTTCTTCTGCTCTGAATGCTCCTTGACAGCAAGGCTCCTGTCTTAATTGATTTTCTATACCCAGTGTCATTATTGTACCTGGTTTAAAGTAAGCACTTGGTGAATGCTTAATGAATATATGAATGAATTGAATAAATGGGAAAATGAATAAGAGGGAGTTAATAAATTAATAGATAGATATACTGCCCTACACAGCTACACAAGGCAGTATTTACTATTAAATTAGGCATGTGAAGAAGAGAACTGGCTCCTAGGAGGAAGACCTCTCTTAGTTAACTTTTTGGAGATGATTCTCACTTTAGTGCTAAGGAGACTTTGGGGTGTGAAGAGCAATAGCCACTATTCTTTCCTAAGTTCAATTGATTAATTATTATATAGTTAATACTTCTCTTAATATTAACGCACTTATTACATAACTCATAACTCAAAGCTGTGTGTATTTAACAAATTAAATATCCCTCAACATTCAACTCAGTTATATGCTTCTCAAGTCAAAGATGTAAAATTCTCAGGGTGCCTGGGTGGCTCAGTTGGTTAAGTGTCTAACTCTTTATTCCAGTTCAGGTCATGATCTCACAGTCATGAGATTGAGCCTGTGTCTGGCTCCACTCTGGGCATAGAGACTGCTTAAGATTCTCTCTCTCCCTCTTTCTCTATCCTTCCCTGCTTGCATTCTCTCTCTTTCTCTCTCTCTCAAAAAATAAAATAAAATGTAAAATTCTCACACATGCTTTAAACACCTTAAAAAGCAAATGTAAAGTAGTAGAGTGAATACAAAATAATCAGTACAGAACCTGGCTAATCTCTTTTGATTATTGACCTCTCAACTAAGCATCATTTCTCAGATAGGTTTCTTTGATAGCCAATCTCCAATCATTCTCTCTCATAGTCCCCGGAAAATTCCCTCCAAGCATTAATTGAACTTATAGTCATAATTTGTTTCCTTAACTGTTTATCTAATCTCTCTCTGCCACTGGTCTATATAAATTCCACAAGGCAGAGATAACATAGGTTAGCTCTAAAAACATAGTTTCTAATGCAGTGCCTACACACAGTCAGCAGACAATATTCATTAAATGATAACATACATAGTTTAAATGCCTGTAACCTCCATGCAAGCAGATATAATGTTGACTTTCTTTACCATCACCCCATTACACACACACACACACACGATATATGGATGATACTAATATTTTGTGAACTTATAAGTAAATAGAACTAAGGTTAACATCCAAAATATATAAGGAACTCATACAACTCAGAAACAAAAACAAATACATACCTGCTTAAAAATTGAACAAGATCCCGAATAGACGTTTCTTAAAAGAAGATATACAAACAACCAAAAACTATAGGAAGAGGTGCTCCACTTCAGAAATGTCAAGTAAATGCAAATTAATACCACAATGAGGTATCATCCCACATCTTGAGAATGGCTATTATAAAAAAGACAAGCGCTAATGACGATGTGGGGAAAGGGAACCCTTGTACACTGTTGTCAGAAATGCAAATTGGTACAGATATTATAGAAAACAATATTCAGGTTCCTCAAAAAATTAAAAATAGAACTACTATATGATTCAGCAATTCTACTTCTGGGTATATATCCAAAGAAAATAAAATCCATATCTGGAAGAGATATCCACACTCCCATGTTCGTTTCAGTATTAGCCATAAAGGCAATATTTTGGAAATAGTCTAAATGTCCACTGATGAATGGACAAAAAAATTATGAGAGATATGTTATTTATATATATTGGCTATTTACATAACTTACCCTCTAATTATTACATATGTTAGAATAGAATATTATTTAACCATAAAAAAAAAGGAAATCCTGCCATTTGTGATAACATGGATGAGCCTAGAGGACATTTTGCTAAGTGAAATAAGCCACCCAGTGAAAGGCAAATAATGCATGATCTCACTTACATGTAGAACCTGAAATAATCAAACTCTAGAAGCAGAGCAGAATGGTAGTTATTAGGGAATGCAGAGAGGAGGAAATGGGAGAGATATTGGTCAAGGGACACAAAGTTTCACTTATGCAAGATAAGTTCTAGAAAGATCTAATGTAGAGAAATGTGACTATGGTTAATATTACATTATACAGTTAAAATTTGCTAGGAAAATAAATCTTTTTTTTAATTTTTTAAAAATATTTTTATTTATTTCTAGGAAAGAGAAAGAGACAGCGTGAGCAGGGGAGGGTCAGAGAGAGAGGGAGATACAGACTCTGAAATAGGCTCCAGGCTCTGAGCTGGCAGTCAGCACAGAGCCCGACACGGGGCTCAAACCCACGAACGGCGAGATCATGACCTAAGCGAAAATCGGACGCTTAACCGACTAAGCCACCCAGGCGCCCCTAGGAGAGTAAATCTTAAGTGTTCTCACCCCCCTCAAAATGATGGATATGTTTACTAGCTTGACTGCAGTGAATATTTAAATATATATATATAACTATATATATCTATATATGACATATATACAGATGAAATATATATGTCATATATATACATATACATATATGATATCTATATATGTCATATATATGTCATATATAGATATATATATAAAATCAACAAGTTGTACACCTTAAATATACACAATCTTTGTCAGTTATAGCACAATAAAGCTGGAGGAAAAAAGTGTGTCTACTGATACAAAGAAACTTAAAAGATGACTAGTGCAAGCAACCCAAAGGCACAATTTTAACTGGGGCCCAATTAAATAGCTTAACTACCTACAACAGTTCAAGCAATAGGTAACATACTTATATTCATGGACTCCAACACGAATTAAGCCCAATTTACTATCAAGCAACATATTACGATAGGGAATATGTCTACAGAATAAAAACACATTAAGAATAAAAATAGATAACTAATAATAGAACAAAGAGTTCTAAACAGCATTCTATTTAATGATGGAAAGACATAGGTTATCCTTGATGGGAAAATTACAATTTTTATTTTCTTCTGGTCCAGTTGAAGAAATGGAATTGAGGGTGAGAACAATCTTGTCTCCCAAGTTTTCCTGGGATGTTTAGTGACAATCATACTCTAAAATGTAGGATTCATTAGGGTTTGTCCTTCCACAGGGAGAAGGGGCTCCAACAGGGTGCAAAACCGGCATTTGGAGGCTGGGTTATGCAAGAGGAACATGGTGATTTCACCTTGATAGGAAGAGGTTAAAAGTTCCCATTGCAAGTGATAGATAGACAGCCTTTGGATTTCTCTTTGGATAGATTTTCTCTGTTTTTCATCAGCCTGTAACAAGAATATATGCCTGGCCAAAAGGGGGTGGTAGGGGGTTGCTTCTAAAGCATCTCCCCACGTATGACCTTGAAGCCTTCCAAACCATTCCCGCACACTACTGTCAACACGATTTAGCAAAAATGTGAATCCTGTGATACCAATTCCCTACTTAAAGCTTTTTAGCATCATCACCTTGTACTTAGAATAAAGCTCCAAATTCTTATTAAAGCTTATAGGGCTTCATCTTTCTCATCACATGATGCACTCTCTCCCTTTTGAGTCCTCATTATACAAATATTACCACTTTCTGCAGTGTGTCATGCTGCTTCTTACCTAAGACCTTCTTCCCATGATCTTATTCAAACTTGCTCTTCTGTCTACCCGGCCCATTCTCCGCTTTGCTGTCCTTATATCCACAACTCAGAATAATATAATTTCTTCTGGGAAGACTTTCATGACTACCCCACCCACCACCAGGAAGCTTAGATCCCCTCTGACATATGCTGTCTTAGCACTCTATACTTGTTTTAGTACCCACTACAGTATAATTAAGCCCCAAATTTGTAGTTGATAGATTAAACTGTCTTTCTAAAAACTAAAATCCATAAGTTCAGATAGCATATAATTTTCATTCAGCCTCCAATTTCCTAGCAGCTATCAGTCTTATCCAGTACATGACATCAATAATTATTTAATGAAAAACCAGCTGAATGAATGAGTGAATATAATTTGGGGCATTAACTGTTACTTGGTCTTGAGCTAAAGATCAACACTCATATGTGAACATCCTGCTCATTATCATCCCCTAAACCTTGGCAGCGATAATAGAAAGGATTATCACCCAAAGAAATGACTTAACGACCACCTTACCCCCAGCCCCAAGCAGTTGTTTTAAATTTTTATTTTAAAACTTAAATGACTTAATCAATTTTTAATTTTTCCAACACATCTACTTTCTCAACCTTCTCTGTTCTGAATGAAGATTTCATTGCTTCTTCAGCCTTTCATTACCATACTAGGTTTCAATTTTCTTTAATATGTAAATCACTCCCCTGAGTTCTAATGGTATTGAACACTGAATACAGCACTCTGGCTATGATATAATTCTCCCACAGAGAAGAGGGTTAATTTCATCCTCATTCAAGACACCTTAAGTCCACTATTTCAGTCTTAGAACTCATTTTCATGTCCAAAGGTAACAAAATATCCAGTGCATTGAGTGAATCCCCTCTTTAGCTATTACAATTTTAATGCCTACATTTTGGGATCAGTTTAGGGGAAGATAAGTTTAAGGAATCAACAACAGAATGGGAAATTTTCAAAAAGAAAATATCTTAATTTCTATTACCTTTAGATCAAGAAATTCTTAATTTCTATCACTCTTTTTAGATCTGTAACAGCTTTTTAGAGCATAAGTTAGTTGTCTTGCTTTATCTTCAAAAGAAACATGAGGAGGCATGACACTTCTCTTTGAAATCCTGGCTGTGTCGTGCCTTACTCTCATTCTGTTTTTTGTTCAAGATAAGAGACACTAAGTATAGTCTTAAATCAAAGTCTAAGGTAAATCTTCATCTTTGCAAATTTCCAGATGGAAGGGTTTTTATAATTAAAATACTCAGAGGAGGGAGAAAGGAAAAAGGAAAGGAAGAGGGGGAGGGAAGAGAAAGAGAAAGAGAGACAGACAGACAGACAGACAGGCATGGAACCATGAGTATATGAAAAAAGAGCTGTCATCATTCCACCCCATGGCCACATCTTCTTGAATTATTTAACCTCATTAATTCTTCCTTTCATGATGTTAGGTGTCTTGGCCTTAGTAGTTTAAGACAACACTTTGAGACCTATATAAAATTGTATATTCCTTTGATTATGTATATGCATAGTATATATACATGTTAATTAGATGCCTTATTTTACTTGTAGCATATTATTTTCTGTGCTATTTTCCCTGAATATATTTATATATATATTTTATATATATATTTTTCCCTGGAGATATATATATATATTTATATATATATAAATTTATATATATATTTACAAGTTATATATATACATATATATGTATATATACACATACATATATATGTATACATACATATATGTATGTGTATATATACATATATATACACACATACATATATATGTATATATGTATACATACATATATATGTATGTGTGTATATATACATATATATAACTTGTAAATACTTTTTCTCCCTGATACAAAAATTATAATATTTTCACAACAAAAGAAACAAAAGGGCCATTTTTCTTTCAAAAAATTGTCTTTATGTTTTATTTTATATTTGAGAGAGAGCAAGCAGGGGAGGGGCGGGGAGATGAAGACAGAATTTGAAGCAGGCTCCAGGCTCCAAACAGTCAGCACAGAGCCCGATACAGGGCTCAAACTCACAAGCAGTGAGACTATGACCTGAGCTGAAGCTGGAGACTTAACCAACTGAGCCACCCAGGCACTCCAAAGAAAAAGAAAAAAGAAAAAAAAAGCCGTTTTTTAATGAAGACATATCAAAGTCATGGGTAACTCCTAGGCAAGGCTTATGAAAGTTATCATAGGTTACTTTTTTAAAAAAATCCTTTCTTATTTGTATAAGGTTAAATTTTTATTTTCTCTTCTAATTTCTTGTTCACCTATACTTTGCTTTCCTCTCTCTATATGGTAAAACTCATGAACAGCTAAAGTAAACTAAACTTACAAAGACTCTACCTCTCAGCTCAGCAAGACAGCTTAATGGTGGTGTTAATAGATGCTAGAAAGCACAAATCATGAATCTGTGAGAAACCAGAAGCAAGACAATGTTTGTGGAAGATGGGCCTTTTTCACTGCATGGTCCCACTGAACATGTCCTCACCCCCCAGACATATCTCTACAGAGATAGCATTTGTCATCTGTGGATACCAAAAACAGCTCCAGGACTGTATAGATGCTTCATCTTTTTCTGTGCCTCTGTGTTGTTTATCAAAAAGCATGGAGACAAGGGACTTCAAAGGGAATTCCTTCCTCAGATCAGCTCAGTGGGAGGCTGAGGGGGACAAGAAACAAGCTCTCGATTGGTATTTATTGAGTGCCAAATGTTTCCTCAACACTGTACAATACACAGGGAAAGACATGGTCCATGCCCCATGGGGTTACCATCTAAATAGGACTGATGAGGTGAGGCATAATTGGCTGAATTCTTACCCTGTGTTGATGACTTCTCTATGGGAACCCAAATCGTCCTCCGTGGAGACTGGTGCTATTCACCAAACCTTAACAAGCGCGTTATGTCCTCTGAGAGCCTGGCACAGTCAGCCCCATCAGGAGGGAGAGCTCAGTGTTTGTCTAACCGCCTCTCATTCAGTCTCCTTCCCCAGACACAGTCTTCAATGGCCTCAGCAGCAGTGGGAAGTCAATAGAAGGCTTTGTGGATGATCCAGGAGAATCAGGAAGACCTTTATCCTGGAGACAAAAGCTCAGCCTAATACTTCTAGAATTGCTCTCCTGGCTGCCATTTTTAACATATCGCTTCAGTGGTTACAGCCCCCCATTTTCTCCCCTGTTTCGTCTTATATTCAATGGAGACCTCTGAATCCTGCCACACATTGGATGCGATCCTCTTGATGGCCAGATTATGCCCTGTGGTCAGCCTTGCAGACTCTCATTCTGCATGTCCTTACTAAGAGGCCTCACAAGCCTAGGAAAAACTTTCTCTTCTCCCCACAACAACATTGTTCTCCTTTTATATACCTATCCGGAGAAACTGTAAAAATTAACCTAGTCCATGTCATCTCTGGTCTACCATCTCACAACTTAATTTTATAGTTTTATTCTTTGTTTCTAAATTTTGATCTATTTTTGTTTATTTTTAATTCCCATTTTGTCTCACAAGTATCTATATCCACAGCTAATGAATGTAGAAATACATAAAATCTGATATAATGTTCTTATGGTAGAATGCAGAAGCTATTTTATTTCCTGAGCACTTCTATGAGGTCTGTGTGGAATCCAGAGCGAGTAAGTGGCTTTTTAAATCTCTAAATAAGTTCAATTCTAGAATGAATTACATTATCTCTTGTGGCTTTTATTAATCTTTAAGTTCAGTTGACACAGAGGCTAACAACTGTGGGTTAGTGCAGGCCAGGGAGAAGAGAAAGCCCTAGACAATTCCAAGCTCATAAATCTTACAGCCTCCAAAGTTGCCTGAACTTGGGCCACTCACTTGCCACAGCTACCAGAAATGTGGCCAGTGAAGCTGTCTTTTGTCTAACAATAGACTATATGTTTGACTAATCAATATGTTAAGCAATGGATTAGATAGAGCTATAACCAAAAGGCCTATATAATCAGTAAGTGACATAAAATATAAGAGATTCATTCAATTACTCAAAAAATATGCATTGAGAATCAAATATCTTCCAAGCATAATTCCAGGTGCTAGGGATTCAATGATGAGCAAAAATCAGATATCATCATTGACTTCTTAGGATGCACCATATAGAGGAGAAACCAAAACTAACCATGTAAATGGATCTAAAATTGCAACTCTGTTAGGTTCTATAAATGAGAATCCCATAGTGTTAGGGGTATACAACAAAACCTTGAACTTGAACCTTTAAAGGATGTCACAGAAGGCTTCCATTTGAAAATGATGATGGAGCCAAGATCCAACTACAGAAATGGCTCTCACTAGGTAAGGAGTGGAGGGAGCAACCAGCCATGAAAAGACAGCAGATGTCATGGACATAGGTTCTACTGTTCTAAGGACGAGGAAAATAGTGACAGTTTTTCTAGTTCTGTATACCCCATTCCTCAAATGGCATATCCCCTTGTTCCCACTTCACCTGGACTCCTTTTATGGTACTTGAATTTCTACCTTGCATTAGCGTTTCACATGATTCTTCTGATGCATTCTTCAAGGACAAGTTCTCCATGTTTTTTAAAAGCCCCCACAGTACCTGGAAGTGTGCTTGAATACTATTAACAAGTAAAACAAGTTAAGAAACCTAAAAGTTAACATTTAAAATTATATTAAATACAAATATTTCTACTTATTTCTTAGAAATGAGAATGGGGCAGATTTCTCTTGAAGATACCTCATATGATTAAGTCATAATGAATTTGAGTTGGGGAAATTACCAGACACCAAAAATAAACAAGAAGTGAGATAAGAATGGTACAGAAAGGATGTAACCAACACCCAACCAGGAGATACTGGGTGATATCAGAATCCTAGTGGTTTGATGTCCTGTGAGAGGATTTTGGCCTGGGCAAGGTAGAGTTAGAATAGAACTCTCCTTACAACTATGGAACTTCTAAGAGCACTACTGACATAGGAAGATGGCAAACACTTTTTTATATTGACTTTGATGTAAGAAAGGAAAAAAAGACACTGGAAAGAAAATTACAAATCACAGGTCTGCCCTCAAATACTTACACTACTGTTTGGTCTAGAAAACCATGCCAAAATGCAGCTTCATATAGACACCTCCAGTTTCTAGGCAGAAAGAAGTGCACATTCTCGATGAAAGAGTTTGTCTTTAACTTCTTAGACCCTAACAGGATTCTGTGGATTAAATCCACACAGATATGTATTAACTTAAAACTTAAAAATTCATAAGAAAACAAGTTACCATGAATGGAAAAAGAAATCATGAAAATAGACGCCTGGGATTCCAAATAGTGTAATTATCATATCCAAAATATAAGGCAACTATGCCTGAAATGTTTAAATAAATAACAGATGGAATTCAAAATATGTGTAAGAAACAAAAGAGTATAAAAATATAATAAGGAATATTTTAAAAATAACTTTTCAAAAAATGATGAATGTCAACACTATAGTTAAAACCTTAACATAGAGTTTAAATAAAAGTATGGACACAGTGGAAGAAATACCTAAGTGAAACACATATCTAAAAAACCAGAGAACTAGAGAATGCAACATAGAAAGGTAGAGACATAAAATATGTAAAGGAGAGACAAAGAATGATGGAGGAAAGTATTTGTGAAAAACTAACATGCCTTCAATCAGAATTCCAAAAGGAGAGAATAGAAAGAATAAGAGAGGTAATATTGGAAGGGATCATACTTTAAGAATTGATGATGACTTAGAAAATCAGAATAGGATTCACAAAAACACCAGCAGAAAAAATAAATAAAAATCTACTCCTAGACTCTTCTTAATAAGTTTGCATAATGCCATTAACTAAGAAATTACTTTTAAAGCAACCAGAAAGAAAAAAAAAGGTGATTGCTTATTATAAAAATGAAATTAAACAGCAGGATTCTCAATGGCAACAATGGAAATGCTGAGACAAAATATCCATAAATCTAACATTGTTTACCAGGTAAGTCACCGTTTTTGCAGGCAGAAAAAAAGAAATAAGAGATTATTGTCCAAATAGCATGAAGAATGTACTATCAAGATGAAGGCAAATGTTTATAAATAAGAATTTTCAAAACATAAAGAATTAATAGCTAGTAAAGAAATTGTTAAACATATAAATGAATCTAAAATGAATGCATAACACAAAATTAACTAAGACTCTAATGTGAGGATTAAAAATTTGAGATAGAACTAAAATATTATCCATATGTAATATGTAAGACAGATAAGGTATCTGGAGTTAAAGCATTCTATAATCTTGTTCAGGAGGGGTATGATTCACTCCATGAACAAAAATAATATTAAGAAATCAGTTTAGATAAGACTTAAGTTAAATATGCACATTACATTTTTTAGGTAAACAAAATAATAAAATTAAAGCATATAATTTCCAAAATTGTAAATATATTTGGAGAAAATTGAGTTAAAAATCCACAACCACTACAATAGTAGGCAGGATATGAGGTTTTTAAGATGCATAAATGAAGCAGAGTATATCAAAAACACAAAATAAGAATGATAGAGATATGTTCAAATACATTGGTGACTTATAAATGTTGATGGACCAAATCTTATGCTTGGAGGTCTAAGATTTTCAAATAGTATGTAAGATAGCAAAAAATTGAACTACATGCTATTTGCAAAGAAGAGATCTAAAACTTTAGGACGCAAAAAATTGAAAAGGAAGTGAAAAAATATGTCAAGAAACACTAACATCAAGATAGTCCATTTATATTATTATAAAACACAATGGGAAGTAAGGCCAAAAAGCATTATTTGGAATGTAAGGCCAACACTTGATAAAAAAAAAATTTAACTCATCAAGATGATTTTTTTAATGTTTATTTATTTTGAGAGAGAGACAGAGACAGTGAGACAGAGTATGAGCAGGGGAAGGGCAGAGAGAGACACAGAATCTGAAGCAGTCTCCAGGCTCTGAGCTGTCAGCAGAGGGTCTGATGTGGGGCTCAAACCCAGGAGCCATGAGATCATGACCTGAGCTGAAGTCAGATGCTTAACTGACTAAGCCACCCAGGCACCCCTTCATGAAGATGATTTTTATCTAAATTTTATGCACCAAATTATATGAACTTAAAATACATAAACCAAAAAAGAGTCATATTTAAGGAGAGTTGGGCAAAAATAGTGTCATAAATCCAAATGCCCTGAGTAATTTTGTTGATTTAGCAGACAAAAAATTAGTATATATATGATTTGTTTGAACACACTGAAAATATGTAGAACTCTGTCCCCATTATTGCAGAACACACATACTTCTCAAGCATGCATGAGACATCAACAGAATTGGTCACACATAATATAAAATGCAATCTCAACATACATCAAAGAAATTATTTGCAGCCCCTATTATTTGCCTAAAATGTAAGTTAGAAACTTATAACAGGGTTGCCTGGGTGGCTCGGTCGGTTGAGCATCCGAGTTGATTTTGGCTTAGGTCACCATCCCAAGGTCATGGGACGGAGCATGCATTGGGCTCCACACTGAGAGTGGAACCTGCTTAAAATTCCCTCTTTCTCCTTCTGCCCCTCTCCCCCGCTCATGCTCACTCGTGCTCTCTCTCTCTCTAAAATAAAAAAAGAAAGAAGTCTTTAACAATAATAATAATAAAAATCAAACTGTGCATTTGGAAAACTAAGCTTTAAGTAACACATTTGAGGGGTTCCTGGGTGGCTTAGTTGGTTAAGCATCCAACTCTTGATTTTGGCTCAGGTCACGACCTCATGGTTTGTGAGACTGAGCTTCATGAGGGCCGCCTCTGCACTGACAGCTCAGAGCCTGCTTGGGATTCTGTCTCCCCCTCTCTCTGCCCCTCCACCATTCACACATTTGCTCTCTCAAAATAAATAAACAAACAAACAAATAAACAAACATGAAAAAAGTAACAAATAACACATACGACAGTCAAATATCAAAGCAGAAAAATATCACCACATTATCACTACTTTATAAATGAAGAAAGTATATTGCAGAAATATTAAGGAAGTTGCTAAAGGTTGTACAGTCAGAAGCTGCAATGTTGGGTGCTGAACCGACAGGATCTGACTGAAGGCTTTTTACCTGTTCGCTTAGCTTTTATCACCTTTCATTCTGAAATGACTTCAAATTTACCCATTGTGTTTTCTTCTCTAACCCAGCGGTTATTTAGAAGTGCATGTGTGGGGGGCTGGGGGGGATTGGGAGGAGGGGGTTCTTTGCGTGTTTTTTGCTTCTTGTTTGTTCATTTGTTTTGTTGAAATGTAGAAACAGTTGAGGACATTCTAGATTCCATATTGGTTTTTAAATTAACTCCATTTGGTAAATTAATTAATTAATGAATTAACACCCTGTGAGATTTCAGTCTTTCAAAATGTACTGAGACTCATTTATGGCCCTGCATGTGGTATATTTTGGTGAACTTCCATGTGCATTCGCAAAGGATGTGTTGGAGCACATTGTTCCCTGTAGGTGCCAATTAGGTATAGGGGGGCTGGTAGTGTTGTTCCAAACTTCTTCATCATTCCTAAGTTTTTTCTCCTTGTTCTATCAATTTACAAGAAATGGTTCTTAAAATTCCCAACTATGTACTTTTTGTCCTTTCTTCTTTTAATTCTGTCACTATTTGCTTTATGTACTTTAAAGCTCTGTTATCAGATGCATACACATTTAGGTACCTGAATATTCACGATTGAATCTTTGATAGCATTTCATTTTTCTTAAATTCACTTTTAATTTTTAACTATACTTTGGATTAGTTTAACGGTTGCTGTTGATAGTACAGCATGCATCTATTGATTATCACTATTTACTTAGAATTAATATTATCCTACTTTCTGTTAAACATTATAACATATAATTCTGCTTAACCACCCCTTCATTTATACTACTGTTGCTATATATTCTACCTTTATATATATTATAAACGCAATACAATTTTCTTATTTTCCTTTAAACAGTCTGTTATATAGATGGTCCAGAGACGTCCTCTGATGTATTAGCCTAAAATGTTCCACATTGCTTCCTTCTTCACAGTAGGCTAGCACCATTACCGCACAGCCTATTAGTGCCAAATTCAAATTCTCACACATTCAATTGCTTTAAATATAGTCCAAACACCAGCGTTTACCTATTTAGACCTTATCTCCTTCACATACTCCATTAAACTACACCCAACACAACTAATCATAAATAAGATAAACCCAATAACTAAAAAAAATTTAAAAAAAAAAAAAAAGGCCCAGACTGCTGCTGCCCTCTGAAGCTTCCTGAACCAGAAACTCCCTTCTTGTTGCTGAGCAATATCACCCAGACATGTAAGCCTCTTTCTTATTTCCCCTTCTCTCCTGCTTGATACTGGATAGACATGGACTCCATGACTCAGAAAGATTTTTTCCACCACTTAAGTGGCCCACGCCCACCAGTTCTCATCTACTCCCCAAAGTCTCCTGCTAAGACTAACTCTCTTTGTGTTAATCTCAGCTTTTATAATATCGGCTTCCCAAAGCCCTGAGACCACTGTACTTTCATGTAATATGGTTTTTTATGCCAATGGAGTAAAATAAATAAATGAATAAATAAATAAATCTCAAGATACACATGGGCTATCAAATTTAAAATAACTAGATGACAAGTTTAACTCTAAAATCTCAACTCCTGGGGCACCTGGGTGGCTCAGTCAGTTGAGTGTCCGACTTCAGCTCAGGTCGTGATCTCATGGTTCGGGGGTTTGGGCCCCGCATTGGGCTCTGTGCTGACAGCTCCAAGTCTGGAGCCTGCTTTAGATTGTGTCTCCCTCTCTCTCTGCCCCTCCCCAGCTGGTGCTTTGTTTCTCTCAGTCTCTCAGAAATAAATAAAAATGTTTAAAAAAAAACTTAAAAGCTTTAAAAAAATAAATAAAATAAAATATCAACTCCTGCATGCTAACAATTCTTTTATGACTCATCTCAAAAATTCATTTTCTCTGTATCATGCAGGTAAGAAGCCAGCAAAGATGATTAGTAAGAATTTCAAATGAGATTTTTTCCTTTAAGTAATGGAAAGAACAAGTGGCTGCTGAATCAAATTTTGTCCGAAAAGCACAGATTCTACAGAGCAGCCCATCTGACACCTTTTGCTTGCTCTCTCTCCACACATATGTGTTTTTTTAAATCTTTTTAATGTTTACTTTTTTGAGAGAGAGAGACAGACAAACAGAGCATGAGTAAGGGAGGAGCAGAGAGAGAGAAGACACAGAATCCAAAGCAGGCTCCAAGCTCTGAGCTGTCAGCACAGAGCCAAATGCAGGGCTCAAACTCACAAACCGCGAGATCATGACCAGAGTTGAAGCTGGACGCTTAACTGAGTGAGCCAACCAGGCACCCTTCCATACATATATGTTTTATATATACATTATATGTTTTGTGTGTATATGTTTGATACGCACATGTCATTGTGTATGTACATTTCGTAAGAAACAATTCCGAGCCTTTCTTTCAAATTCAGTTTATCATTGGGGTGCCTGGGTGGCTTAGTCGGTTAAGCATCCGACTTTCGCTTAGGTCATGATCTCGCGGTTCGTGGGTTCGAGCCCCACGTCAGGCTCTGTGCTGACTGCCAGCTCGGAGCCTGGAGCCTGTTTCAGTCTGTGACTCCCTCTCTCTGACCCTTCCCTGCTCGCGCTGTCTCTCTCTCTCCTAGAAATAAATAAAAAAACATTTTAAAAAATTCAAATTCAGTTTATCATTTGTATTCTTAATCTGTGTGAATGGGATGGGCTGCTACAGACGATCCCAGCTGCTTTTGGAGTACTGCAGAGGGAAGATGGGTGTGTTGCTACATTTAGTTCATTTTGGAAGCCCCTCTGCTTCCGCCCAGAGCTGCCCCCCAAAGTCACCCTGCAGGGATGGCAGGACCATCTGTTTTGCATTTCACTCTGCTCAGAGCACAGTGTTCTATTTCAGCTTTCTGTGCGCTGGATCCGACTGATGACATTTGAGGTAGCTTCGACCCATAGTGATGAGGATCGCAGAAGATGATGGGCTCGTTAAGCACATCTCATTTTAGACAAACTGCAAGTGGCATTTTGTTTATATGGTTCATTTCGCCAACAAATTAGATTTCAAATTGATTGCTTTCCAAAATGGCTTTGTTCATCAATTCTGAGACCAGGCAATTACAATCAGAATCCTAGTAATTAATGGTCTCCTATATTAAAAATGTTTTTTAAACAGCAAGGCACTCATGAATTTCAACAGAATGTAAAATCTATTCTTGCCTTTTAATCCTTCTCAAGCACTGTACAGTGTGGAAATGAAATAAAGGTCTTTGCACAACTTTGCTGAGAAAAAAAAAAGATAGAACAGCCCAAAACAAAGGCATACAAGCCACTTAGATCCCTTTATCATGAAGAAACTAAAGGCCCAGAAGAATACAAGTAAAAAGTTTAACATCCTGGACCACTGGAATGTTGAATTGGATCGAATATTATTTGAGTCATTTTACTCAAAATATAATTTCTAGCATGTGGCATTTTCTTTTATTTGAATTTGTGCTCAAGGTATATAATTTAATAGCATTACCTTTCAGTCTTCAAGTTCATTTTTAAAAGTAGAATTATTTATGTTGCACTTCTGAAATCTAATTAGGAGATGAAAAAGAGTAATGGAGAACATCCATGAGGTTTTCTTAAACTTTCATTGGCCAACATGTAAACAGCTACGGCTTTTTACCACCAGGCATGGTACAGATCCCTTGTAGAAGCATCATCCAGTTCAAATCCTACCAACAACACTAAAATCCTGATGATTTGGGATAATTTTCACAATCTTTTTGTTGTAAAATAAAAGTTCAGGTAACCATGTAAATAAAATGCATAGCTTAAGTAATTACATGGAAACCATCCAGGACAGGAAAGAGTTGCTTCCTATGTGAAAAGTTCCTTTCATGGGCCCCTTCCCTATCATCTCCTCTTCTTCTCATGCTCCCAACTATTATCCTGGCTTTTACAGTAATTACTTCCCTATATTTTAAAAAACAGCTAAATCATCCAAATGGACATCCCTAGCCTTGGGATTCAACCATTTATCCAAGATTTGGAAAAGTTATTTCACATCTCCAAATTCTAAACTTACTGCTAATCCATAAGACTCAGATCATTTAGCTCTCAGGTGTGTTTATATATGAATGGACATAGCTCAGCACAGAGAAGGTGCTCATTTCTTTTGTCCCTACTCTCTTACTAGAAAGGCAAAATGGCTTGCAGAGAAGACAGCAAGGACAAAGATCAGCCTCCAAAGGAAAAGGAAAAATCCATGAAAGTCTTGCATAAAAGAGCAACACAATGAATTCATTCTTGATTGGCACATTTTGAAGGAAGAATCATGAAAATGCTCATCACTCTAGCAAGTCGTGAAAATGTCAATTCGGAAATGCAAGACTTTCACTCTGGAACACATTGTCTCAGACCCTCCAGGCTCCTGAGTCTTATGATTTTTATCTCAACTCGTTCTCTAGCAGATGGTGTGACATCTAGTGAGCTCCTTGAAAACTGGGGATTTCTGACTTGGAAAGAATAAATTACCAAAGTAATAAAATTTAAACAAAGAGTAATTTTCTCAAGGTTGAATCACAAAAACTCAGGATTCCGTTTCTGATTTTTCTGACCAGCTCAAGTAGTTTCTCTCCAGAAGCACTGCATTCATTCTGTTATTTCTCTGATCTAAAATCCTGCTGTAGTTTCTCACTCTTACTGAATGAGAAGTCCAATTGTCTTTGTCAGACATTCTTATCAGTGTCTGTCTTCTGACATTTTGAAAGGTAAGATCACACTTTCTTCCATTGGCTTGTTTTTCAGAGGGAAAGAATGTTCTAGCAGCCACCTCTCTGCTTAACAAGAAGAGAAGTTCCTGAGGCAGATTCTTTATTGAGCAGTGTGGTGACTGTGAAGATTCAAACAGGAAGAATATTGGGGCTCTGGATTTAAGTGAGATGCTGGGGTCAACTAGGAAGAGAATGGTGGAACCAGTATTAGTAGAGAAGTTGTAGAGGGTTAGCCTTGAGGAAGAGTGGAGAGATGAGGTAGTCATCATCAGAAAAGAGATTTGTAAGAATCTCTCCATGGTATCTTCAGAAAACATCCATTTCCTGCTTTTATATTATGGGGGAACAATCATCTCTGAGATGCATCAAAGAATAGAGAGCTTCCTCAAGAATGATACAAACACAGAGGCCACCAAAGGGAAATCAGGACAATTGTTAACTCTGTTTGGAACTTTCACTTCCTTTATTCATGCTCTTCATTGCAAAAAAATATTTCTTCCCTCTGTCTCTATAGACGCTTGTAAGTATGCATGTCATGTATAATTCATGAATGCCTATATATGTATATATCACCAGCACTATTCAAATGTCATGTATATTACATCAACTAATTCTCACAATCCCTTCACATACTTTGATTATTCCCATTTTACAGATGAGGCTCAGCAAGATTAAGTGGTTTTCCCAAGACACACGGCTAGTAAGCCATAAAGTGGAAATGTGGACTCAGGCAGCCTGGCTCCAGAGCCCATGCTCTTAACCAGCACCATCTCCTGCCTCTTTGATATCACAGTGCATGTCAATCAGTTGTCCTTCCGTGTGAATATATTTATCTTCTCAATTTAGTGACAGGTTCCCTGAGAGTAAGTAGTTTGTCTTTTTCTTTGATTACCCCTTAAAGATCTTCTTGACCTGACTCTCTTACTGAGTTGAGGGGTTTGATTGATTATTACATCCAAATATTTAAAATTAAAATAACTATTACAACAAATGAAGTCTGATTCCATATGCCAATTCATGGAATACATAAAAGCAGAGCTCGCCTGAATGAAGTTAAATAATTTGTCTCAGGCTGAAGAACCAGTGTAAGTGCTAAGGGATTTAGCACTCTACTCTATGGCCCAAATCCCTACCTACTATGCAACTTTATAATATAAACTTTTCTAAGCCAGCACCCTTCAGACAAGAGAGAAAATATTATGTTACCTGATTAAGGAGGACAATATGTAAGAGGACAAATTTTTACGATTTTAAAATTATTCATTCAAAAGTATGTATTGAGTGTTCCTATGAACTCCTAAAATGCAGCATATTTGGCAGCTAGAGATACTTCATATAAGCTACACATATAAGTTCTAGGGAAGTAGAATTTGAAATTGTGTAAAGGAAGACCATGGCTAACAAATGGAAATGTCTGAAAATGTCAAGAGGTTCTAAAATGTGAATGAGCTCTGTGAGGTTGTGAATCCCTTAATGGGCAGAGGTTTGAAGCACCGGTATCCAGATAATAATCCTCTGGAAATAATGCCAGTGTGGACCACATGCTTTGGGTGGAGGACTGAACCACAGTTCCTTTCCATTCCACCCCTAACAGTTTATAATTTTAATATTTAACACAACCTAATGCACATAAAGGACATTTAACAAATGCCATTGGACCGTAACAATTATATGCACACACATCAATAGCACTGTATACATAAAATAATGGTAAGAACATTATGCATGTCTTAGCAATGTCATGCATTTAAATTCCTGTCTTCCCGAATGGATATAGCAATCCTTCCTATAATTTAAATTCAAATTGACAATATTTGAATTTCTTGTTAGAAACAATAATTTTCTGACAAATGATTCTTCATTTGCCTGAATAGCATAAACTCAAATATTTCCTTCATCACCAAGCAAAATTTATACTTTCTTTCCAAATTAATGCCTCCATTTGTATTCTAAAGACAACCATGGTACATGAGGAAACTAAGTGCTTACCACTTTGAATTGGTTTAATGTCCCTTATAGTTCCCTCTACTGAGCTTTTAAGATTTCTAGAAAGGGAATGCAAATTAAATTGTGTGAGGTAGAGATAAATGCCTCTTTCATTCCTAATAAATTGATCTAAAAAGCTTACTGATCATCCAAATGCTACATCTGGACTTGTTGTTATCACATGGAAATTCATTATAGAAAATATACTATGCAGATTAAGATGGCTAATGCAGCGTGTAAACTATAATTTCTGCTATGATTTAGTATTATACTTTCTCATCTAAGTGAAGATTGCCTTGACAGGCATTCATGAGCTGCCTCATGTTCTTGCATTGGACCTGAAGTATTTGGGACAAACATTTGTAGGAAATACCTACACGTAAAAGCATGTTCATGAGGTCATATCATTTGCCTAATTCCTGAAAAATAAACACTACTTTGGTTTACAGGGCACTCTCTTACCCAGCTACAAAGTGAGACGTTAGCCAGAAACTTGGGTTTTGATGCATGTCAAATGGCTATTTCGCTCATGAGCCTCTGACACAGTGTTGTCCAAAAAAAATATATGTGAAGCATACATGTAATTTTGAATTTGATAGTGACATAAAAAATAGTAGAAATAAGCAGTTGAGAAGAGTGTTGATATATTTTACTTAGCTGTATATATGCAAAATATTTTTATTAGACATATCATAAAAAAATTAATGGTAACTTTTACCTACTGTTTGTACTAAATCTTTGAAATCTGGCAGGGATTTACACCGCAAGTACATTTCAGTTTGGACTAGCCACACTTCAAGTGCTCGATGGCTACTGGTGGCCCAGAGCTACTTCAAATCCCAGCTCCCCCACATATATAAACAAGGGAGCTTGTGGCTACTCTGTCAGACACCACAGTTCTGCCAGCTCTGTTTGCCATATTTCCCTGGTCACCAGCTCCTACTTTTCAGCCCTTTTCTTGTGGCAGAGCATGATAATAGGCACCTGCTTCATCATCATTTCACCCTTGAAAAGTGAGAAGCCATTCTTGCAGAATATTAAAGTTTCCAATCGCAATAACAAATGGATGTAAAAGCAGTTTGGATTTTTACTATCTATTCTCACACTTTAGGGGAATGGAGCAAGAAAGTTTTCTCCACTTCCCTTAATCGCATGGACTGTGGATGGTTAATCAGTTAGATCAAACTCTGTTGATCCCATCTTTGGTTCCAAGGGTCTTTTTTGTTTTATTAATTTTTGTGTTTTTTCTTTACCCCACTAACTGGGGCCACAGGATCCTAGTGAAGCCCAGCTCTGTACAACAAAATGCCTCCTGAAAATGAGGAAGATTAAAATCTTTGCCTAGTTCTGCCCTTTACATTCATTCCTCAAATCTGCTGTCCTTAGACTCAACTGGAAAGAGGAATTTATTCATCAGAGGCCTCTCCGTGGTTCACAGTGATGGATGTGGTCCACTGATATTCTCCGTACAACCTGCATGGTGTTATTTAATTTGAATTAGTTGACAACACTTAAAGATCAGCAGATTTCAAAACAATCATTTTTGTGTGTGAAAAATTATATCCGGTGATCTCAAGTCCCAATTCTTGCATGGGACCTTAATATTCTAAATCTGTGTCCCAACTCATTCCTTTGATTTGACCCATTGAGAACTCTGGAGTCATGTATGCCCCTTGCTGGGTGTGCTTGTGTTATTGGATTTGGACTACTGAGCACAGCCAGGGACAGGGTCAAGCCTTTCCATCTTACTTATCCTGCTCATGGTTCACTGTCAGGTTGCCCGTGCCTCTGTGCTGGACCCCTGACAGCAATGACACTGATGACTTGGCCTGCGATAATTATTTTTCCCTGGTCACCAAAGTGCACATGAAACAAAGCCATGATTAATCTCTGCTATAGAACTTACTCAAGAATCAATGGCCATGCTGTTATTGAATTATATGTGAAATGAAGAACAAACACAACCAAGAGACATAATTCTTGATCAGTATTATGTACAAAACCTTATTGTATTAGGCAGTGAATATTCAGTTTGCACCTGGAAATTCAATAATCCAGGCCTGTGCAAATCTTAAAATTTCAGCTTCTTAAACCTCATATTTGGTTCCTAAATCCTCACTTTGCCCCTCTACTTAACTTGTAGGAAATCCTGATTGTTGAACTTATACTCCTGTATTTGTCAAGATGCTTACATTAGTTTCCTGGGGATGCCATAACAAATTACCACAAACTGGGGGCTTAAAATGATGAGAATTTATTCTCCCACAGTTCCAGAGGTCAGGAGTCTGAAATCAAGGTGTCAGTAAGGCCAGTCTCTCTAAAAGTTCTAACAGAAATTCCATTACTTCTTCAGCTTATATTCTATATTGTCTAAGAGTCTTACACTTCGATATTAGAGTAAAAAGATTCTGGTTCAAATCCTTACTTCATTACGTACTAGCTGTGCAAACCTAGGAAGGGAGCTTCACCTCTTTGAGCTTTTAGTTTCTTCACTGTGAATTAATTTGAATAATGGTAATCACCTCACAAGGCTGCTGTGAATTTAAATGAGATGATGCATATAAGCCACTTGGAACAGAGCCTGGTATATAGTAAAAGTTCAAAAAATTTTTCACAGCTTCATTATTGGGGGTATAATTTTTAGAGCTATCTTTATAAACTTGAATTGTAAGCTCTTTGGAACTGTGCCTGTAATCTGATCTCTCTCTCTTTTTTTTAATGTTTTATTTATTTCTAGGAGAGAGAGAGAGAGAGACAGCATGAGCAGGGGAGGGTCAGAGAGAGAGGGAGTGACAACAGCCTCCATACTCTGAGCTGGCAGTCAGCACAGAGCCCGACGCAGGGCTCGAACCCACGAACCGCGAGATCATGACCTAAGCGAAAGTCGGACGCTTAACCGACTAAGCCACCCAGGCGCCCCATCTGATCTCTATTAACATGCTATGGATGCACAGACAAATACTCAATACACCAAAACACTCATTAACTGAAACCCATGTAATTAGAATTAAATCATAGCTATTTTTTAGGAGTCACTGTAAAGAACTTCTGTGCAACTATTATTACCAAATTATTCTCTGTAGTATATACAACTGTAGAACTGTTCTCCGTAGTATAACTATACTGAAAACATCAAAGTCAAAAGGACCAAAAACCTATTAGGCTTGTACATGAGTGCCTCTGACATACACTGTACCTTCCTTGATGCAACAACTTTAATTCCCTCTCCTTGGTGAATATATGTTAGGTTGTGTGATTCTTTCTACCTCTAAATTCCGCTCACACTTAATGTCTTGCCAGATATTCAAAATTTCTCATATTTTGTGATTTTCAGACGGTGGCCTGTGACCTATTAGGACATGATTAAACCAATTCAGGAGGAGGCAAAGAATTTTATAAAAATGAAATCCAGTAGACTAGGATGGAATAAAACAGAAGACAAGTCAATATATGAGTGGATAGGCTAGGATAAGTGAGAATAAACATTGCTTTGTGAAACTTTTGTCTCTGTTTTATACATAGATGTGTGTAAACATGTCTGTGTGTTCTAGTAGGTTACATAAAATGTTATATCTCACTAGGAGCTCAGGAATTTGCTAACAGCCAGCCAGTGTAGACACTGTACATTCCACAGTGGCAGATCACATTTTTGGTCATGATTCTTTTTTTCTCTTTTATCAATTTTTTATTTTGAAGCCTTTCAAGCCTACAGGAAGAATAGTACAACGCATACCATATATTCTTTATATGGATTCATCAAATTTTAAGATTTTAATGTTTTTGGATTTCCTCTCTCTCTAATTACGTACTCCTTATTATTGCTATTCTTTTTTTTTTTTTTCCTAGGAGAGAGAGAGACAGCGTGAGCAGGGGAGGGTCAGAGAGAGAGGGAGACACAGACTCTGAAACAGGCTCCAGGCTCTGAGCTGGCAGTCAGCACAGAGCCCGACGCGGGGCTCGAACCCACAAACCGCGAGATCATGACCTAAGCGAAAGTCGGACGCTTAACCGACTAAGCCACCCAGGCACCCCATATTATTGCTATTCTTAATCTTAATCTTAGTATTATTGTGCTGGGCTACTGAGAGTAACTTATAAGTATCATGACCCTTCACCACTAAATACTCAGTGTATACCTTTTAATAAAAAGGACATTCTCTTACCCAACCACAGTATAATTACCAAATTCAAGAAATTTAATATTAAAAATAAAATACTAGTATTTAACATACAGCACATAATCAAGTTTTGCCAATGTCCCCAATAAGGTCTTTTTTTTTATTTACTTCCTTCTTTAGGGGAGGGGTTCAGAATCCAACCCAGGGTTATGCTCACATTAGTTGTCTGGTCTTTGTTACCTCCTTTAATTCTAGAACAGTTCCTCAGGGCTCAGTGTGCCACATCACTTTCTGCTGCCACACTCACCTTCATCTAATGGTTTTGATGATTCTTCCTGAATCAATTATGGCTCTGGTGGAAAGTTAGTTTTTTATACATTCAAGGAATAAAATGTATGTACACATGACCCATTTGTGCCATGTGATTTATATGCTTTATATCTAATCCTTGCAATAGCTGTGAAAAGCAATCTCCATTAAATAATAAGAACATTGGATCTCTTTAAATTTAAGCCAAAGTCATGTAGGTAGGTATATTGTAGAGCTAGTATTTGAACCCAGAGCACTTTCCAGTATATATCATCCTGCCTCTGATGGGCATTGATTTACTGTTTTTTCTGATATTAGTAAGTTGCCCCTACTCTCTTTTGGTTACTACTTGCAAGGAATATCCTTTTCCAAAATCCTTTCACTTTCCATCTATTTGTACCCTCGGATCTAAAGTGAGTCTCTTATAGACAGAATGGAGTTGGATCATGTGTTGTTGTTTTTTAAATTTATTCTGCAAATCTCTGTCTTTTGAGGGAGAGTTTATTCCATCCACATTTAAAGTAACTACTGATAAGAAGGAAATTATTTCTATCATGTGGCTATTTGTTTTCTATATGCCAAGGAGGGCTTTTAGTCCCTCATTTCCTTTTTGCTATCTTCTTTTGTGTTTAGCTGAGTTTTTGCATGAAGTGCTTAAATTTCTTTTTTTTTTTTTTACTTCCTTTTGTGTCTATTCTTTCTTTATTTTATTTTTGGTTACCATGGGGATTACACTGAACATCCTGAAGTTAGGATGCTCTAATTTGAATCCATACTATCTTAATTTCAATAACATACAAAATTCTGCTTCATTAACAGCTCTGCCTTTATGTTTTTCAGTTCTTGATATCACAAAATGCCATCTTTATCAGTGTAGCCAAAAATATAAACTAATAATTGTTAATGCACCATTCTCTTAAATTATGTAGAAAACAGGGCCACCTGTGTGGCTCAGTCAGTTAAAGTATCACTCTTGGTTTCAGCTCAGGTCTCACAGTTCATGAGTTCAAGGCCTGGTCGGGCTCTATCCTGACAGTGCAGAGTCTGCTTGGGATTCTCTCTCTCTCCCTCTCTCCCTCCCCCTCCCCAGCTCACTCTCTCTGTCTCTTTCTCAAAATAAATAAATAAACTTAAGAAAAAGTAGAAAACAAAATATGGAGTGACAAGCTGAAGTTATAAAAATACTAGCTTGCAGACTAATGACTTTCTTTGATGGTTTGGTCCCTTACATCACATAGAAAACAAAAAGTGGAGTTATACACCATTGTTATAATATAAGATTTTATAACTATCCATGTTCTTACCTTCACTGTGCTCTTTATTTCTTCATATGGCTCCACTTTCCTGTCTAATGTCCTTTCCTCTCAATCTACAAAATGCCCTTCAGCATTTTCTGATGTCGGATCTAGTGATAGTGAATTCTCTCAGCTTTGTTTACCTGGGAATGTCTTTAGTTTCTCCCTTGTTTTTGGAGGACAACTTTGTTGGATTCAGGATTCTTTCTGGACCGTTTTCTTTTAGTATTTTGAGTATATCAGCCTTGTGATTTTTTGTTGAAAATAGGACATTTGAATCTAATATGTAGTTAACTCTGGAATCAGATTCTCCCCCTTCCCCAGAGTTTGCTGGGTTTTGCGTATGTGCTTTGTTTTGTTTGTTTGTTTATTGTTATGGCTGTCTCTGCGCTGTAGATCCACCTTGAGGTGTAAAACTTAAGGTCTTTTTAGAGCCTGTGCCTTCCTTTAGGTATATGTGGTCACTTTCTAGTTTCCCCTATATACAGAATTGCTTTTCAGTGTCCCAGTGTCCAATGTCTGACTCCCAAAAGAGGAAAAAAGAAAAATGAAGAACCAGGGTAGGGAGGTGCCAGCTTTTAAATCCCATGGAAGTCACTTCAGCCAGAGAGGGGCTTGCAACAATGGGTGCAGGTGCAACAATTATGGCCACCACTCTTTGTCTGCATCTCTGTCATCAACACAGAGCAGCAGTGAGTGATCAGAGCACAAGTCCTAGATACTTGGAGGACAGGGCTCTTTCTGAAAACTGTGTGCAGGCTGTTCCAGGAACAACTGCACAGCTGTCTGCCACATGGCTGGATTTGGGGAATGGGCAGCTACTACTGTCCTAACAGCTGAAATTGACAGAAATTAATCACAATTTACTGTTCAAGTCTTCCCCTGAAAGTTGTGGCCTTCAACAGACTCCAGAATCCCAAAATCCAAATTTTGGTTTAGGCATTTGACTTCATTTGATGTGCGGAAAAGTCAGTCGTTCTGGTGTGCTCAGTCAGTTAAGCCTCTGACTTCAGCTCAGATCGTGATCTCATGGTTCATGGGTTTGAGCCCCGTGTCAGGCTCTGTGCCGACAGCTAGCTCAGAGTCTGGAGCCTGTTTCAGATTCTGTTTCTCCCTCTCTCTCTGACCCTCCCTTGCTCATGCTGTCTCTCTCTCCGAAATAAATAAAAACATTAAAAAAATAAAAAAAAAGAATTTGTGGCGTGCTAATTTTGAGCCTGAGACCTTAAAAAAGTGTGAGTTTCTAAGGCATTCTCCTGAGTATCTGCTATCTCCATAAGAAGAACATTTCCAGCCTGGTTCCAGGAAGCAGACGAGAAAGATGTGACCCAAAGCTCTGTTCTGTAGCTGGGCCCAGCCATGATCAGCTACCTATCTCCTGATGTGTTCCTGAATACAGTCAAGATCAGCAGGGCCTCTCAGCCAAGCCTATCCTATGTCAGTCATTCTCCACTCAACCCACAAACTTGTGAGCTAAATAAAAGCTTGTTATTTTATGGTATTAAGGTTTTGTGGTTACTTATAAGACGGTATTATTGCAGCATAAAATTAAACACACAAACAGCCCCCAAAGAATTGTTGTGCCTTTGCTTTCTAACATTCACAACTTATAATATCCTTTCTCTTTGTTTCTCCACGGCTGTTGTTTTACCTATGAATTCTCCTGGCAGACCTAAACATTTGTTTCACCGTGTTTCCATAGCACCAATTACATAACCATGTTTTCAAGGACAATGCGTTGCAATTTTATTTATGCTTGTCCATCTCTCTCTGTACTGTTATTGCTTCCCTTGACTCCCACACTAGATTATGACCCACTCCTAGTGGAGAATTAATGTGGTAGAGTGGTTAATGGCAGAGGATTTGAACTGAGACAGGCCCTGGTTATATGCCTTTTTAAGCTGTAGGAAACAGAGCAGGTGTCTTAATCTCTTCAAGTCTCTTATTTACAATGCACATGGTATAATCACCTTCTAATTTACATGGTTTTTGTGAATACCAAATGAGTTAGAATGGATAAAGAGTACAGACCATGACTGACATTTAATAAATTATTAATAGCTTATAGTGCTCTTTATAACTAGAGAATTTAGCATATTGACTGTAGAACCATAAAAGAGTTTAATAAATTGAACCAGAAAACTTGTAAAGTTGGAAAACAGGGAGAAGCCACCATGTCTTCAGGATTCAGATAAAAAAAATTACGATAAATTCATAAGAACATAATCCCCAGGCATTTTAGTGTAAAATAGAAGCAGAATAGATTTTTAAGTTTTCATTTTGGATATAATTTAAAGTTTTTACTTTTTCTTTGAGAAATAGTAATTTTTATTTTGTTGTGTTTCTTTTTTCCTTTTTTTCTAACATCTAAGAAAAATGAAGATAAAGGAAAGCAAAATCAGTCAATAAAGATTTAACTTTTTACTTAGAATATTATGTATTACTTTTTTTCAAAAGAGTAAAATTAAATTAGGAGGAAAAACTATGTCAATAAAATATTCACTTTCCCTCTTTTTCTACTTAGTGATTTATGCTTATACTTTAGAAGAAATATAACATTAAGAAATGTTCCAATAGGAAAAATGTGGGCTCTGAAGTCAAAAGAAACCTGATGTCGAATCTCAACTTTGCTATTTAGTTATTTTGTGAACTGGAGAAAGCTACTTAATGTCTTGAACCTTAGTTTCTTCATCTCTAAATTTTGCATAGAGTTTTTGTAACGATTAAGTGTGGCAAATAATTTCAAGTATCCCTATAAAAGATAGAATGATTTCATCCCAATGCTTTACCACCTCTCCTCCATCTACACTTTTGCCATGGCCCAGGATAATGTCTCTCATGTACTTTTAGCTGGATATAACTGGCTTTGGTCAAGAGACAGGTGAGTAGATGTGATAAATATGCCAGTTCTGAGCCTAGGTCCTCAGTGGGCCTAGTATATTTCTGTTTGTTCTCTTGTGCTACTGCCATTGCATGAGAAGAACATGCCTCATCTGGCTTATTGGTCAAGGGAGGATGAGAGACATATGAAGTAGAACTGTTCCTGCCGCTTCACTGATTTGCAGCTTGAAGCAGGGCTGCCCAGCAGAGCCCAGCCTAGATCAACAGTACCACCAGAATTGAGTGGCAGATGCATGAGAATAAATGACTAAGTCACTGTATCAGGATAATTTTTTACACAGCTGGATTGTTACAAGAGTTAACCAATACATTCCCAACACTGTGGCAGACACATACTAAGTGTCTGATAAATATCAGTTCTCTGCTAACATAACAATATGTCATTTGACATTTTAATTTACTCACATTAAACACCCAAGAGAAAAACTCCTTTCATTTTACATGGTTTGTTCTGGAGGCCAATTACTAACACAAATATGTGAAATAAAATACTAAATAAAAATTTAAAGATGACAAGCTTGAGATTCTTGGCTTTATCTGGTTAGTCTCAGTGTCTTATTGACCCCTAGTCATTATGCTGTTCACTAAACCATTATAGGCTAAAATCCATAGTATAAAGAATAGTATGAACATAGTATGGGTAAATTAAATCATATCCATACCCATTAAGGTGGTGACCACAAAACCCATTAAACTGATGATACATAGTTTCAGGAATTTGGATACAAGCTCCCAATATGTTTTACATATGCTCTTTAAACTGTATCAGTAAGTGAAATATATTCTATTTATTTCCCACCCAAGTGGAATTTGAACCACAAATGGAAGGTGATAGATTCACAATTCACTAATATAATCCTCCACACAACTCAGTTTTCTCAAAAAGAATTCTTACAACATAAGCGCCTAAAACTTGAAGACTTGAAGTGCTGTTTTGCTTGCATCTCAGCTTTCTCCTTCCTTCTCCAAGATGCACAATGAAAGAGCATGCCACATCTCAGGTTCCCTCTGGGACCTGAGGGAAGAATAGTTTCTCATGATCCATCACTTAAGTATTCTTCAATTTGGTGTCTAAAAATGCCTCAAATAAACATTCCCACTCCAAATCCAGATTAAAAATCACTCCTTTTGCCCTCAACAATTTCCTTTAGCAACAGAAGTATGCACACTTCGACAAGTAATATCAAAGAAAGAACCTATGGGGAAAATTTCTAGGAAGTGCCAGCAATGTTGCATTTATTTGGTATATTTCCTACCAGAAAAACCTAAGCCAAAGAACAGAACTATGATTTTTTAAATGCCCCATGACAACTTTTGTAACAAGAAAGTTCTTTACCTAAATTCTATCCAACTCTTCCTTTGAAAACTAAGTTCTACTCATTTGCACTACTATGTACCACATTCACTACATTGCAAGGTTCAACCTATAGATTGAAATGTAGTATTTAAAAAGTCCTCCAATTTAGAAGGATAGCTGAAATAAGGAGTCTCCATCTGAAACTTTCTTCCATTTTACTTATACACTATGTTATAACAATACATGATTCATTCACTTGACAAATATCCAAACATCTATCATGTCCATGCAACACTTAAATGTTGAGGAGCCAACAGTTTCACAGAAGAGTTACGTATTAAGCAAAACATCAGAGAAAAGGGGAGCCTGTGTGGCTCAGTTGGTTAAGCATCTGACTTCAGTTCAGGTCATAATCTCGCAGTTTGTGAGTTTGAGCCCCACATCTGGTTCTGTGCTAACAGCTCAGAGCCTGAGCCTGCTTCACATTCTGTGTCTCTGTCTCTCTGCCCCTCCCCCACTCACACTCTTGTCTCTTTCTGTCTCACAAATAAATAAACATTTTTTAATCAGGGAAAAATATATAAAACTAAAACTAAAATATAATGAAAGAAAGGTTAATGGTAGTATATAACAGTTTGACCTAGTTTGAGACTCTGGAGAAGGCTTCTATGTGGAAGTGATGTTGGAGCTAATATGAGAGAAATAAGTAGATGTTATCCCAGAAAAGGGCTGTAAATAGGGACCTCCCAGGTTGAACCATAAGCATACACAAAGTAGGTAGTTTATTCCAATAACTAAATGAAAAAGTCCACTGTGGATGGAAGAGAGTGTTAGAAAAAACAGCAGGAAATGAGGTGGCATGTGAGTAAGAGAACTGAGCAGCAACTCCTTGGGCTAGAAATGCTCGTGTGGAATGTGTCCCTCTAGATCTGCTCTACAGCCTTCTCCACTAAACCTTGTGCCTTAGAAGATGGAACTTTGAGAATTCCATCACTGAGCTGCCTTGTCTGCTAGCTTCCAGATATGTCCAGCTACATGTGTCCTGATGAGAGAACACATGTTATTTGTTATAGTTCAAATTAGACATGACATAACTTGGACAGGAAAATAATGGTAGAAATATAAGGAAGTTTGTGAACTCAAGATGGGGAAAAAGGCTTCCAGGGTGGGACTCTAACATTTTGTGTATGCAGCTTGATGGAAAGCAACATCATTGTTTCAGGAGAGCACCTGGAAAAAAATCCAGGTTTGCAGATGACAACCAGCATTTGTCTTTGGATATGTTGAATCAGAGGTGGCTTTGAGATATCCAAGTATAGATGTGAAACAGACAGTTGGATACAAAGATCTGAAACTAATGAAAGGCCAGAACTTGGGAGTTTATATTTGGGAGGTGTTAGCATATGGTGATGATTAAAACTGTGGTTGTATGTGAGGCTTCCCACAGGGTGAGAATAAGGTGCAGGCCCAGCTCTAAGGAACTCTACCATACACTGGCCAGTTAAAGGAAAACAAACGTGGATTAAAAAAAATGAATAGCAGAGACTCACTGGGTACATGTGACACCAGGGAGACATGGTGTCACAGAAGACAAGGAAATGGAGTATATAAAATAGTGAGAATCATCTATCTCCAGCTGACTGAAAATATATGAAAAAATATTCTTCTTACTGTGTCATTATAGTCCTTTGCCTTTTCAGGGAATGAATGTTATGTTTTAAAGGAAGGTGTTTTCTATGCCAGAGAGCAATTCTATCACACTTAGATTTTGATTTTGACTCTTTCTGTTGTCTGCACTAATAGAAGATAGTTTTCATACTTCTTACCTATAATAAAGTTCAGGGCCATGTCCTGCTGCTTGTGGCTATATTGCTCACTCCAAGCAGAACTGATAAATTGGATTCAGCACTAGGAACTTGAATTCCAGTTAACCTAGGTCTTATTCTAACAAACTCTGCTTGCACATAAAGAAAAACAAACCCACAAAGGTCAACTTTTCCAAGGATACACACTTAAAAAATAGCAGAGCTGGATCCTAATACTTTCTGATTTTCACATTCTCTCATGTATGACACACTAAGGCAACGCCATAAGTACTCAGTGGCACTCTCTCCCAACTCTCCATATTGCAAGCAAGATGTAATAAAAACAAAAACTTAGCAATTGGGAGACAGAAAACACACAAATTGTAAAGCTCAAAACTCCAAAACTGTAAAATCATAGATTAATAACGACAGCAGCCTTAATCTCATCCTTTGAAAAATATGCCAAAAGTACCATCGACTGGGTGGCTTAAACCACAGGCATTTATTTCTCAGAGTTTGGGAGGCAGGGAAGCCTATGACAAAGGTCCTGGCAGACCCATTGTCTAGTGAGATCTTGCTTCCTGACTTGCTGATGGTTATCTTCTCCTTCTGTCCTCCAGTGATGGGGAGTAGAGAGAGCTATAGCAAGTTCATCCATCTCTTTTTATAAGGGCACTAATGAGGGCAAAGCCCTCACCACCTAAGCCTCCTAATAATCCCACCTCATAATATCATCACACTGGGTATCAGGATTCCAACATATGAGTTTGGGGATGGGGAAGGGGAGCACAAACATTTGGTCTGTAGTAGCCTTTAATATCCTTGAAGATAGTTCTTATAATTTCTCCAAACTTGTAAAAACCACTTCTCATTGTCAATAGTGCAGACTACTTCAGTGCTGTAATGTGATTGCATGGTCAACTTGCCTGTGGCTCAGGGCACCAGAACAAATCTCATTCTGTTCATACTTCCCTTGCTTTGTATAAATTGTTCATCTACCAAAACCAAGCAAGAAAAAAAAAAAACAAACTATGGTCTTGTAAGCTTGTTTTAGTGTGAGTGTTTCACTTGCTTCTTTACAGTTCATGTAAGGTTCTTTTAGAGCAGTTGCTCTAATGAAGAGTGGGTGCACATCATAGCATTCCTCTGACAGTGTGGAATGGCAGGGCTACTTCAACATTAGGCCAATGGATCTGGCATCACAATTTAATTAAACCAACTAATGTTGTCATGAGTGCCATGTGAGGGCTGTGTTCTCCACAGCTATGGAGAACCTAATTATTAACCCTCTCCCCTTCCCCAACCATTGGCTGATGAACAACATTGTGTTGTTTGTTTTACACGGTATTTGTTTTTGTTTACATATGGTGTTTGTTTTATCATAAGCAAACATTATAAGGCTGTGGTAAATTGAGGTCTTTCATAGTTTTTAGACTGTCATTATCTAAAATGAACTGAAATGGAAAAAAATGTATCAAACACAATATGACAAATTAATCCAAGAAGTGGCTGCCTAGTTGGAAATTAAATGAAGCCAACAACAAGCAAAAGTTAACAGAAATTAGCAGTCAAATTAAGACATGTGATTGGTGGACTGTGAGCTGCTAGGGTAGAGTACCAAAGATGGGTACCCTTCAACCTTATGATGATCTACTAGCTGTCATTATTTTACAAGCCCAGTACTACTGCCAAGTCAAACTAACACAAACCACCATCTCTTGTTTTACTTTGGATGATGGTCAAATACAAGGATTTGTCCATGCCTCCCACAGTTCCATGCCTATCTGTTCTCAATCAGTAGGAAGACTGAGGAACAAAGTATGCCATGTACTGTAGGACAACCCTGCGTGGGAGGCTGAGGCCTTGGCCACTTGTCTTGGGATTGTTTTTCCTTCACCTGTGAACATAGTGTTCTAAAGAAATGTCATTAGGACAGCATGATAGAGAAGACCTACAATGTCACAATCTTAGGAGCTAATTCACATAAATTATAGTCAAGGGGGAAATAAATAAATAGCTGGGGGCTATCAGCCCAAATTCAAAATACCAGCAGGATTGGTTCCTTCTGAGGGCTCTGAATGACACTTTTTCATGCCTCTTTCTGGCTTCTGGTGAGGGCTGGCGATCCTTGGTATTCCTTAGGTTATAGACACGTCACCTCAATCTCGACCTCTGTCTTTACATGGCTTTCTTCCTATGTTTCTCTCTCTCCTCCTTTAATAAAGAGAGGAGTCGTTTTTGAGTAGGGCACACGCTACTCCACCATAACCTCATCTTAACTAATTCATTTGCTTCTGCTCTGTTCCCAAATAAGTTTCCATTCTGAGGTTCTGGGGGTTGACACTTCAACATATCTATTAAGGGAACACAATCCAACCTACAAATACCATTTCAGCAATTCTGAAGAAGGATAACACCAGAAAATGGCTGAGAAACTAGTGCAGGCAAAATCTTATTTTTATACCTTTTATTTTCTTAATTAGAAGACAAATAAAATTTGTTGAAAAACAACACTTTTATCTAACATTTGACTTAAAGAATTGAAACTTTAATTCACTGAATTTATAAGGAAATAGTAGGGGCACCTGGGTGGCTCACTTGGTTAAGGGTCCGACTTCAGCTCAGGTCATAATCTCACGGCTCATGAGTTTGAGCCCTGTATCAGGCTCTGGCCTGACAGCTTGGAGTCTGGAGCCTGCTTCAGATTCTGTGTCTTTCCCTCTCTCTGTCCCTCTGCCACTTATTCTCTCTCTCTCTCTCTTTTTCTCTCTCTCAAAAATAAATACACATTAAAAAAATTGTAAGGAAATACTAACTACTTTATGGCCTGACAAGAAGGAAGTCTCCCTTGATCTTTGGTTAAAATATTCCCTGAAATAAATAATTCACGCCATGGAATTATCTTGTGTCACTTATCTTCCATGGTGAATCAGAGTGCTAACTCTACAGAAGTGTCTCAATAAATGTGTCTTAAATATTCTAATCCAACATGGTTTCCCTTTATTAGGAACTATGTAATTGCCAATGATAGTTTCTACAGCTACATATGGAATTCTTGGGAACTCAAAGACAGCCAATTTAAAGTATTATATAGTGCTTGACCCTGTATTTAATAAACCAGATTATTGTGTCTGACTGAGTCTAGCTGAGACATTAACAAATATGAGTTTTAAGTCAGGCCACAGAAATATTAGAAAGTGTATCCCTCTTATAAGACAAGTTTGTTGCAATAAAACAAGCCTAGACATGGATTACCATGTCTGTACCTAATATTAAATTACCAGAATACCCTGTCAGACTATTTCACCTTCCAGGATCTGGTGCCTAAAGAATCTTGGCAAGCAGCTGAGGGCTAACACCTTCTAGAGAGCTATTCTCTGTCGGCAGAGGGATTTCTGCTTTGTCAAATTTAGTACCTAGTGCCCAGGCCTCCCTAATTGCAATCATGATTCTCTGTAAGTCAAAGTCAATGGCTCCCCTGACTGTCTTCAAGACTCTGACTCCCTTCCTCTAAAACCAAAGGTCAAAGGGGGGTGCCCATTAGCAGCTCTGGCTGCATTCGAGCACCAAGAACAGCAGGGTTTTCCTGATTAGAAGTGTAGGGCAGACTGACTTATACGCTCAGATAAGCCAAATGTGTTGGAAAGAGAAAAGGTACAGAAACAGGGCCCCCTGCTAATATCTCCAGCCTGCTGTCTCATCACTTCCTGCTTCTCAATCTTTGCTCCAATAAGATTGAATTTCACCAGATCACCAAAGTTGACGCATTCATTCATTCTGCTTTTCGTTCACATTCTTTCCTACCTCTGGGTCTTTGCACACATACTGCCTGCTGTTACTAATGCCTTTAAGAATCTTGCTTTACTTAGAAAATATCAGTATGTCCTTCAGTCTTGAGTAAGCGTAGCTTTTCTCGAAAGTGGTCACTACTCTCCAAATCTGTGTCAGGTGCTGTTTCTCTTTGCTCCCAATGGCTTCCTATACTGGAATCACTTGGAGCACTCACCAAACTATATACTGTAATTGCTTGCATATTCTACTGCCTCCCCCACTGGATTTGAGGTCCTTGAAAGCAAGAACTTACCTTTGCAGCCTTAGCAACTAAGATAGTGACCATCCTATAGAGCAATAGTGAACATTTATTGAATGAACATCAATAATAAACATTTATTGAATGAATCACAAAACAGATACTAATTTTGAAGCCAGAAAACAAGTAATGTAGTTCTAGCTTTAATTCTTCAGGACATCCTGATCACTGTTATCACATTCATGACCTCAGCATCCTTAGCCATGACTTCTTTGTTTTTCATACTTCTGCTTTCATGAACTTCTACTTCTTTTTCTCTTTTCAGCTTTAAAGTAAAGTTAATTCCACCCACATGGTGGTTGGTAGGAAAATCTATCATAAATGTATATGAAGGAGCTTTGTAAAATGTGAATTATAGAAATTTAAGTTATTGTTGATCTTTGGTAGAAAGTAGAGAAAAGAGTAGCTGAGTGTCTGCATATACAACTTTATTGTAGGCAATGTATTACATCAGTGTAACCTGGCACATCCTCTTTCCTTTCCTTTCTACCACAGAGTTGAGGCATGGTGTAGGCAGACACACTGGGGGAATGACCATTTTGGTCTGGACACCAATAAGTCCCTTGCAATATTTCTCACACAGACAATACTGTGTTAGCTTCTATAACTGGGACTTTTCCTGACTGGAATTTGAATAAGGTTTATTTACTTACAGCTCAAATTTGGGAGAAAAACACTGTTATTTGACTGTGCTTAAACATTTAAATTGAACATTATAACACATACATATAGGTTTTATCTTTGACCATTGATGAAACTTCTAACAAGAATATGGTGAATGTATACCTACAAAGATGAAGCTGTTTTCTTCTCCCCTTACTGAATTTCCAGGTTTCACAAATTTCCTCTGCAAGTGCCCAGTTTATAAACACTTTCCTCCTTGGGTTTTGATGCTTTTCTCTGGAACTCTTGGAGATTAAAGGTTAGTTTCTGGGAAAAATACTGCCAGAAAAGCTTTTCTCATACAAGAAAAAAAAGAGTATATCTTTGGTACATCCTGGTTTCTTCCCATTAAAGTATCTTTCACTAATATTAGGGTGAAAGTCATTAAATTACATCAAAACTAACCTCTTGCTGTTTGGCAAAAACAGCACAAATAAACTGTCAAACATCCATTGGTGTGTACTAAGGAAGGATCTAGAAATTTAAAACAAGGCACTGGTGAGAAATCAGGGGGAAATACTGACAGATTGCTTTTATCAATCTCTAGAGTCTGCCCCTTCTGCAAATACCTTTTAGCTAATCAATGGTGTTAAAGAAAAACTCTAAGAGCATGCATTTAACTGTTGATTTATGCAGATGATGATAAATAAGGAACGCTCTATAAAGATTGGGAAAAGAACCATTTCAAAGCTTAGACATAGAAACTACGGCAGCATATAAACCTGTGCCAACTCAATTGAGCAGCATAATACAGAAAAGAAATCCAGTTCATGAGCCAAGATGACAAGTAACACACACACACACACACACACACACACACACGCATACGCACATGCATACATGCACAATTATACACACATGTAGACACACACTTATATATACAGACAGACACTTACACACAGAACACATACACACACATACTTGTGAGGTGAAAAGTCAAGAAAATTCCTCAAAGTAATGTTTATGATTTCCTGACTGCTGCTGCCGCCAACAAAAACTTTTCAATGTAATTTATCCTCACCAACACAGATGATGTGATTAAAATAAAGGAGCAGCTGGATACCTTGGAAGATGGGGGGAAGCCATGCAGTGCAGTGGAAAGAGGCTGGCACTTCGATTTAGAGGAGCAGGGTCTTAATCCTTGCTTCCAAGTAGTAGTTTATGTATCAGACACTAGATGTAAATCAAAGTCAAAAGTGGGAAGCTTTTTATGTACACTGCCTTAGAATAGTAGCCTAATGTTTGGAGTACTCACTTTTTTAAAATTAATGTGAAATTGGCTAAGTGTGGCTGAAATGTGAGCCCTTTAGTCCTATTGTCTTATGCCAGGATCTTTGCCTATATCATGTCAATATCTGAATTTGTGACTGCTGATTTAAATCAACTGAGTCTAAATGTCTTCATTGTAAAATACTGTGGGTGGAGGCTTAGGTAATTCCTATGTGACCTTTTAGTCTTAGAATTATGTAGAGATACATAGAAAGCATGACCATTCTGACATATTCTGGGAAAAGAAAAATGATACAATCGTAATACAATATCCCAGTCTCTGAGCCAATCAAGAAAATACAAATGGTATAAAAGTAAACTTTTGATCCTATTTGTAGTCCACCAGTCTTAGGATATATGCATTTTTAAAGTGGGAAGGAAGTCACTGAAAGAAAAACATTAGAAATGAAAGGAACAAGCCAAGAACCCCACTACAACTGCAAAAACAAAACACTGAATAAATGTGGTGTCATAATTGTAAACCAATAAATAGTGATATAAAGTGAATACCAACATCAACTCCAAAATGGAAGAATATATAAAATTCTAAACACAGATCTATCTGGGGAATGGGCATAAGCACTGAGTCAGGAGCTAACATTAGGGAAACCATTTCCTTCTCTGTGTCCCGTCTCTCTTTATAAAGTTAGGAATTTGGTTAAATGATCTCTAAATTCCGGCTCTAACAATCTATAAAAGACTACAGCCGGCATCAGTTTCCTTCACCCTGAGTATTGTTAATCCTGCTTCAAGGAATTCATCTAAATGCAATTCATGCTTGATTTTCATTCATAAGGAGCTCCATGGTCTACATAGACTCTAATTGGAAAATTAGTATTGTTTCAAAAGCACCAGCTAAGTCTCAAAATGAGATGCCCTCAGTATGACATGCATATCTAATTTCTTCCACGGCTGCATAAAGTAAGCAAGAAAAGCATTCTCAACCACTCCTGACAGCTTTTATCACAGGCTATTCAACAAATGTTTTCTGTCCACTTGTCCAAGAAAGCTGATTAGACAAAACAGCCGGTGGAGGCACAAAGGAGAACATTCATTACTTACCAAGGGAATAGAAAAGACATTTAAAGTGAATGAATAGCAGACACAAAAATGATTCCTGGAAGAATTACATACACATTTTTGTGTGTGTGAAATTGTCAGGAGTGTGGCATACTACAATCTTAGAGGCTGATTTTCCATTGCACTGCAGGGATAGGTGTGATTTTTTGGTTTTAAATTAAATGTATCCAATAGAAGCTCCTACTGAATACAAATTCTTATTTGTGTAGCTCCTAGGTCACTGCTCTTAAGATGATTTCTCAGAAGCTATCTACATGATCTGGAATGTTCAAAGGACTTATTAGCCTCCATTCAGAAAAGGTATTTTGAACCCCTGGATCTTGTCTTACTTCTTATAATCAATCTGCTCCCTTCAAGTGGAGTGAAGGATTATCAGTGATTAATAGGCAGAAAAGAGTCCACTCTCTGTCCCCTTCTCTCCAACACGCATGCAAGGGAAGGTTGGTGTTCATCATAAAATTTCAAATTCCCATGTTTTCATCTGCTAGAGTATTCCTGCATTATAGTGAGCAATGCTTAGCTTAGTTGAACATCTCCCATGCTTTTTGCTTTATCTTTTCTACCTCACATTCCAAACAGTTTCCCATGTTGTCCGCCTGTCTGACAGTATTTCTGACAGTCAATGAACAGATGAGGCTTGACTGGAGGGAGCAAAAGAGTTAAGGAAAAGAATGAGCAGGTGGGCTGGGAGCTTTGTGTTGGAGGGGCAAATCACTCCTCAGCCATGCCCACATAAGTTCAAGGTCACCTGTGAATTTAGGTAGAAAGCCAAGCCAACTCACCCTGCCATTCCCATTCTGGCTCAAACATTACTAAGCAGTACCAGGAAAGACCTTAGCACTTTTAGAGGTCAGCTTAAGGTCGCCAAGGAAACTTCTGAGAGATTTGATTTCTATGACAAATAGGATTTTAACTACAGAATCATCCTAGAATCAGCATCCTAGCTGATTTCTGCAGATTGGTGCTATTTTTTGTTTTATTTTGTTTTCTTTTTCTTTTTTTCTTTTTAAATTTATATCCAAGTTAGTTAGCCTATACTGCAACAATGATTTAAGGAATCTACTCCTGGTTTTTTTTCTTTATATGAAAAGTAAAAAATAGGTCTGCAGTCAGACTACATGGATTCAAATCTGAGCTATACTAGTAAATAGGTCTGGGAACTTGCACCAGTGTGTTAGCCTCTCTGTACTTCAGCCTTTTTGTCTGTAAAATATCAATGGCTATAGTTTTTCATTTATAGGTATTAAACACGTCTTGTTGCAATTGCTCAAGGTATGTTATTACCCTTTGTTTCTACACACCAAGAGTATCATTAACTAGGGGTAGTTGAAATTACCTACAGTTTTGAAGGTGCCATTACCAGTTTGGATGTAAGACATTTTAATATTACATATGTACATGTACATATATATTATGATATATTATACATGTATATGATACATACGTGTGTGTACATGATATACATACATAGACACTCCAAACATTCTCAGTCAGAAAATAATAAAAGTGAAACCTAACTTTGCTTGGTTTTCTAAGGGTAGATTCCCATTATTTTCTCTAAATACATTACCGTAGCATCTTCATCTAAGAGGAGGTAGTTCTATCGCTCTCCAACTAGCAAACCATGTTTACTTGAGAACATCTTTCCTTAAGACCTCAGTTTCTTCATCTATAAATGATGCAATTTTATCTTTGGAATGTATTAACATTTAAATGAATACACTAAACAAAAAGGAGATTGATCCAGATAATCTCTGCACTCCTCTCTTCTTCTTCTTTTGATACTCTAATCCTATCCTGAAAATAAAATTAACATTTGAATCTCTCTGTATAAAAGCATTCCATATACATCATCTTATTTGCTCCTCATGGTGGATGCAAGGGAATTGAAATTCAACTAATATCTGTGGCAGACCCACTATGAACTCATTATCTGCTATTTTTATTTTAATTATCACCTTTTACCTTCAAAACAAATTGCAAGGAATGTTCCCCTCTCTCAGTGGAGAACGCTGAGGCACAAAGGTTAAATGACTGGCTCTAGCTCACACAGACTATCTGGGACTCTGGCTGTACAGTGCTGGCCAGGCCTGGGTCTCATGCTCTCCCCCACATCCAGAGGGTGAAGTGTTCCTACCTGCATCATGTACATGAAAAACAGTAGGGAGAATGTTCTTCAGAAAGAAGAAATGGGCCATTTTACCTGAAGGAGAGATCTCATCAGACAAAAATCACATGCTTGCTCTAGTTATTATGAACATACAGCCTTCTCTTCGCTATCCTCCTCTACTATCAAGTAAATCTTCTAAAGAATCATTTGCTAAAACAAAGACTTTCAGTGACTCAATTAGAGTATAAAATCGAAATGTCAGAACCTATGGCCCTTTCTGCTCTGGCCCCATTGATCTTGTCAGTCTCATAGCTCTCGCTCCCTCTAGTGCTCACTGAGCCTATGTTAAGAAGTTCTACGTGATGCTTCGTGCATCCTATCCTTCATGCTCCTTCTTCTGTGCAATCATTTTGTCCCTCATTCCCTGTATGGTGAAGCATACTCTTCCTTTATGTGTCTGTCCATGAGTCATTTTCTTGATGTCTTCCTCCCTGGAGAGCTTAGCTCATCCTTCTTGTTTCCACATCACCTTCCCAACCTCTGGGGGGGCACAGATCAGTCACAATAAGTCAGATGAATATTTGTAGGATCCTAACCCCCACCGCCATACCCCACTACACTGTGAGTTTCTATTAATTTGTATATTTATTTACTTATTTAGAGAGTTCACATGAGTGGGAGAGGGGCAGAGGGAGAGAGAGAATCCCAAGCAGACTCAGCATGGAGTCTGATGTGGGGCTCAATCTTACAACATCGGGATCATGACTTGAGCCCAACTCAAGAGGTGGATGCTC
The DNA here is from genome assembly GCF_008692635.1 of Crocuta crocuta. Lineage (NCBI taxonomy): Eukaryota > Metazoa > Chordata > Mammalia > Carnivora > Hyaenidae > Crocuta > Crocuta crocuta. Next base: position 14,092,824 of record NW_027551568.1, on the reverse strand, counting down.
AAATGACTGAGCCACCAAGGCACCCCCACTGTGAGTTTCTTAAGTAAACCTCTTTTCTTTTGTATTTTGGTAGTTTGAAGCCTAGCACATAACCTATAGTAAAGTGTTTCAAAAATATTTTCAGAGTTTATGATTAACTGATTGAATGAATGAAGGAAAGAATGAAGGTATAAATAAGTACATTTGTGTATGTGATCTGAACTGACTCCTAAAATTGGCTAATCTTCCTCTTTCAAATTTCTTTGCTGAAAGGAAATACTTTGAGACCAACTCAAAAGGGATATTAATATCAAATAGTTTAGAAACAGTCAAGGCCTCATGAACTTGGGGGCATTTTCCAACCATATGCTTTTCATCTCCTGGTTCAGCTGATATAGTATGGAAGTAATTGAATAGCCACTCTTTTCTGGGATGTCAACATACATTTATTGAGGTTTCCAGGCGGTTAGTTTCTCCTTTGAAAATTTAAAAGATGTGACTCTTGGCAATACAACATAAACATTAGATTATTTTCCCGATTTTTGCTTAAGAACTATCATTTGATTCATCTGCCAAGATAACTTCATTATGTCCTTGTGGCAATTCAATACACCATCTATTTGTGTCTCCATTTTTCACATTCACCAAGCAAGAACTCCAAATCTTAAAAGAAGCCAGCACAAATCTTTAGTAGGTAGAGTTAGAAGGTAGGGCAGTGGGAGAGCATTAACTTTTGTGGGTTCTCAGAGGCTTCTTAAAAACAAGATACAATATTCCCATCCATTATAACAATTTCTCTTTCTTGTCTTTTCTTCTTCCTGTCAATAGTTTTGAATTAACCTAGGTTTTATACCAACTGGATCTTTTTGGATATCAGTCATAGTTCATCAATCACATAGTGCCTTGAATACTAGTTAGTAGTATACATGGGTCATCTTTGATCATTACAAATGTGCTGTCCCAGCCACAGCCTATTTTAATTGCAAATCCCAGAACCTAAAGACTCATTTGGCAAGAGAAAGAAGATCCTGGAGTCAGACATATTAGGACTAAAAGGAGTGAGGGCAGAAGCCGAAATCACAATGGCATGAGGAAGAATGACACGTAGCCAGATCAGGGCTGCACTTCTTAGGAGGCTGAGTTGCTAAATCCATGGGACCACAGGAATATCCTAACAGAGACAGCTTCACAGATGTGTGTATTATTGCAATTTCTGAGATATTCATCTGAGTTGATGCATCCTTACATTCATTAGCCAGGGGTTAATGGTTAGCCAGCCATTCATTTAAGAAAGTGGCTCCAGTCACTCAGGGTGAGAGGAGGGAATTGGCTAGAGATATTGGGCCAATGAAAGGTCTCCAACAGCAGAATTTCAGTGCTGGGGAAAGTTGTCCATAACAGTGACAGAAACTGAAACCTATTAAGGAAACTCAAACTAACTCAGCAAAAGTACAAATTCCTGAAGATTTTCCCCAGACTGCCACAGAGAAGTAATGTAGAAAAGGGTTTAGAACTGGTCTTTGAAGGTGGTTCTTTTATTTACCATATGTATAACTTGGAAAAATCACTTAACCTCTTTTATGCCTCAGGTTTATGTCAAAGAGGATGATTTCAGCAGCACCTAACAAATCAAAACAAAAAAATCTGACCCAGTTTGACGCTTAAAGAGAGCTAATGCATTGGCTCATCAAATCGGAAGTCCTTAGATGCATGATGGCAGCAAAATGTCTGTAGCAATTTCTGATTTATATCTGCTCACTATTAAATGGAGAGGAAATTTGCTTCAGGATCTCTCTTTTCAGAATGAGAAAGGTCTTTTTCCCTGGCAGCTTCCAGCAGCCTTCAGCCCAAAGTGGGTCACATGCCTATTCCTAAACCAGTTCCTAAGGCCAGGCAATGCCATGAGCTTAATATCTTAGGTCTGAATTCCTGAAAAAATCATTGGCAAGGGATGGAGCTATTGTTAAACCAATGGTTAGCTCTCCCAGAACTGGGGATGGCCTCAATTTTCATGGAGGTATTTGGTCTTTGTTGGGAAAGGTGACTATCTGAACCAAATAGATACACAGAAAGGGAGCAACGGGAAGCAGAATTTAAATAGGAAGCTAAGAATAACACCTATAAGGCTCCTTATCTATGAAAGGGAGATAATGATAATAAGGTTCACCTTGGAAGCTGTTGGGAGGATAAGTGAGTTAATTAATAGAAAGTGTGTAGCTCAATAAATATGGTAGTGGTTGTTTCTGTTACTATTATTACTATCCTTGTTTTCCTCACTCTGTATCTTTCCTGCTAAACCTTAGTGCTGCATTTTGCTGTTCCTCTGCCTGCTTTATTCCTGGTGCGTGAGCCTCTGTCTATTCTCTTTTAATCAGCTCATCTATTTGGTTCTTGACACTAGGTTTGCACATTTGCATTTAATGAAGAGGCAAGTACACCAGTACTGTCTTTTAAAAATTAAGGCTCTAGTCTCATTGAAGTCAACAAACACTTACTGATGTCTCATGATGGTAGGAACAACGAGGGCTACTCAACTGAACAACACAAAGCCATTGAGTTTGCAGAGTTCATAATACTGATGTCCAGCAGTGTGACTAGCACACGGTGTCCAGGAAACTTTGTTGAATTAAACTGATGTCTAATGAGAGTAACATACGTGTACAAGTAATTGATGTTAAATCAAGTTGTGAGAAGTACCATAATAGAGATATAAATAAAGCATTTTAGAAGTTGGTAACAGTGGAGGTAGAAATATTAACTCCACTGGGATGTTATCTTTCCCCCCAGAGGGGAAAGAATTCTAGCACAAGTTTAGGCCAATGAATGTATGTGCTCAATTTCCAACCACCAGATGTATTCCTGTATCCCATCTGTCCATTCTACACATGAAATAAATTTAGACTGTTAAACTTTATCAATTGCTTATCTTGGAAGGTTTTCTGATTTTAGTTGGATAAAAATTGATGTTCAGGGAAACTTTCACTAAATATCACATATTCTGCCTATTAAGTAATAAGTTCTAAAACAGAATACCAGATGAAAGGCATTTGAGAACCAGGATCCTCAATTGCTTTCCACTGCATGTATGTATAATTTCTTGATGAGGCAAAGCAATGTCTGACATAGTTTCCTGTGGTCTTCAGAAGTTGCTTTTTCAGCCCACACAATCCTGCTATTTATTACTTCACATTTAGTTTGCCTTCAGTAATGAAAAAGATTTAAAGATAACAAGATGAATACTTGAAGGTTATAGAAAACCTGGCTTCACTTTCAAGCCAGAAATAACTTGTAGCACAAGTTAGAAACTCCAAAAAACAGAAGTTAATAAGGGAGAAATAAGTGTAGCTTTGTGTTTTTAACTAAGTGACCATTGCTGTGAAAACAACATTGCCACCAACTGGTGCAATTTTTTTATCATTCATTATCATGACTAGCAGAAGGCATATTGTACAAATATAGACAGCATAGGAAGAGGTCCAACTGGCAATTGTTGAATCTCAACACATTATGCATGGCAGTGAAAAAACAAAATGGATTTCAATTCTCTAGACACTCCATCTCTGTAGTATATTTTAACAACAAAAGACAAAGCCTCTAGTTCCAAGCATACCAAGTATGTTTTTATAATTTTTGTCTCAGTGTGCAATTTTCAATTTTTCTTAATAAAGCAGGCAGTTAAAAACAAAAAGGAAACCCTGGCATAGACTGATCTTCATAATGTTTTGACAACATTTGTTATAAGTATGATTCCTATCACATGAGATATTTAAAATATTATTCTCATTCTGTCATAAAAGTGAAAGCCTTTTTTTCCTCACACATAAAATAAGAAATATGGTTAAATTCAGGAAATTTGTCCAAGGGAACGTAATAATTTTATTGAGATATCAGATTTGGTATTTTCTCTTGGAAATCCAAACCCAACGCTGAGTTTGCGAGCAATAAAGACAAATCAACATGACTACAAACAACTACACTAAAAACACAAGTCTATATTTGCTTCATTGTGTAAAATAAGGTAAACATGATGTAAAATTATAAAGAAAAGACTAAGAAGTTGAGTATCTGCAAGGCACCTGTTGTTAGGGGCTCTAACTGGAAAATATAAAACTATAGTTCTTTTAGAAATTTTTAATATTTTCCATGGTAATCGCTCTTCAAAATACATGAAAAAATATTGAGATTGACTAGAGAAGAAGACAGAAAAGGTTGCCATGAGCAGCATCCCGAGCCTTCTGTTCCCTGGCGTGTCTGCAGAATTGTGTGCACTCTCATCCTCTCTTCTTCCCCTTCCAGCTGTGACACACATACCCACAGATAGTATATATGGGCACAGACATACCATTTCTGTATTTGAATTCACAATAACCTGAGGATCACAGGTAAAGAAGCACTGATATCCATTAACAAAGAAGGCTGCTTGTGAGACCTGGGATTTAGAATACTAAATATATTATTCCATATACTCTTTATTCCAGATAATCATTAACATAAACAGGGGAATATTAAATAGACTAAGATCTCTCAAGCAGTTAGATTTTATTATTTTTATTATTTTTATTATTATTTTTAGAGTCCAGACTGTCTTATCCATCTTCATGAATAATCAGAAATATCTTCAGTCAGAGGATAGGATCTCAGAATCTTGGCTGGGACATGGGACACAATGCTAACAGTTTATAGAGTTAAAGGTTTTTACCCAATCAATAGTTACTGAGCACATATGCATGGTAGGTATTGTTTTAGGTTCTGGCAATATCAGTTAATAAAACAGAAAAAAAAAAAAAAAAGACCTCTTATCCTCACAAAGCTGTAGTCTAAAGAAAAGAGATGGGTAGGGGTTTCTGGGTGGCTCAGTTGATTAAACCTCTTAGTCTTGATTTCATCTCAGGTCATGATCTCACAGTTCATGGGACGAAGCCCAGATTTGGGCTCTGTGCTGCCAGTGCAGAGCCTGCTTGGGATTCTCTTTTTCTGCCCTTCCTCCACTTGTGCTCACTCTGGCTCTTGCTCTCTGTCTCTCAAAATAAATAAATAAACTTTCAAAAGATAATAGAGGCAGGTAATAAACAATAAGCATAATGAGTATACAGTATGGTATGTTAGAAGATAAAATTCTATGGAAAAAATTAGAGTAAGAGGAATTAGGAGTATGAATGTATTCATAATATTACCAGTTTCTATAAATTTGATGCTTAAAACCTTATAATATGATAAGATGTTATAATGTGTCCTACTTGCCTGTACTGGACACAGCTTGTTCTGGACAACCCAATAATATGCCTGAGTCACCCTGCCTTGGCCTCTGAATCTCCTTCCTTAGAAGGAAGATTCCTCTCAAGAGCATGCTTTTCAAATACAAATCTACCAATCCATAGTCCCATAGTCCCGCAGGGCTCTCACACTCCAGGCCATTATCTACCTGCCCTAGTAACCCCAGGGCCAGGTGCCAGACAATTAAGGACAGTACCTAGGTCTGCCCCAGCCTGTTGAAATTACTCAAACTAGCAAATCTTAAATTTCCTTGCCTTGCCTTGTCCATCCCTTCCCTCAGAAACCATGATAAAGGCTCTTGCCCACAGTTTCCCCCTCCCTCTGCTTACTAACTGCCCTTGATGCTTGCCCTGCATGGTCCCCTCATGGTGTGGCATGCTCCCTCACCTCAGGAGAATAATGATCTATATTTTTAATAGCAATTGTTTCCTGATCTGTTGGCCATACTGTACCTCAAGAGTTCTATTAACATACTATGTTTTAAAACAATAGGCATGGAGTAGTGGGCTGAGTGATCAGGGTAGGATTCAACTTGAAAATAACATTTGATTAAAGACTCCAAAGAAGAGGTAAGATTCCTGTGGACAATTGAGGGAAGAACAGTCCAGGCAGAAGGAAAAGCTGGTTCAAAGTCTTCTGGTGGTTTGTGCCTGGTGAGTCTGAAGAACAGTGTATATGACTTGGGCTGAGTCAGCACAATAGTAAAAGGTAAGGGAGACTAGGGAGTTAACTGGGGCTAGACCAGACAGAAACTTGTAGGTTAGAAAGACTTTGATTATTTCTCATGAAAGAATTTCAAGGATGTTTCAGGTGACATAAAAAAGACCACCATTCCAAAGAGCAGGTAAACAAGAAAATACAGTGGAGAAAGAGTATATTCTGTTGTTTTTTAGGGAAGCTGGCACCTTATTAGTACTTGGCTTGAAAGCTGCTCCATCCATCAAACCTATAGAGGCAGAACATAAAACTCTACCCAACAGCAATGAAGAGAAGTGAGATGAGAAGTCAAGTTTGAAGTAAAAGAAAAATGGCAGCCCTGGAGAAAGTAAACAGTGGAGAGCAATCCTGAGAAGAAAAACCAGTGGGAAGTTGAGAGAGAGAGACAGAGAGACAGAGAGACAGAGTGTGAGCTGGGGAGGGACAGAGAGAGAGGGAGAGAGAGAGAATCCCAAACAGCCTCCATGCTCAGCATGGGCTCCAAACGGGGCTCCACCCCATGACTGTGGGATCACAACCTGAGCCAATATCAAGAGATGGATGCTTAAGCAATTGACCCATCCAGATGCCACATAAAGGCTTCATTCTGAAAGAATGCATCTCGACTCTGCAAGTTTAGGTGATAGTGGCTTATTCTGCTTACCTATTTCATGGATTTCTGTGTTTAACAAGAAAATCAGGGAAATAAAAAAAATAATAATTCTGAATCCAAAATGATTAATTGTATTTTTATCTTTTAAAATATTGATTCTATTTGTGATGAGGCCCCTTGGTTCATTCCAAATATTATTTACTTGCGCCCTTTCTTTTTTTCTAGATTGACTATTGTCAAGGTTCTACTCCTTTATTAATTACTTCAAAGAAGAACTTCTGACTTTCTCACGATCATATATTTTTCTTATTTCTTTTATTTCTCCTATTTTTATTCATTTCTTCTATTTTTTTTTTTTTTGGACTTTCTTCTGTATTTCTTTTCCCAACTTGTTTGGTTGGACACTTAACTCATTACATTTGTTTTGTTTTTTTTTATTTTCCTTTAGTTGTATATATTTCCCTTCATGTAATTCTCAAAATACTCACAAGTTTGGGTATGTAGTATTTCCCTTATGGTTAAGTTCTAAGGAATATAAAATACCTACAAGAATTTTCCTGTTGATTATATATAGATTTTAACTTCAATGTTCTAAATGAATGGGATTATTCTGTCTTCCTGTTACTGATTTCTAACTCAATTGCTTTATAGTCAGTGCAACATGGTCTGAATATTTCTCAGCCTTTGAAATTTATATAGACTTACTTTGCAGCCTAGTCCATGATTCATTATGGTAAACAATCTGTGTAAAGAATATGTATGCTCTGATTCTTTAATGTAGGACCGTATGTATATCCTTCAGATAAGACCTATTATGTTGCAGTGCCTGGGTGGCTCAGTTAGTTAGGTGTTCAACTTTGGCTAAGGTCATGATCTCGCAGTTCGTGGGTTCGGGTCCTATGTGGGGCTCTGTGCCAAAAGCTCGGAGCCTGAAGCCTACTATGGATTCTGTCTCCTCTCTGCCCCTCCCTCACTCAAGCTCTGTCTCTCTCTCCCTCAAAAATAAATAAACATTAAAAAAAAATTTTTAAAGACTCATCAATTTTATTGATTGATCTATGTTTATCAATTACTGAGAGAGATACACTGAAAATTGCTTATTCTAATGAGGAATTGTTCAATTTCTCTCTGTCAATTTTTGCTTGTTTACATTGTAATGTCAGTATATCATGTGCCCATCCAATATTTGAACTGAGCACATAAAAATGTTTTCTGTTAATTAAACATCTTACAACTTTGTGCTTAGAGTCATTTCCAAGGACACAGAAGTGGGAGTACATTCTGTAAAACAGCACATTTNGACACTTAACTCATTACATTTGTTTTGTTTTTTTTTATTTTCCTTTAGTTGTATATATTTCCCTTCATGTAATTCTCAAAATACTCACAAGTTTGGGTATGTAGTATTTCCCTTATGGTTAAGTTCTAAGGAATATAAAATACCTACAAGAATTTTCCTGTTGATTATATATAGATTTTAACTTCAATGTTCTAAATGAATGGGATTATTCTGTCTTCCTGTTACTGATTTCTAACTCAATTGCTTTATAGTCAGTGCAACATGGTCTGAATATTTCTCAGCCTTTGAAATTTATATAGACTTACTTTGCAGCCTAGTCCATGATTCATTATGGTAAACAATCTGTGTAAAGAATATGTATGCTCTGATTCTTTAATGTAGGACCGTATGTATATCCTTCAGATAAGACCTATTATGTTGCAGCGCCTGGGTGGCTCAGTTAGTTAGGTGTTCAACTTTGGCTAAGGTCATGATCTCGCAGTTCATGGGTTCGGGTCCTATGTGGGGCTCTGTGCCAAAAGCTCGGAGCCTGAAGCCTACTATGGATTCTGTCTCCTCTCTGCCCCTCCCTCACTCAAGCTCTGTCTCTCTCTCCCTCAAAAATAAATAAACATTAAAAAAAAATTTTTAAAGACTCATCAATTTTATTGATTGATCTATGTTTATCAATTACTGAGAGAGATACACTGAAAATTGCTTATTCTAATGAGGAATTGTTCAATTTCTCTCTGTCAATTTTTGCTTGTTTACATTGTAATGTCAGTATATCATGTGCCCATCCAATATTTGAACTGAGCACATAAAAATGTTTTCTGTTAATTAAACATCTTACAACTTTGTGCTTAGAGTCATTTCCAAGGACACATAAGTGGGAGTACATTCTGTAAAACAGCACATTTTGGCGGCTCTGCGTCTAGGACTGTCATCAAGCCCCTTTCCCTCCCATCACTGAGAGGCAGAGCCAATAGCTGAGGTGATGGCTGGAATTTTTGCTCTACTCCCCAGACACAAATTCTCCCTTCAGCACCATGGCTTTCCTACTGGGGGGGGGCATCCTTCCAGTGGACAAAAGATCTCTTCTTATCTCAGTTAAGGGAGACGATGGTGAGACCCACGCAGCAGCCCAGGACACACACACAGGACAGAAACAGCAGATGCTCCTGGAGTGAAGGCCCAGCTCCACCCCAGCCAGCACGTGTGATACTTGGCCTATTCAGTCAACCTCTCTCCATAAGCTTCACTCCACACAATTCCAAACTGAGGGAAATAACACCTGCATTGACTGGAATGGTTTGACATAATCTGAAGAAAGCCCCTAACAGAGCCTCTACAACAATACAGACACTGAATAAACCTCAGTTGCTATTGTTTCTCTATCATTTGTCTTAGTTTAGGGACTGAGGTCTGGGGTAAAGAGGGGAGAGGCATACAGACTCCTATATCTGTCCGTGAACTGTAAGAAATCATTATCTCCTTGTGGTGGAGTCCCACTGAGTCCCGGGCCACAGTTCCTCAGCGGTGGCTCCAGGCCACCTTAAGTGAAACCATCTTACCCCAGCCACGAGAAGAGTATGTACTGTTTTCATCCACCCCATGACATGCCGAGTCACTCATTTGTTCAGACAAACAAGCCAGCAGCATGAAAAATGAGGCATTTGCCATGACTCTCCCCAGAAAGTGGCTCCACCAGAATTCCATGCTCAATTTCCACATCTGAAATGTATAATATATGCATGAAGGGAAGAACGGATTGTAGCTCAGGCTGCAATAACAAAATTCCGGAGACTAAGTGCCTTAAACCATACAAATATATGTTCTCACAATTCTAGAGGGTGGAAGTCTGAGTTCAGGGTACCAGAATGTTCCAGTTCTGGTGAGGGCCTTTTTCTTGGTTTGCAGCTGGCCACCTTTTCATTGTTTCCTCACATGGCAGAGAGAGAGGGAATGCAAGCTCTCTGATGCATTTTCATATTAGGGCTCTAATCTCATCGTAAAGGCCCTACCCTCATGACCTCCTCTAAACCTAATGGTCTCCCAAAGACCCCTGTCTCCCAATACCATCACACTGAGGGTTAGGGCTTCAATATATAATTTTGGTGGAACACAATTTAGTCCATAGCAGGGACAAAGTAGTGTCTTCCTTTCACCTTTCATCCAAAAAGGCCCTAACGTATGGTTGCATACGTTATAGGCCTGTCTAAACCCACCAACCTATTTGTTTGTGCTTTGAGCAAACAGTACAGACAAGCTTAGAATGTTAATTTAAAATTTTGATTAACTTAAACTGATGGATGCTGTAGGTGTCCAACATTTAACCAGAATGCCTTTAAAGAATTCAGAAAATATATGTGTTCGAGAAATACTTTTTCTGACCAGAAAACCATGGAGAAAGCATTCACAACTTCTTTAACTACATGTGCTTTTAAATCAAACACCTGTGAAAAGTGAGATGCTGTAAAAACAATGTCACTTCACATCTAAAATGTCATTTACCGATTTTTCTCTGACCTTGCTCCAAATTATATTCCAACCTATGAGAAAGCATATGTTGCCTGAGCCCTGGCTGGTAAGGGTTTAGGGAAGAGTGTAGCAAGGAAAAAGAGCCCACTGCAGATACCTTCTTTGTCTACGAATTCCTGTAGGAATATATCCATCACCTGTCCTAAGGCATGTATCACTTTATCTCTGATATTGAAGGTATTTGTATGTGGGCTGACAATTTCATGTCCCAGTAGGTAGAGGAAATGACTATAGAAAAGGGCTTATATTTGACCAAGGAGGAGGAATTGGTTGGTGAAGTGGATGTGACAGGAACCTGGGAAGAAAATGACCCTTTTATATATATGCTCTTCTCATTTCTATGACAATCAATTTCAAACAGTCTGTCTCAACACCCCCCAAAGCACATGGGTATTTGCCAGGTCATATTTCCTGATTTGAGTTTCAGAAAACTTCACCTCAAACTGTGTTCATTTCCCTTTTCAGTGTATTAGGCAGACTTGTTACACTAAAGAATCTAATGCAATGGCTTTCACAGTGCAGATACTCAGAGAATTTGTTTTGTTAAATAGGTAATAACACCTGAGAACTAAGAAGGGGTGTGTGAATATGAAAATGTCAGCTTTCTGGTTTTCTCTTCTCAGGCAAGGGCAGCGAAAGAGAAGACTACAGATTTTCTGTCTAACTTTATCATCTCCTTTCGCTTTGGGCTAATCCCTAAGGGAAAGCAATCAACAAGTATCTACTGAGTAATTAATTACTCCATTTAAAGTAAACAAGAGAGCTAACACTTTCTAGCACCTAAGTACCAGGCAATATGTTTGGCACTTTTGTAAATTACCTCATTTAATCTTCAAAGTAAATCTGCATAATGGGAATTTGTATTTTTCATGTTACAAAAGAGAAAGCTAAGGTTGATGGAGGTTAAGCTGAACTAGGAATGGCAACTAAGACTATCTGACTTCCAAGCAGACACTCCAGTATTAGAAAGCACTGAGCTAACTGTCCTAAAAAGATCTAAAAGCAGTACTCATTTCTAAACCAAACTGAAGCTCCACAGCCTAATTAGGAAGAATCACAGACGCATCCAGATTGAGATTCAAGGATTTCAGAGAGCACCTAATCTCATGTGCTTGCTATACACACAGGGAAACCACAGGGTGGATTCACACGGCGCCTTGCCAAAAGCCACACAGGACTCAGGGGCAAAGTCAGTCCAGAAGTAGGGCCTCCTGACCCATGTTCAGCAAGGTGACATGCATTCTCTAGCCTCTCCATGAGATTCAGACGTCCCTCATTTGCCATGTAAGCAGAATGATCAGGGACACAAAGATGGTGACATATGCATGACCTCTCTCTGTTCACACTCTAGTGGGAAAGAAAAAAATCTGTAACAAGTAATCACTACACAATGCTAAACCAGACTAGAGAAAGAGAATAGGGAGGGATGTTTGCAAGGGCATTTTTTTTTAAGCTTCTTTGCTGCTAGTGAGCTTAATTCAACCTGATCTACTTAGGCCAAAAGAAGCTGTAAACCTCTATATGCCAGGTATTTTCACGTTCAAGTGCATCATCATAGAATGCTTTCTCCTGTTTCTGGTCAACACTTAACAGGGCAGCAGCCATCTCTCTGAGGAAGGTTTTTCTTGCTCTCTCCTGACTTTCCAGCACACAGAACCCTGCATTTCTCTTGTCATACTTCATGCTTCAGTCTTCCAGAACTGATAGATTCTTTGGGTTCTCCACCAGTTTCTGAGCCCTTCCCGAACAAAAATAATGCCCTGTTTGTCTTTGCAACCTAGCACCTAGCATTTAGTAGATGGAATGAACTCTCATAAAACCTGTCGTAAATGTCAGATGAATGATTGTGAAAAGCCATTTAGATGTCTATCTTTGTCGCATGATTCTATTAGTAAACTGCCTCTTAACACAATTTTTACAATTTCATTTTAGACACTGACCACACTCCTGATACATACTAATATTCTTGTCTCAAACTCAAGGCACTGAAGTCTGCCTTTGGGACCTCCTGAGGGACCTGTGGGAATCAATTTCCTACAAGAAATGGTCTTAAGCTAAAGGCTGAAACACTGAAACAGAAACTCACAGTTACTTTAAAATCACTGAACTGAGGGGCATTGGGTGGCTCAGTCAGTTGATCATCTGAATCTTGATTTCGACTCAGATCATGATCCCAGGAATACGGGATCGAGCCCCATGTTGGACTCTGCACTGAGTGTGGAGCCTGCTTGAGATTCTCTCCTTCTCTCTCTCTCTCTCTCTCCCTCCCTCCCTCCCTCCAAAACAAACAAACAAACAAAAAGTATTTAACATCATTGAACTGAGCCTTTTCCCTTGGAATATGCTTCTACTTCCCAAGGGTCGAAGAAACTACATCCATGTTCTAATACTGATTTGTAAATGCCCCTTGGAATAATAATAAATTTGTCACAAGACAAAGCTTTCATGATTCTAACAGTAGCATACTTTGTCTTGTTTGACATACCACACAAGGGCTATAAAGATTCTGATTCTTCACTTGGTTTGTTACAAAGAATAAAGAAGTCTCAGGCACCTACGTGGCTCAGTTAGTTGAGCATGTGACTCTTGATTTCTACTCAGCTCATGATCTCATGAGTTCAAGCTACACAGCTGGTTCTGCGCACTGACCAAAATGAGCCTGCTTGGGAGTCTCCCTCTCTTTCTGTCCACCCGCCCNGCTATAAAGATTCTGATTCTTCACTTGGTTTGTTACAAAGAATAAAGAAGTCTCAGGCACCTACGTGGCTCAGTTAGTTGAGCATGTGACTCTTGATTTCTACTCAGCTCATGATCTCATGAGTTCAAGCTACACAGCTGGTTCTGCGCACTGACCAAAATGAGCCTGCTTGGGAGTCTCCCTCTCTTTCTGTCCACCCGCCCCGCTGGTGCTCTGTCTGTCTCTCTCAATCAATCAATCAATCAATCAATACTTTAACAATATATTTAAAAATAAGTTAATAAGTAAATAAATGTAAAGCTTCAACTCCCATAACAGTTCCTACTCACATGTGGGAGTTTGATCTATGGTAAGAAGGAGACAACTCAGTTCCTTCTACTGTGTTCTACAGAAAATCCAATCATGTTCATAATCCTGTTATTTTGTTTAGATTTGTCTTCTAAAGACTGTATTGTCCTAAAACATGATGAAGATTAGCTTTTGTGCAGTAGAAATTAATGTAACTTCTACTTATATTTTCCAATTGGGAAGGCTCCTGCTCAATAAGGATAGGAGGAAGAGAAAACAGGGGGTTTCACACAACATGTAAATGCTCTTTTACAGAAGTAACACGTGTCAGTTTGCCCAACATCATAAGCCAGAAATAGCATATGGCTACACCTAATCAGATTGCAAAGGAACAAATAAATCCTCCAACATATTGAGAAGTAGCAGGAAACCAGATACCAGGGCAGAACAGTGATGTCAGCAGTTCTAACTCTCATATAGTAGAAAGGTAACTTGAAAATAATTTCCTTCAAAGACATCGTCAATTAGAGATCATACAATTCAAGCACAAAATGCAAATACAAAATGAGCAAGAAAAAAAATCACAGCTGTCATTCCTCCTACTCCTATTACAAGTTACATATTAGCAAAATAAACAATAAACTCATAAAATCTGATAAAAAGTCAAATATCCGCATACTCACATTATCAAGAAGACTTTGATATCTGTGGTCATGAATAATGATCCTTGCCTTCTATGTATATTATACGTAGGCACATTAGCCAATATACATGTGGAGTAATACATGTACATGATTGATAAATTACTATCTATATCTATATAAAGCTCTCTCTGTGTGTGTCCATACATACATGTACATAAATAATGTGTAAGAATGTAAAGAGTGTAAAATAAATACATGTGTGCATGAATAACCCTGAAAATATGAAGCTTGTACCTATTAGGAATGCTATTCCTGAGAAACAGTTTTATACAGAATCCTCAGAAATGTGCTAGGTTGCTGTCAACAAGGCTAATGATAAGATAGCTTTGTGGCCAAAACATGTAGGCAACGGTTCACAGAGGTGTCAGAACACAGAATTCGATGAGAATGCTAACACACTTCTGACTAGTTGAAGCTACTTTTTGCTTAGGTTGTTTTATCAGCCACTGTATTTCTCTGAAGGGAAATTTGAAAGGTTTGGAGAATATGTACCTCTCTCTGGGAACATGCAAATCCTTTGCCATTTAAGGAACGTTTCATTCTTCAGCTTGGTCTGTTGACAACTTTTCATCAATTCTATTACCCTCCAGTTGTGAAAATGACACAGTTGAAATGCAAAAGTCAACACAAGCACTGGATGTTTCTGATTTTTGGTGATTTTTCCACACAGAATTTGCTGGAAAAGGATCTAGCCAGGTTGCCTAGATGATTCTGTATGAGAATATTCTAAAAAGAAAAGAATGTGGGGAGGAGGAGGAGGGGGAGAAAGGAAGTGACGGTGGTATTGGAGGAGAAGAAATCTAAACTGTGTCCTAAAGGCCTCAATTCACTAAGATATCCTCATGAAGCAGGTTTGAATTTTTATAACTTAATTGGTAGTCTGGAAGAACAAAGGGAAGGAGAAAGGAAAAATGATCTACTACATTTTGGTAGAGATTTATTTTGTGTGATTCTCCCAAGTCGTTTTCAATAATGCATGGTAATAAAAACATAATATTATATAAGAAAATATCTTTTTTGTTTATTCTCCTTCTTCTTATTTTCTTCAGGACAAAATTTCAAGGACTTACTCAGGCAACTGAAACACGGCAAGAGTTTCATAAATTTTTAAAATTACATTCTTTCCATCTTCTTGACTTCCTTTTGATTAGATGCAGGAAGACAAAATATTACCAGGTGACGAATCACTTGGATTATTACTGACTAGAGTCACTGTGTGTTTCTAACATTGAAATGAAAATTACAAACAATATGATTTTCTTCATGGACCCTGCAGTTTCCCAAATAAAATAGGTAACTAGATTCTTATTACTCCAAGGCTTATGACCATGAGTGATATTAATCATAAATACCAAATCTATTGTTTGGAAACATTTTCAATTATATTTAGTATTAGTTGAAGATTCTTTACTTTTTTCACACAAACACATACAGTATTAAGAAGCTGCTTTATTTAAATAAAGGGAAAATGACAGACCCAAAGTTGTTAGAACACAAAATCAGCAAAAACAGAAGCTTGCCTCTCCTGTACTGTTTGTTTCATTGGTTATGACTCTTAATTTTAGAAGACTGTAATTTTAAGTCTTATGAAGCATGCAATTTTTTTGTAAAGTCTCCAAAAATGGAATAACAGTTTTTCTCTTTTAATTTTGCCAGGCTGCAGTGAGAAACAAGGGAAACCCACTAGCTCAGCAAATAGAAACATCATTCCTTGTACTTAGCATCTTTGGGGATAGTGGGAATATGTGCCTCTCAAGCCTAGAAATGAACACTTGATGAGGTAATCTGCTTTCTCTTGTATTGAAAAATCAATTTTTCAGGCTAGAACAAGTTTTATCTGTTTGTCTTCTTTGTTTTTTAAACAAAACAGCAGAATGTATTTTTATATTTATATTCATATTTGTGTAGCCTTTTAAAATTTGGGGGGTTTTCCTACATTAAAAAAAGCTGCTATGAATAATATCTCAACTGAATAGTAAGAGATGGAAACCGAAGGTCAAAAATTTGGAAAGAATTTCTCTTCTTTTATTGGTCATGAGGATGATTTCTATTCATATCACAAGAAAAGTATTATCTATCTGGCATTCCCAAGCTAACACCTAATCAAGGCATCAATCTGAGAAGGTCAGAGGCTCTTGGAGGTGGAAGGGACCCTAGAGATCAGCAAACACAGCCCCCACCACTAATGCCCCTCCATGAACAGTGCATGTACAACCCGGCCCCAAATCAGCTGAGGTGCATACTAAACAGGAACACCCTATATCAGACGTACTGTAGTTTATGCCATGAGCATGCTCTCCAACATTTGAGAACAAATTTAATTTTCTTTCACATGTCAGCTCATCAAATATTGAAGACTGAAGTTATGTTGCTGTCAAAACCTTTCTTTCTAAATATGCTATGTCTGGGGCGCCTGGGTGGCTCACAGGTTGCCTGGGTGGCTCAGTCGGTTAAGCATCTGACTTCGGCTCAGGTCATGATCTCATGGTTTGTGGGTATGAGTCCCGCATAGGCTGTTTGCTGACAGCTCAGAGCCTGGAGCCTGCTTCGGATTCTGTGTCTCCCTCTCTCTCTGACCCTCCCCTGATCTCTCTCTCTCTCTCTCTCTCAGAAATAAATAAAACATTAAAAAATAAATACATAAATACATAAACAGACAAACAAACAAACAAACAAATAAATATGCTGTGTCCAGGTTTAGTAAAATACCGGATAGAAAATGTGCTGAGGGTCACTATTTCTCCAGTAAGATTAAAGACGAAAGAGATCCGTATCAATACGGTCATTAGTCAGAGTTTATCACTCCTTGTTTCTTGGAGACTAAAAACAAAAGGCATTAAATTAGATAATGCATTCAAAACACTGAGACCAGTGTCTGGAACACAAGTAAGTCCAAGCTGTAGCTGTGGTGGTGGCAGAAACAGTGCCAGTAAGAGTGGTCATGGAGGTAAAGGCATCAAAGCAGCGCTCTGCTGACTCACTCCTGCCCGCCTGCCCTCCCTCCCTGCCTCCTTTCCTTCGAATCTTCTCCCATTACATACTTTTTTGTAATTTTTTGTTTATCCAAACCATACATACATATGGTAAAAAAAAATCAAACATTACAGAAGAGCTTTAAGAAAACGAAACTTTTGGGGCACCTGGGTGGTTAGTTGGTTAAGGACCTGACTTTGACTCAGGACATGATCTCACAGTCATGGGTTCAAGCCCCATGGCCAGCTCTGTGCTGACAGCTCAGAGACTAGAGCTTACTTCACATTCTGTGTCTCCCTTCCTCTTTCTCTGCCCCTCCCCTGCTCATGTTCTCTCTCTCTCTCTCTCTCACTCAAAAATAAACAAACATTAAAGAAGAAAAAAGAAAACAAAACGTCTTATATACCTCATCAAACTACGTCAAGGTCAGCATTATTTCAAAATCCTGGAATGTGCAGCTCAGAACTTCAGTGTCTATGCAGATACACCTTGAGAAAGAAAGTGGCTGGGGTGGCCCCAACCTCTCCTAGCACCTAACTCTACCACTGTCTTCAGAGGTGTGGGAGAGGATGGTGCTGCCCCCAGTTGGTGTAATTGTCCCTCTAATGGATGCTCCATTCTTCATGCCAGTTTCAGGCCCACCTGCCCTGTTAGTAACCCCTAGGAATGAGCCCACACAGACGGGTCCTCATCTCTTCTGAAAGATCCTCTTTTGTTATATGTTTATGCTGCAGTGCCTTACTTTGTCCCATCTACTCTCTCTCTCTTCCAAAAATCTGTGGAAGCCCCTATTCATTAATCATACTCATGCCCACACATTTTTCCTAATTTCCTTTGATATTATGGGAAGGGGCTCAAAGGAATGGCAGACTCATTTCTCAACAGTTTAAAGTATAGAGACAACACTCTTCTTGGGATATTTATAGATGCTTGCAGAATTTGGTCCAGTTCTTTTTTTTAATGTTTATTTATTTTGAGAGAATGAGAGAGACAGCATGAGCAAGGGAGGGGCCGAGGGAGGGAGACTGAGAGAGAATCCCAAGCAGGCTCCACAATGTCAGTGCCAGACGCAGGGCTCGAACTCACCAACCATGAGATCATGAACGGAGCTGAAATCACAAGTCAGACACTTAACTGACTGAGCCACACAGGCGCCCCATAGTCCAGTTCTAAGAAATGTTGACATTCGTTATTCTAAACCATGTTATTCCATGAATCCCTTCTTTGGCTTTTTTTCCCCTCCCTTTCTAAAATCCTGAAAAAAGAAATCTCTCTTTGGACAACAAATTCTCCGCTAGTCTTTGTACTCTTTTCCCTATAAACAGCTATTTTAACTAGATTTTTTAAAGATTCTGTTTTTTGATCAACAAATATTCCCTAATATCCATATACAGATTCCTTGACTGCTAGACAAATCATACCTACATTTTATTCTAGACTCAAAATGAGCCTCAAATTGAAGTTTGCAGGTGATATTTCACTCACAGCCACTCCACTAATATTTTTTTCCAAAGACTTATACCTGCATAAAAATACCTCTAAAGTAGGTGCTGCTATAGCAACTGCGTATCCCTTTTAGCAAAGGATGCCTAAGGGTGCAAAACTGCAAAATTGACAATTCTCTTGGTAGTTCCTAACTGTATCAAAGCTCAAAGATACTTTTCTTTTTCTTAAAAGGATGTTTCTTCCCAGGGTCCCAGATCCCAGAGCTCTGGAGTCAAATTTGCATCGTGCATCATACTCTGAGTGATGCAGACATCATCCCAAACAGCGGTTGTATTTTTCAGCTTCAGGGCTGCTTTTGAGCTTTCATAATGAATGTTCTTATTTCACTGCATATCCTTCCAAAGTTGATTTTACAACAGGTTTTCCTATGAGCAGCTTATCAAGGGAACCATGGAAGAAAGCCAGAAATAGGACTGCTGTTAAGATAAGAATTATGATTCCAGCTATTTCTTACTGGGTGCCCAATACATATCAAGCTGGATACTAAGCTCTTTACATAAATTATCTCATTATATCTTTATAAACACCCTGTCAGTTGGATGGGTAAAAATTAAGAAGGAAAGAAAGAAGGAGGGAGAAAGGAAGGAAGGAAATAAGGAAGGAAGGAAGGAGGGAAAGAAAGAAGGAAGGATGAGAAGAAAAAAAGAAAGATCCCAGAAGTCCATTTAGCTTAATTTCCCAAGCTATCGGATGAAAGCCTCCATTACAGTGTGACATATTTCACTCCTGGATATTCCAGCTAAGCAATCAGTATCAGACAAGCCCAGAGGCGAAAAGAGTTTGGAGAAGATGCTCCTCTTGAGAAGAAGCTGATAAACTGGTTTTTATGGACATCCATCCAACTAAGGACATCCATCCAACGGGGAATCTATCCAATTCAGATATGTGCATTTCATTTGCATATGTACATGTGAACATATATTTGTATACATATATATACAATATAAAATATATAATATAATATAAAAGATGACAAAAAATCTTGAAAATTCTTAAAGCCAAGCTCTGGAAAAAGAACCATATAAAGTTTACTTTATTTGTTTTTTTTTTCAAATCTTAGTATATTGTTTGCAAGAATATAATAAAATATGAAACGAATGAGCTGCAGTTTATGCTTTTATAGAACTTGGCTTATCTCCTAAATGTGTGGTTCTTTTTTTCCCTCTAGCTTTACTGAGGTCTAATTGACAAATAAAATTGTATATATTGAAAGCGTACAATATGATGATTAGATATACATAAAACTTGTGAAATGATTACTATAATTAAGTTAATTAACACCTCCATCACCTCATAGAGTTACCTTTTGTGTGGGTGGTGAGAACACACAAAATCCACTCTCTTAGCAAATTTCTAGTATGCAGTACAGTATTTTTAAGTATAGTCATCATGCTGTACATTAGAGCCTCGGAACTTATTCATCTTTAACTGAAAGTTTGCACCCTTTGGCCAGTGTCTCCCCATTTCTTCCATACCCCAGCCTTTGGCAACCACCATGCTACTCTCTCCATGAGTACGACTATCTTTTTCGATTCCACATGTAAGTGAGAACATACAGTATTTGTCTTTCTCAGCATGGGTTATTTCATTTAGCATAATGCACTGCGGATTCACCCATGTTGCCAAAAATGGCAAGATTTCCTTCTTTTTTATGGCTGAATGATACTCCTGTGTGTGAGTATGTGTACACTTGCACATGCGCATGTACACACATGTGATATATATACACCACATTTTCTTTATTCATTTACCCATTGATTGACACTTATCTTGGCTATTGTGAATAATACTGCAATGAACATGGGAGTGCAGATATCTCTTCAAGATACTGATTTTATCCCCTTTATATATATACCCAGAAGTGATATTGCCGAATCATATGGTAGTTCGTTTTTAATTTTTTAAGGAACCTCCACTCTGATTTTCCTAATGGCTCTTATTAACTTATATTTCCACCAACAGCATATAAGGTTTTGTTCCCCTTTTACTTTTTCTCCACATACTTGCCATCACTTGTTATCTCTTGTCTTTTTGATAATAGCCATCCTAAAGGGTGTGAGTTCTTATCTCATTGTGGTTTGGATTTGCATTTGTCTGATGGTTGGTGACGCTGAGAACCTGTATGTTCCTGGTGACCATTTGTATGTCTTTGGGAAGATGTCTGTTCAGGTCCTCTGCCCATTTTTTAACCAGATTATTTGTTTTTTTGCTATTGAGTTATATAAGTTTCTTATATATTTTAGATATTAACCTCTTATCAGATATGTGGTTTGCAAATAAATACATAAGCTGCCATTTCATTTTGTTGATTATTTCCTCTGTTGTGCAGACAAGATCAACTTAACAGCATACAGGGCCCAGAAATAAATCCATGCATATATAATCTTTGACAAAGGTGCCAAGAACACACAATGGAGAAAGGATAGTCTGTTCAATAGATGGCACTGGGAAAACTGGATATCCACATGTAAAAGAATGACATTGGAGCCCATATGACACCACCCACTCTCTATTTCTCTCTCTGCCCCTCTCCCACTTGCACTCACCCCCCAAAAAATAAATAAGTGAATAAATTTAAAAAAAATTTGGGGCGTCTGGGTGGCTCAGTCAGTTGGGCATCTGACTTGGGCTCAGGTCATGATCTCATGCACAGTTCGTGGGTTTGAGCCCTGCATCAGGCTCTGTGCTGACGGCTAGCTCAGAGCCTGGAGCCTGTTTCGGATTCTATGTCTCCCTCTCTCTCTGACCTTCCCCTGCTCATGCTGTCTCTCGCTCTCTCTCAGAAATAAATAAAATATTTAAAAAATTTAATGGATTAAACACTTAAATGTAAAACATGAGATCATAAATCTCCTAGAAGAAAATAGGGGAAATCTCCTTGATATTAGTTTCAGCAATGATATTTTGAACATAAAGTTTACTGTATATATGATGAAGGACAATCAGTGAATTACCAATCTCCAGTTCCTTCACACATGGAAACTAGAAATAATCCTTAAGTGTGTGTGTGTGTGTGTGTGTGTGTGTGCACATAAGCACACGCACCCACAAGTGCTGTGGTTGGTACAGGATGAGAGGTGGTTAAAGGAAAAGTTTGTCATTTTTCTGTAAAGACCAAATAATCTCAGATGAGCCCCATACTATGTTTTCCTTGGTCAAGTGATGCACTTCCTGTATAAAAGCTTATTATTAAGTCCTAATCCATGTTACACACTTGCTCACAATGTTTTCTAGTTTCCACCAAAGGTGTAGCCCTCAACAAATGTTGATGGTATTTGTTTATTAATTTAGGAAATATTTATCGTACCTGCTCACCTACTTAATTAATATACACTGTGTTAGGAAAAATGGAACGAATAAAGGAGACACATCTTATCCTTCATGAACAAGACATCCAAGTGACCAGTAAATCATAATAGGCTGGATAATTATATTATATTGAAGGTGTCCCTAATACTAGCTGAAGAAGGGGTGTGGGTGAAGAAATCAGAAGAGTTGATATCTAAGTTCAAGTAAACAAATTTTGTCAGGATATTCGAGGAATGTTCCAGCTGAGGGAACAGTATACACAAGCCCCAGAGGCCAGAGGGAGCATGATGTTATTAGGAAACCCAAGCATCCAGGGCACAGGTGGAGTATCTCCTGGAGAAGTGGCTCGAGATAAAACTGGTGAGTTGGGCAGTGGCATGAGCTTAGAGGCACTTGAAAACCATGACACAAAGTTTGGAACTTCATGCTAGAAGGCATTAATAATTTGACAATGGCTTTCAAGAGAAGTGGCACGATCATGCATTTTAGAAAGATTGCGCTGGCTGCAGTATTCCACACGAATCAGTGGAGAAGCGGTGTCAATGCTGTGGGCCATTTATGAGGCTCTTGCAGGACTCTGGTCTCTTACTGCTCCCAGCATGGTCCTCAAACCATCACTCAGAAGCTTCGCAGGAACGCAGACTCTTAGGCCCCATCCCAGAATCGCTGAATCAGAGTCCGCATTTTTGCAAGTTCCCCCAGGTCACGTGTATGTACACCCAACGTTTTGAGATGTGCTGCGCTACAACAGTGGAGCACACTGGGATTGTGTGGGAAGCTCCAGCAAAATATTGATAGCTGGACCTCACCCCCAGAGATTCGGATTCACATGAAAACCAGCGGTTCACCAACTCTGCCGTGCATTAGAACCACCTGAGGAATTTGAAGGCTGTTGATGGCAAAGCTGCATCTGAGCCTGATTAAGAGTAGACCAGAAGGAGATTTCTACGCCAGAGATACGTAAGAGACAGCAGACTGATGGAAGTCGTGATTAGTGGGGGATGTATGGAGAGTGACAGAGAACAGTCCAGGAGGCAGAGAGGCACCCAGGTTCCCAGTGTGAGAAACTGGGAGAAGCGGGATGTCCAGCATCTTGCTGAGTTCATGGTGCTTCCAATGTGCACCGCTGGCTGTTGCATTCTCTCAGGAAATTTACATCTTTTTGGATGGCCCTGTAGCAATGAAAGAGGGCCTTTGAACATACATTGCTGAGGAGAATACTTACAAGGAATTAGAATTCTGAACTAAAAAACAGATTTCCTCAATATGCAGAAACGGTGATTTCTATTTCCTGTGCAAAACATTTCAATACTGAATTGAATAGTGAATAGTACAGATCTCCAGCTCTACTGGGGAGGGTAGCACCAGGTTATCCTGTAGATCATTAAGGAATTGATCACACTGCCTTCCAATCACGTGTTTCCTTGTATGATTCCACCTTCAGGCTACAAGCTCCTTAAAGGATACAGTGTCTATTTACCCCCAGAGCCCCTGGTATCCATAGAAGGTGCCGTTGAATGCTTTGAATGACAGCATGAATGTCCAATGAATAGAATGTAATTTACACAAAGGGATAATTAATTCTCTTTGATGTGGCTGCTTCAGAAGTACATTTCCCCCTAAACTGTTTGGGTCTTGCTGTCTGTTCACAGCTTCCTATAGAAAGTCTGCAGCAGCCATTGCCAATTAATGCTACACACATTCATTGGTTCAAGGGGATATTATTTCTGATTAAGAATTAACACACTTTAGCATGAAGCTGTCAATGTCAATCGGTTTAAATCAAACTGAATGTCAAATCACTTAGCATATATCTAATGCTGAAAGCAAGGGTGACATTCTCCTAAAAAGGAGACAATCCTGGTACACAGTGTGCTATGGGAACTTTAAAGGGCCAAACCCCATCTGAAAATGTATGTACCTAAATCTTCTATTTAAATTTTTCAGTACATGTCCTTTCATAAGTATGTAAGTGTACAATGTAAGGGGCCAGTCTCCCCTGTTCATCACACCATTCCCCAAGACTATATCAGTGCCTGGTACGAAGTGAGCATGCAGTAAGTACTGGCTAAACGAAAAGACATGAACAGTGATTTGCCAGAGCAAAAATGACTCTGCCCACCACCACACATCCCTATTAGCATTCATGTATTTGTGCTGCTATTTGTTTAAATGCAGTGAGAGTACTTGAAGGACAAGACTTTACATTTTCTGTCAAAGAAGGAGGAGATTTAAATAATAATTGGTAAAAAATAAAAAGAAATTATGAGTACTGTCTGTGCAAATGGGATCATCAGAAGCACTACCAGTAGCTTGGACCAAGGTTCTCTCATGAAAGCAAACTTCACACCAATGCATTCACCTTAGCCCTCATAGAGTGTCACTGTGGAATTACAAAGAAGTTATGGCAGCCTTCCAGAAACTGGACGTTCATAAATAAAGGAGCATCTATGCCAGGACTTCAGACATGAACAAATATGTTATACAGTTAATAAAAGAGAATAACATTGATTGAGAGTTTACAGACAATATTTTAAGCTACCATTATCTATTAATACCTTTGTTATTCACAAGAAACCTATCAGGTTAGTATGTTCATTATCTCCTTTTACAGATGAGGTAGTTGAGGCTGGGAAAAGTTAAGCAACTTACCCAAAGTTACACAGCTTTGTAGTAGAAATGAGTGGTCGATTCTCATACCCAAGCAAAAAGCAGAAATGTCTTTAATAAAATGTAAACAGAGTTAAAATCAGTCTGATAAATCTCTGGGCATGTTTAAAGGGAAATAGTTAAGTATGATGAGTCTATGGCTAGGATTGTCACTCTCAATTGGAGAACTGATCATTCATTAAGAACAGAACTAACCAAGGGGTGTGTGGGTGGCTCATTCGGTTAAGCGTTTGACTCTTGGCTTCAGTTCAGGTCATGATCTCAGGGTTTGTGCATTTGAGCCCTGCATTGGGCTCTGCACTGTCAATGCAAAGCCTGCTTGAGATTCTCTCTCTCTGCCCCTCCTCTGCTTGTATTCTCTCTCTCTCTCTGTCAAAGAAAACGAAACAAAACAACAACACACTAGAACTAACCAAAAGAGTGCCTTCCTTATGCTTGTCATTGTTTTAGGGGATAGGAATGCAGTGGACTGAAGTCAGAGAATGCCCCCACTTTCATAGACCTTACATCTAATAGGAAAAGATAGGTAGTATGTATGAAAATATATAAACATAATATTTTCAGATTATGGCAAATGCTATAAGGAAAAGAGCAAGGTAATGTAATATAAAGTGACTTACAAGTTACTTTAAGTTGGGTGGTTCAGAGACAGTGGCATTTGGGCTGAGATCTGTGTTGACAGAAAGAGACAGCCACTTGAAAAGCTAAGAAAAGAGAAATTCCGCATAAGGAAGAGCAAGGGCAAAATATTTGAGCCTGGGGAGAGCTTGGAGCTCAAAGCAGAAACGATGCCAGCATGAGAAGGAAGGGAAGAACAGAAAGGGAAGGCGAGGTGAGGGGAAGATGGGGAGGAAAGAGAAGGAAGCAATTCCATTGGGAGTTTTGCTGTAATTGCATCAGGTGTATAAAATCATTTGTGAATAATTAATGACACTTCAGTACTGTGTGTTCCCAGGCACTGAAACGGTGAGCCTCTTATTTATTCCAGGCCCCTTTTATTTCCTTCAGTAAATTCTCATGGTTTTCTGTATATGGGTCTTATGTAAGTCTTAAATTTATTCCCATGCATTATTATTTATTTATTTTTTTGTATTATAAATGGGGCCTTTGGGGCATCTGGTTGACTCAGCCAGTTGAGTGTCCGACTTTGGCTCAAGTCATGATCTCACAGTTCATGGGTTCGTGCCCCATGTCAGGCTCTGTGCTGACAGCTCAGAGCCTGGTGTCTGCTTCAGATTCTTTTTTTCCCTCTTTCTCTCTGCCTCTCCTCTGATTGCATGCATGCTCTCTCTCAAAAACAAATAAACATAAATAAATAAATAAATAAATAAATAATGGGGTCTTTATTTTTTTTTACCAATGCATATATTGTTTTTTTCTCATATATTATCAAAGAAGCTATAACAACATGGCAAATCAGATGAAAAATTCTTGTCCCCAAATGATACATATGTCTGTAATGACTGAAATTCTCTTTTCATCCTTAGAGCTGAATAAAAACTGACCCACTTTTGTTCTCCATTAAGCTCCAGGTTCACCACCTGTCTTACAAATATTCCTCCCTCCCCTCTCCTTTCCTTCCTTCTTTCCATTTACTCATCCATTTAATAAAGATTGATTTCAGAAACCTATTGTTTGTCAGACACTATGCTTGAAACACCAAAATGTAATCTTAAATTGCTTATGGCCTACTGAGGTCAGACAATTAATAAGCAGTTAAGGTGCAGTATGATGAGCTCTCATGGTGAAGTGCAGAATGCTATGGGAGTACAGTGGAGGCCCCTCATCTAGCTTGGGGGTAAGGGTAGAAAACACCTTCATGAGAGGCTCAGCCTAGAGACCAGGAGACTGGGGTAGAGACTGTTGGAAGGTCCCAAGACAAATGAGTATATTTCATCAGCCATGAAATAACTACCCAGTTTGACTGCTATGTACAAAAAATATTTTTTTCCAGATATAAGTAACTCAAAATACACATTCAATATAAAGGTCCAATCTAAAAATGGAAATGCGGAAGCAAAAATTTTAGTATGTATTTTCTCCACCTGAAAACCTTTCAGATAATAATTTTAAACTATATGGTTGTACTGCCTGTACATATAGAGCTCCATCATTCTTTTTAATATGTACACATTTATTTTTTATGCAGAAGTGATATGTACTCACATGTTCATAGTAAGAAAGCAGTATTAAACCTAAAAGTAGAAATGGAAATGCCCTAATCTTCCTACAACTATCCATTCACATCCTCATTCCCCAGGCTAAACTTTTTCAATCACATTGTATTCTCCCAGAACTCATGTGGGGTGTGTGTGTCTGTGTGCCTGTGTGTGTGACTGTTTTCTCCATTCTCTTAGCCAAGCTGCTCTCAGGGATCTGGCAGAAAACAGACACCCCACTTCTTCAGTGCTGATCCTCCTCTCTGGGAAGAGCTGGGAGTGACATATTCACAGGTTGGTTGGCTGCTCATCATGCTAGACCCAAGGAAGATTCCATTCAATGTAACATGACTTCAAGACATGCCAGTCACAAAAGAATTGCACTTTCTGATGTGAAACATTCTTTTAATGGAGGAATGGGCTAACGGAAAACAGAACATGCTCTTATTATTAATGTTGGAAGGAGGAGGGAAATTTTTCTTTGTAAATTATTCACTCTCTTCATTCAAGTCACTCAGCAAATTCATTTGGATAGGGGCACTGTAAAAACCAACAGGATCTACAGGTACAGAACGTATTCTAACTGCCACCTGCCATAAAGAAACTAATACTGTATTCTCTAGTTAAAGACGTACAGTTTTATATACTTCAGAGCTATGGGTGATCCTAGCTCCTGGCTCCATGATAAGTTATAGTAAATGAGGCATGAATTCATAGGGATTATTTATTTACTTTGAAGTGATTCAGTGACCTGTGAATGACCCTATCACTAGTTAATAGGAGGAAAGAAGTGCTTGTCACTGGAATAAAAGGAAAGGCATATAACACACTCCACAAACAGTCTTCACAATTTCCCCCCCAAGTGGCTCATGTCAATAACATTTGCAAGGAGATAAGTAAAGCAAAACTATTATCCACAAACGAGGGATAAGAAAAATGGATGCCCTCAGACCTAGACAGGTAGCTTGTCCAGTTTTACCTAAAACAAGTTTGAACAAGTTGAAACCAGAGGGCCTTTTCACCACAGGGGTTCTTGATGTTATATTCAATTACTTAAGGATTATATAAGCTAAGATTAGCATCGCATTTCACATTTCATAATGCAACTTTACAAGAAACAATTTATAAAATAACTCGGTTTCAAATAAATTTTAAGGGTACTGTGCACAGCACTTCTTCAGAACAAGAACGTATGGACTCAGGAGATTTAAAAACTTGGTTCAGCTTATGCCCCTAAAAAGAGACAGCATTGAAGTGACAGTAATTCCGCAGGCAAATTCCACTTTGCTCCTATACATTTTATTACACCATCACATCTAGAATCTCAAGGAATTTGAAGTCTGCATTACTCTATTTCCCCAACCCCATGTAACAGGGAGGCAAAGGGATTTTCATCCTTTCTTCCCAGAGCAGAAGCCTCAAGGTACCAGTAGTTTAAAACTACAATCATACTATTGGGAGAATTAGCAGCTACTTTCAAAGTCAAGTACACTCAGCCTCCTTATGCAAGTTAATTAGCTGTTCTGTCTAAACAATCACAGTAGCTTCTCCTAAGAAACCAACACAGCTGTAGTCTTTAAGAGCTCATTGCATTGGTCCTTAAACGTTTAAGTTTTACTGTTGACTGAAGGATTGGGGAGAGATTTTCAAAAGCTGACCACATGGGGGCAGTATTACCATGGCATTGAAAGCCTTCCAGACTCCGCAGTTAAGGATGAGAGCGTGCCAATTAACTCGGGAAAACATCCTTTTGTGTCTTCTTTGACTTAGAGATATGCAAAAAAGATAGCAAGCTGTGCAGTGTCTGTATAAAGAGAGCTCTGTTTGTTCCCTGCAGTTTAACTACAGGGATATGGGTGCAGGATGAGGGGAAAACTGCAGCCTAATGAGCCAATTATCCTGAGTGGCACAAATACACCTAGGGACCTGGAGAAAGGTGCTTCCATATGAGCAGGAAAGCAGAGAAGGACTATAATTTTAGGACTAAATCACAGGCTTAAAAAGTGTCCTTGGGCTTAAAATTTCTCCTCCTTTCTTCTATCTGACTTTCCAACAAAGAAACAGGAAGGAGATGTTTATATTGGCATTTTCCCTTTTTGTTGGTGACTTTGAATTTGTACAAGTCACATTTTCCTAGCAATAAATCTACAGTGCAAACAGCTTGCAAATCCATGCATTCAAAATATTTCGTCCTGTTACTCTCACATGCAATTTTATTATAGAGGAATATTGCTCTTACTCTCATATGTGTGTGTGTGTATAGGTATATGTAATGTGTATGTGTGTGTATGTGTGTGTGTGTGTATATATATATATATATATATACACACACACACATATATATATATATATATATCACCACACTCTCCCTTACTGAAAGGATTATCTCAATCCTCAGGGTAATTCTATACAGTAGGTGCCATTATTTCCATTTTACAGATAGAGAAAGCAAAGCCAGGAGAAATTAACTGAACTGACCCAAGTTCCCACCAATGGTAATTGGGCAAACCTGATCTATTTGATGCA
This sequence comes from Crocuta crocuta, assembly GCF_008692635.1. Lineage (NCBI taxonomy): Eukaryota > Metazoa > Chordata > Mammalia > Carnivora > Hyaenidae > Crocuta > Crocuta crocuta. The sequence goes on along the minus strand of NW_027551568.1, from coordinate 14,063,609 downwards.
ATGCACAAAACCACAATTTTCTTCCTCAGCATAGTTATTTCATATTCAAGAAAATATCTTCTTCTCTTTTAATTAACCTTTAATTTTATTTTGTTATTATCCACATTTATTTTTAAGTTTTTAAATAGAGAAGTCTCAAAAAGGGTACAAGAAATAGCTGACTAAAGTCCAAATGGGCCCTGACGTCTTTAAAGATAAAAAGTATAAATAAGGATCTGATTTGAAAAAGCAACCATATGCAAAGGTACAAAATAAAAAAAAAACTCTATGACTCATACCCACACCCTTCTCCGTCAACATTGCTACTATACTAATAATAGATAATAATTTAAAATTTTAAGTGTAATATATGATGGTATATGTAATAATATAAGCTAGCACTTACAAAGCATCAACTATTAGGATGATACAGTTTGAAATACTTTAAAATATTAAATCAATTAATCAACCAAATCATTTAATGTGTATGTAGCATCATATATTCATTTTTTATTTGTACTAAAGAGATCATATTCTTCAAAGCATTTCATCTTTTCTTATGTTTTCCCTTAACTGTACAATTTGTAAATTCTTCTATATCTATGCAGGGTGATCTTTAGTTACATAGTTGGAATATTCCATAGCAAGGATGAATTATAATTAACAGATACGTATGGTTTATTTCCTTTCCCTATGATCTTAACTGAGAAACATGTATGGGTAGTTTTCTTTGCATTTATAAATCACATCTTCACAACAACAACAAAAGACTGAATATGGTCAGAAAGTGGTTAGGTTATAGAGGAACTGATAAAATGAATAGAAACATTATTTTTATGGTTTAGAAAACTATTGTATAACAGTGTTACCAGTCACCTTGAGGCTGCAACAAGCAACACTGGCCAAGAATAGAGGTCACTGAAATACAGGTCAAATTATCCTGAGCCCCTGACCCTTGGATATTGAAAAACTCATTCATGAGAGACGCCCTCCATCAAGCATTTACATGTAATAATATGATTTTCATGCTTTGACTCCATGGCCATAGGTTCATCCACATACTTCTTTCCACTGGCTCCTTTACCCTGATTTTCTAGTCATGTTCCTTCCAACCAAGATATCTGCCACTGTCCAGGAATGAATGAATGAATGGATGGATGGATGAATGAATACACATAACTGTATCTGGAGCTGCTTCTCCCTTCACTGCAAGCTGATGACAAGTTGTGTGAGGTTCTGCCCAATAAGATGATTTCTCTTCACTATTGTCCTTCAGCACCACCCTAAGTGGCACTATAATAGAGCAGTGGTCCAGTTTTGGATAACACCAACATATCATGCCAACCCATTGGTGAGCCAGCCTGGGTCCTTTCCTCCTTTGAAGGAGCCTGTTGGTTGATCACAAGATTTCATAGGAAATATCCTAACACAGATGTATGTTGAGAGAGCCTCAGTAGCCACACATTATACAATATGAGAGTGAGTCTAGGCTATCTGATTATGTAATTTATATAGGCCTTTTGGATCTGCCTGTGCCCATCCCAAATACACCCTTTCCATAAATTTCCTTTGTATAAGGAATTGCTGCTTTGCACATCCAACTTGATATTTTGGTGTGTTTGATAATACTAGAAATACGACAGGCAATTTGGTAGTGTGATGGCATCAATATAATGGATAGCATGAAGGTCTGACCATGTCAAGATGGTTGAGATCTCTGCAGGCAGTGTTACAACAGTGTTGGAGAATTAATATAGACTCCAGGGAAGACAATGAATGGTGATTTCTGTCCAGCCCTGTGGAAGGTGAAATGTTTTTGACCACGCACAACTTATGAGGTCAAAAAGAATGCATTTACCAACCAAATATATACATTTCAATGCTAGAAACTGTTAAGATCTGCTGCAGTAAGATATCATATCCAGCCCAGCAGCTGTGGTTATAATGCTACCGAGTTAAGCTTTTGGTAGCCCTATGTAATCTTTTACTATCCATTGGTGTCTGCAGAGCCCATTTTGGTGAAAAGAGCAATGATGAAACCACCACCTCTGTTTCCTTGACTCTTTGATAGAGGCAGTATCATTTCTGATCAACTATTTTTTTTAATATTTTTTATTTATTTCTAGGAGAGAGAGATAGACAGCGTGAACAGGGGAGGGTCAGAGATAGAGGGAGACACAGTCTCCGAAATAGGCTCCAGACTCTGAGCTGGCAGCCAGCACAGAGCCCGACGCGGGGCTCGAACCCACGAACCGCGAGATCATGACCTAAGCGAAAGTCGGACGCCCAGCCAACTAGGCCACCCAGGCGCCCCTCTGATCAACTATCTTGACCAAGTATGGGGGAGGTCAGTTTCAGGAGTTTCCAGTCTTTTCTAAGTTAATCATCTTTATGCCACTGTTTAGAGGACCAATATGAGCATCACACCAGATGCTAAGTCTTTCTATCCCATTTGAGTCCTGGACAATAACCATAAAAATGAGGTCTTGAGCCCACACTCCATTTACTCCCATGCTTCCATTGACACCAGCTCTAGCTGGAGAGCCCCTGGTATTACTACCAGCTTATACTCTTTATCTAACGGCTGAGATCTATCAAAAGTCTCAGGTTTCCTCTTTCCCCAATGCGGTCACCCTGCCAAATGGCTGTGGGTCATCTTAGGGAAGGACTAGAGGTATGTTTACAATATATAACTATTCTTTCAGAGATCATCAAGGAGATCTGGCCTCTCCCTCTGCTAGTAGGTTCTGGGTCTGCGAACTGATAAAGATCTGGAGACTAAATAAGCGAGCATGATTTCTTATTGTGCCAACTGACGTCAGCCTCTGCCCACTAGCTCTTAATGTTCTTTGACATTACAAGTTGAGAAACACTTCGATTGACTTTCCATTTGTCTCTCTCATTCCCTCTCTCGTCCCCTACTCACGCCCGACTCCCCTCCTTCTTCCCCCATTCCCCACATTACCAAAGAAATGTTATAATAGTTACCATACCTATTTCTGTTGGACAAGACACCCAATTGCCACTCTGGCCTTGATGAAAATTATCATTATTTCTATCTTGCATCTGGTGTTTAGATGTGGCCATGTGACTTCTGCCATTCCTAAGATCCATCATTTATATGTGAAGAAGCTCAGTTCTTTGGCAACATCTCCCACTGTCTAACCATGCCTACATTAAACAGCCACCACTGAACTATTGAAAAATCCAGTGCATCCCTCACAAATTAATTCCGTACTCTCTTAGTGAAGGGTACATTCCCTGAGCTCTCCTGGGAAGCATAGCAGACTGGTGCGTTCTTAAGGTCTTACACAGTAGATCCATTTAAACATTTCCACCTGCCCAAGCCTTCCGATCGCTTCCAAGGAGGTTCTGGCATCACCACCCCATTCACTGTAGTTCACCTTTATAGTTAAGGTTAAAGGTGCCTGTGCAGAAGACACAGATATCTTTTCCAGAACACGAATCCAGTCATAAGTAAGTACTCTGACATAAAATATTCTCTCCAAGCAGACTGATTTATAGTCTCCTCTGCCTACCCCAATACCTTCTAATTCCATTCTCAAAAATGTTTCTGCAGTGAATGTGCATTAGTCAACTACTGAAATTCCATTGGCACGTTTTTTCCCCCTGGGTCCAAACAGTACTTCTTCATTCAGACAATGAGTGCTATGGATATAACAATATCCAATGACTGTGGATATTATTCTGGAGGAAGTGAGGGGTGATGGAGGCAGATCTTGAGGCAAACAGAATAGCACTGTGAGGCCCTGTCCCAGGGCAGAGCTTCACACAGTATCCAAGTAAGGACAGAATGCTTTCCTCTGGCAAGAGGAAGGTGGCCACTTCTTCCTACGTTGGGCATGCAAGGGAGTTTGAAGGCTCAACATCCCCATGCTTATCCACCCAAATGTCCCTTGGCCAGTTTTCAGGCTCCCCTCTTTTTCTATCAAGGTCCTAACAAAAGAAATATTCTATGGCTATGCATTTGGTCTACTCTGCGGCTCTGCCCCCTGATTTTCTACAAAGTCTGTCACAGCTAGAACAGATATCACTGCTCTTTGCCTTCTGACTTTCACAGCATGCTTCAGGTTGGCAGTTTATTGTTCTGAGTCTATCGTTTTCTTTTGCTGAGAATTGCAATGTAGTTCATCCACTCTAGTATTCTCATAATTATCATTTTTCCCAAAGCGTCTATTTAGCAGCACCTTTATATAAAATTATGTCTCACCTACTCCTTTCATCTCATCCCAATTAATCATTGGTGAACACATCAGTAATTGTAAGGTCACTGCATCCAGGGGTTACCCCTGACTACTTCCCACCAGTATGGGTCCCGTAATGCCATTGAAGCACAAGCAACCCAGCTCCAAAACAGATTTTTGGAGTCTGCTTTCCAGGACTTTTCCTGATCCCAATTGCCTTAGCCTAGAGTTCCCAGAAGACAGATTTTGCACTATTATTGACAATAAATAGATATGGAGGAGGGAGACAGAGTGGTATAAGAAGAGATTACATAGATAATTATGAAGGGAGTTAAGACGGAGGAGGAGTAGGGAGACTCTAGGTTTGACTCATCCCTCTAGCACATCTAGATAAATATTAAATCATTTTGCACACCCAAGAAATCTATGACGACAGAGAGGGCAAAACGCACAGCTACTACAAGTTTTTGTTGTTTTCTTTTGTTTTCTTTTAATGTTTATTTCTTTTTGAGAGAGAGAGAGACAGAGACAGAGTATGAGTGGAGGAGGGGCAGAGAGTGAGGGATACACAGAATATGAAGTAGGATACAGTGTCTGAGGTGTCAGCAGAGAGCCCAACATGGGACTCGAACTCACAAACCATGATATCATGACCTAAACTGAACTTGGACACTTAATTGACTGAGCCACCCAGGTGCCCCTAATTCTACCAGATATTTAAAGAAGAGTTAATACCCATTCTTCTTAAATTGTATAAAACTTAGAAATGGAAGAAAATTTCCAAACTCCTTTAAGTCCAGCATTACCTTGATTACAAAACCAGACAAAACCCCACTAAGAAGGAGAATCTAGGCCAATATCCTTGATGAACCTGGATGAAAAAATTCTCAACAAGATACTAGCAAATCCAATCCAATAGTACATTAAAAGAATTACTAGCCATGATCAGGGATTTATTCCTGGGATGCAAACGTAGTTCAAAATTCACAAATCAATTCAACATAATATACTACATCAGTAAAAGATAAGAACCATATGATCCTTTCAATAGATACAGAAAAAGCATTTGACAAAATACGGCATCCATTCTTGATAAAAACCCTCAACATACTAAGAATAGAGGGAACATTCCTCAATATCATAAAGCCATATATGAAAGACTCACAGCTAATATCATCCTCAATGAACTGAGAGATTTTCTCCTACAGTCAGGATCAAGACAAGGATGTCCACTCACTATCACTATTTAACATAGTATAAGAAATCCTAGCCTTAGCAATCAGACAAAAAAGAAATAAAAGGCATCCAAATCAGCAAGAAGTCAGACTTTCACTCTTTGCAGACAGCATGATACTCTATATAGAAAACCCCAAAGACTCCACCAAAAATTTTGCTAGAACTAATATATGAATTTAGCAAAGTCACAGGATATAAAATCAATGGACAGAAATCTGTTGCATTTCTACACACCAATAATAAAGCAGCAGAAAAAGAAATCAAGGAATCAATCCCATTTACAATGGCACAAAAATCAGTAAGATACCTAGGAATAAACTTACCCAATGAGGTAAAAGATCTGTATTCTGAAAACCACAGAATACTTACAAAAGAAATTGAAGAGGACACAAAGAAATGGAAAACATTCCATGCTCAAGAATTAGAAGAACAAACATTGTTAAAATATCTATACTACCCAAAGCAATCTATACATTTAATGCAACCCTTATCAAAACACCACTAGCATTTTTCACAGAACTAGAATAAAATATCCTAAAAATTGTACAGAACCAAAAAAAGACCCTGAATATCCAAAGCGATCCTGAAAAAGAAAAGCACACCTGGAGGCACCAAGATCCTGGACTTCAAGCTATATTACAAAGCTATAGTCATCAAGACAGTATGATACTGGCACAAAAACAGACACATAGATCAAAGGAACATAATAGAAAACCCAGAAATAGACCCACAACTATATGGTCAGTTCATCTTTGACCAAGCAGGAAAGAATACCCAATGAAAAAAAGACAGTTGTCTCTTCAACAAATGGTGTTGGGCAAACTGGACAGCAACGTGCAGAAGAATGAAACTGGACCACTTTCTTACATCATACACAAAAATAAATTCAAAATAGGTGAAAGACCTAAATGTGAGACAGGAAACCATCAAATTCCCCAGAAGACAACATAGAGAGCAACTTCTTCGACATTAGTCAGAGCAACTTCTTACTAGACATGTTACTGGAGGCAAAGGAAACAAAAGCAAAAATGAACTACTGGCACTTCATCAAGACAAAACCTTCTGCACAGTGAAGGAAACAACAACACTAAAAGGCAGCCTACATAATGGGAGAAGATATTAGCAAAGACATGTCTAATAAGGGTTAGTATCTAAAATCTATAAAAAACTTAGCAAACTCAACACTCAAAAAATGAATAATCCAGTGAAAAAATGGGCAGAAGACATGAATAGATTTTTTTCTAAAGAAGCCATCTAATGGCTACTAGACACATGAAAAGACACTCAACATCACTCATCATTAGGGACATACAGATCAAAACTATGAGGAGATACCACCTTACACCTGCCAGAATGGCAAAAATCAACAACACAAGAAATAACAAGTGTTGGCAAGGATATGGAAAAAGGGGAACCCTCTTTCACTGTTGGTAGGAATGCAAACTGATACTGCCACTCTGAAGAATAGTATAGAGTTTTCTCAAAAAGTTAAAAATAAACCACTCTATAATCCAGCAATTGCACTACTAGGTATTTATCCAAAGGATACAAAAATACTGATTGAAGCAGGCACATGCACCCCAATGCTTATAACATCATTATTAACAACAGCCCAACTATGGAAAGAGCCCAAATGTCCATCGATTAATGAATGGATAAAGATGATGTGATATTATATATATAAATATATATATACATATATATGNNNNTATTCAGCCATCGAAAGGAATGAAATCTTGCCATTTGCAATGACATGGATGGAGCCAGAATGTATTATGATAAGTGAAATAAGTTATTCAGAGAAAGTAAATACCATATGATTTTACTCATATGTGGAATTCAAGGGAAAAAAAACAGATGAAAAAATAGAGGAAAAAAGAGGGAGAGGGAAACAAATCATAAGAGGCTCTTTATGATAGAGAACAAACTGAGGATTGATGGAGAGAAGTGGGTGGGAGGGTGGGCTAAATGGGTGATGGGTATTAAGGAAGGGCACTTGTCTTGTTGAGCACTGGGTATTATATGTAAGTGATGAATCACTAAACTCTACTCCTGAAAGCAATATTATACTATAATGTTAACTAACTAGAATTTAAATAAAAATTTAAAGAAAAAAGATAATAAAACAAATTTTTTAATAGATATATGAACAATATCTACAACTCATCTGAGAAGGTAGTTAACTGAACTTGAAGAATCAGGGATGTCTTCATGGAGAACTAAGATAACAACATTTATTCAGCATTCACTCTGTGGCACCATCTATGGAAAGCCCTTTATAGTTAATACTGTTAATAATCCTATGATGTAGGGAGTTCTGCAGGCTACATTTTAAATATGAGAACACTAAGTGAAGTTTATTCCCACAGATGCTAAATGACAAAACCAGAGGCCATGCTTTTAAACATTGTGCTAAATTTTTTTTTCTAGAAAACTTGATATTGGTCTGATTGTTAAAAGATAAGGTGCTTTTTTTTTTTTTAATCAACTGTACAAGGAGGAAGGATACCCCAGGCAAAAAGGACAGGAGATTCAAAGACGAATAGATGTGAAAGGAAATGTCATACTTTAGGATAATAAGAAATTCAGTATTGACTGGGAGTTATTTGAAGGAAGTCGTAGTCTGTTTGGGATGCTAAACAGAATATCACAGAATTGTATAAACAACAGAAAAGTATTCCTTACAATTCTGGAGGCTGGGAAGTCTGAGATCAAGGTGCTGACAGATTCAGTTTGAATCTTCAGTTCTTCCTGGCTCAAAGAATGCCTGTCTTCTCACTATGTCTCACATGGTATAAGAGGTAAGAACGTTCTGTGAGGTCTCTTTTATGAGGGCACTATTCCCATTCATAAGCCACCCTCATGACTTCAACACCTCCCAGACAGTGGCCTCTAATAATATTATACCTTCTAAAATTATAACACAAAGAATAGGTTCAAATATATGAATTTAGGGAGAACACAAATACTCAGTCTACAGCAAAGGATGAGCAAGATGGGGAAGAACAAATGGTACAGAATGGGTGAGTGAACTTACTATGAGGAGGCCATTAAACTCTGAAAATGGACTGTGGCCCTGAAGATAGGCAAAAGGACCTAAGAGATGGCACTTCTTCATTTCTGTTACGTTCCCTCTCTCCTCCTTGGGCCTAAGTGCCAGCTACCTGCTTTCTCTCATATTACTTTGAGCAAGTCTCTCAACCCTACTCTACTATTTCACTAGGATAACATGAAAATAAGGAATGCTACCTACCTACCTTTAAAGATGGTTATAAAGATGAAATGAGATAATATAAGTACAGTATCTAACACCCATAATTACCTTACAGCAATTTAACTGTAAGCTTTTGTCTAGAGATAGAAATACAAAGAAAGCAAGAGAAGAAATAACAGTTCACCAGTATGTGAAATCCCACTTTCAATAATTGGTAGCTCTTCCTTGGTGAGAAGGGAGGTGTGAATCTGCTGTTCCCATATTTAGTCCCAGCCCCTCTCTGCTTCTCAGAGTGTGAGCATCTTACAGGCAAGAAGTCATTTGTACTTGAAGCTATAGCTTAGCACAGTGAATGAAACAAGGTATGTATTCAATGAATGTTCAACAAATGTTTGTTTATACCTTTGTTACTATTGTTATTCTCCTCCACTCTCTTCACTGTGCAGGCTGCAATCTCTGACACCAACTGATTTGACAAATTTGCTGTCTTACAGAGACAACTATCCTACACTGGGGACTTAGCCCACCCTGGCTTAGAGGAGTCACTGATCTGCCATTAGTTATTTCATTTGTGGCTACTTAGAAGCTCCTCCCTAAGTAGAAGTATCTACTCAAACCAGAATCTGTCCCTGACTTCTTGCCTAGTTCCTTCCACATGCACACCTTACCCAGAATCACTGTCCATCTTCATAAATTCAACGCTAGGTCCATCTGATCACCAAGCTCCCTTGAAAAACCCCACAGAAAAAGAGAATAAAGAAAGCATAAATCCCAAACTCCCTACCCCTTATACATCCCCAGGATATGTCCCACTTCATATCCTGGCCTAGAACTAATCTCTTCCTACAACTACTGGCAAGGAAGATACCATACCCTTTCCCATCCCTGGAAACTCCATCCCCCCACAAGGTGTGATCTGATCTCAGAGTCCTGGCAATCAACATGATCTGACAGTTCATTCCTAAAATGCGTATTTATATAAGGTTAATCAGCTCTGGGTGTCAGACATCAGTGGTTCTGCCAAGAATATATTGTGCTATCCCAAGTGGATCCCAACTCTTTTCCCCTCCAATACAGTCTTTCCTCCAATACTGAGTGAGAAGAAAATCAAGCCAACACATCCTTCACAGGTAGTCTGCCCTCCACTCTCCAATTCCTGGGAGCAAATGCTTAGACAAGAAAACATGCAAACATTTCTCTAAAACAAAAATAATGTTTAGACATAGAGAAATTTAGAACAAAATTTAGGGGGGAAATGCTTTGCACAGATTTCAGGAACACAAAATATATGTCTAATGTAAATTACTAAACAATGACTTCTTGCCATCAGCAGCATCTACATTAAGGAAATTCCACTGTCAATGGGGTCCTTCCCAAGACTGCAACACGGGTCTTGGGATGTGAGTTTGTCTGTCAATGAAATTAAAAGACTCACCAAAATCTTCTCTCCCAGAAAAGATTTATGACCTAAAGACAAAGGCAAGGCAAGTCTCCGTGCTAAAAGGCAGATTCCACATATATTAATTGGTAGAGTGCCTGAACATTGGTTCAAGTCTTCAACTGATGTCAGTTGTTGTTTTTTTGTTGTTTTGTTTGTTTGTTTGTTTATCATTGTAACTGTCATTTTTTATTGCCTCACAGTATGTCATCCTACTACATACGCACCAAAAACAGATCCTGGTTCTCTTCTGACTTTCAGAGTCAAATTAACAAAAATAGATCATCATCTCCATCCCTAATTTGTGCAGGGGTTTGATCCTAAGATGCTTTGAATATCCCATGTATTGCATGAAAGCTCAAGTTACAGGGTCAAAGTGGTTTACAAGCCAGTTCACTTTGCCAAGTGCCCTTCGTGGAAGAGTTAGCACTCTGAGGATTGGCCCAGTTCACATGAATGCCCAATGGAATGTAAAAGGATCTCTAGAGAAGAGAATTTGTGGATGTTTCTATGAAAGAAAAAAACAATACTAAGAAAGATAACTGAGCTTTTTTTTCATGAGATTTAAACAGCAACACTTCAACTAAAATCATGAGCTTATTTCAAGGATTGTTTCATTTTAGCCTGCATGGCTTGCATTTTATATGTCGAAAAGTTGAGACAAGTGTTATTCTCATTTAATATTTTGTTGGAAGATTAGGCAGAAGAATGAAAAGAATTGGCGCGCGCGCGCGCACACACACACACGCGCGCACACACACACACACACACACACTAACAGATCATCTTCCCCACCATGTTCACTTTTGGGCCTAGCAGCTGTTGGGGAGACTAACTGGTATAGGGGAAAGTGAAAGGATTTGGGACACAGAGTTACCAAATACAAGTCAAGCACTTCAATTTACTGGCTCTGTGATTCTGGGTGAGTTACTTCTCTCTGAATTTCATTTTATCAGCCATAAAATAGAAATGATAATAACACCTACCTCATGGAAATATAGTGAGGCCTAAGTAAGACAGTGTATGTATATATATATGTATATATGTATATATATACGGAAAGCTCTTAACACTGTCAGGTGCTGCACAAATTACATGGAGTCACACTGAGATGATGTGAGAGCGTGTGATGTGAATACAGAGGACCTTAAGTGTAGCCCTCATTTTACCGTCTGACCCTTATGAGTCTCACAGTCTTCATCTATAAAATGGAATATGCACACCTCTTTCATATGCTTTCTATGATAACCCATGAGGTTCTATAAAGCAGTTATAGTGTCTGACACATAGAAACACCTATCATTAGACATTTGATAATGAAGTTGATGTTCCTTCAACAAGTATTTAATGAGACCCAGCTATGTGCTGGGCACTTTATCTCGTACTGGTAAAGAAGTGGGGAGAAGGTTTTCTGGCTCTGAAGGGACTCATCATGTCTCGTACTGGTAAAGAAGTGGGGAGAAGGTTTTCTGGCTCTGAAGGGATTCATCATGTAGTGGGTGATATTTTACTTCTCATCCAAAAGTATGATCCAAAAGTGATCATAGGCTTCTCATTGTCCAGAAAATAAAGTTCAGGTTCTTTGTTTGGCATTCAAAACATTCCACTATGCGACTCCACTCTACCACCCACTGAACCTTCTTATACAATCTATGTTTCAATCAAACTAAATTTCCTGTGTCAGTGTCATCACTCATTGTATTAGTCAGGGTTCTCGAGAGAAACAGAACCAGCAGGAGATTTATCATAGGGACTGGCTCATGCAATTATAGAAGCTGAGAAGTCTTATGATCTGCCACTTGCAAGCTGGAAAAACAGAAAAGCCACTGGCATAATTCAGTCTGAGTCTAAAGGCCCACCCAAACAGGGGCACTAGTGTTTGAGGGCTGGATAAGATGGACCTTCCAACTCAAACAGAGAGCAAATTCTCCCTTCCTCTAATCAAGGATTGGATGAGGTCCACACACGCTGGTGAGAGCAATCTTCTTTACTCAGTCTACAGATTCAAATGCTAACCTCTTCTAGAAACACCCTCACAGACACATCCAGAAATAATGTTTTACCGACTACCTGGGAATCTCTTAGACCAATCAAGTTGACAAAATTAACCATCACATTTATGCTAGACTCTCCACCTGAAATGTACCTCATCCCTTTCTATGTCAAAAGCCCATACTCTTCATAGCCCGACAAATGATCTCTATTGGGAACATCAAGTTCTCTACTTCAATTTATATCCCTTAATAAGAACCAACTTCTTCTCTATACCTCTTCTGGTATAGCTGCAGATGCCATCCCCTGACCACAAAATGGGTATAATATTACCTACTTCTAGGCAAAGAAAAAAATAGCACCCCCTTAACTTTAAGGATTTGTTCAGGGGTAGGCATGTGACCCAGTCCAGGCTGATAAGAATGACACCTAGGGTTCATGCAGAACTATTCAGAAAGAGAATTCCCTTTTACACCGGAGTTAAGGTAGCTGTTAAACCGAAGTGTTGTGAATCAACAGCAACAAGATACCATCTTACCTACAAGAACACCCAACGCAGAGGAAAGCAGAGCTGAGAGATAAAGAGAACACAACTGCTGATGGCATCAGTGACCACTTGGATGGATACCCCTTGACTTTTAGTTAGGGAAGCCAATCCATTTCCTATTATTATTATTGTTGTTGTTGTTGTTGTTGTTATTTAGCTCCTATCATCTGCAATCAAGAATCTGCTGCTAACCAAGACAACAACTTATTTATATTTGTGACTCTTATGAAACATTGGAATAAGTTTTTGCCCACTGTAGGGGCTCAGTAAATGTTAGGTTGGATTAATCTCTAACTCATGGAATGAAATGTGATGGATTCCAAAGGGCATTCAACCTTACTAACATTTACCCTGGTTCGTTAAAACAGAGGAAATACATCTGAGCTAAATGATCTATTTGTAAAGACCATTTAGCCATTCAGTCTTTCAGTTTCTCTAGGGCCCTAAATGAACTTGTACTCAGCATAATAACCTGCCTAGATAAGAAAACTATTTTTCCAAGTGTTTTTAATTCTCATTTTATTTTTTAAAATTTTAATTCCAATAGAGTTAACAGTAATCCTCATTTTAGAAATGAGAAGATTTGGAAAGATGAATTGATTTCCTACAGTCTCACAGGAAGTAGTTAGAACACTATGGTGGAATCCACTGTGATTCCAAACTTGATGATTCCAAAGGAGTAGTGGTCCTCTACTCCATTCTGTCTTCAGAGTCAGGGTAAAAGTAAGAACTTTTAGAATCACCCAGATGGGGCTAAAACCTCATCTCCACCAGCTGTGAAGCACTACTTCAGGGTTTAGTGCATAGTAAGTGCCAAATAAATGACAGTTTTTATTATTACCACCAATACACATTTTGGTGATTTCTCAGTCCACCAGAAATCCTAAATGGAGAAATCTTGGGGGGACTTCCTCTATCTCCTAGTGTTACTTATGAGATTTCTCCATTTCAGGGAGAGAACAAATTCCCTATACATTGCCTCAATGGGAAAAACATAAGGCACAAGTTACTGGTGCTTGTATTATGATTAATTTCCAACCCATTAATTACAGAATTTCCTTACTCATAATAAAATGAAACTTTCCTGGGCTCATTGAGGGGAGAATATTATTTGGTTACTGCTATAGATTTGCTAAATTTCATTAGTTTTAGAATATAATTTAGGTTGAGGCTTTGTAAGTTACGTAGAAACTTCTCAGTAGATTATGGGAATTTGATGAATGTGGATGAATAAGAAAATGTACAATAAAAGTAAGACTTAACCCTATAAACCCAAAATCGCTTGAGAAATTCTCCCCTCAGTTTGCAGGGGATATTAAAGGACAATTGACCACGTCAGTGACTTTATGTCTCATCACTGTCCTCACTAACTGTCGAAGGACAAACCTGTATAGAAAGTGCCAACAAAACAGGCATGACAGAATACAAGGTTTTCTGACCCCCCAAAAGGTTACTTAGAGCCATTGTAGACAAGGTTTTATTATTAAAGCGTATGTTAATTTCTTTTGGTTTAATCTAGCTAGACCAAAAGTCTAGCTAGATTAGCTTGTAAATGTTTTTAAAAATAAACACAGCTGATGATTTAAAAAATTCTTAAAATGTGTGTACAATTTAAAACATGATATTGAAATTGAAAGCATGCCAATACAGCAAAAGACAAGACACCCTTCTCCCTGAGGGGAGAAATATTTTATCACTTTAATTGCCAAGATGGTTTCTTTGTGATAAAGGTCTCTTCCCAAATATTTAAATCAAAAGCTGAAGAAGAAAGGATGTTAGGCGGAGGGATTTAACATATGATGAGCATGTATTTCATGCCAAGTATTGTACATGATACTAAACACATGTGGTGCCTTTCATTCTCTCCAAAACCCTCGATAGATTTCCTCACTCTACTGAAAGGGCCTTTGAGCACCCAAGGCACCCAGTAACGTGACTATGTTCTTCTCACCAATAAACGGCAGTATTGAGACCTATAAAAAGAAATCAGTATTGTGATTCAAAATAAAAAAATCTCCAGAGCTCAATTCTTTGCCTATTTATCAATGTTCTCATAAGTCTGTCATGAGTGTTTGACCTTAGGAAATTCATTATATTGATGTGAGCCACAGGTCAGTTGTTTACCAAATCTTCCACACATGGAAGCTTCCAGCTTCCCTTGGAGTTGTGCACCCACGTGACTGGGGACAGGCAAAGGAAAGTGGTGGGTGTGATGACCAGCATCCCCAGGCCTTGCCCATTAGAACTTCCCATGTAATCCTCTATGCCTTCCCTATCACATTTCCTAACCATATTGAGATTACCTAACAGAGGACTCCAAGGCTCAGTGGGTATTGGAACAACTAGTTGGAAAGAACCTGGGGCCTCCATGACTCCACGAAGCAGAGCTACGATGCCAGCTCACACTGGATTTTTACATGCATGGAAAACCTTTATTAAATTAGATCTGTCGATGCATGATAAACCACTTATACTTAAAACTTTTATTTAAAGGCATCTACTTTTTTTTTCTTGACAGTATTTATCATGGCATTATTTATTTTATATTACTTTACCTTACGTTATTTATTCTCTTATGGATTTGATGTACTGGCTAATTCTTTTCTATTACATGAAAATAAAATCAGAACTATTTTTCAAAGTTTGCTGCAGAAAAATCTTGTGCACCATATATTGAGACATACTGCTACTCTGATTACCTCCCTGTGCTTGGCCAGATAGTTGGCCCCTAGTTCAACCAAGACCCTGAATATCCAAAGTGAAAGTTTTTGTCAGGATATTCACATGGAGGGGCTGTGTCATCCCAATTCAGCAACTGCCCTTCAAGCCCAGAGGCCTCAGCTAGGAAGGAGGGAATTGAGCAATAGCCCTAGAGCTGCTCTGGCTTAAAAGATAGCAGAAAGCCTCTTGGAGAGAGGCAGAACTGTAGCCTTCGGCCTCTCCTGATTGTTCTGACCTCTGCCCTGTGGTTGCTGTAGTCCCCTAGGATCTACTGAGGACTGAATACACAAGAAGGGTGTCCATTCCTACCTGCTCTGTGTTTGGACAACCAAGCTGGTTATGCTCACTCCTTCCTAGGTTACTCAGACCTATGGACTTAACCTACATGGCATTCGACTAGTACATGTAGGCATCTGCCCTAGAACCCCATCTCTCCAGCCTTCAAAAACAAACAAAAAGCAAACAAACAAAAACAAAAAACAACGCTTGTAAGCCCAAGACTAATGTTCTGAAACCTAATTCTTCTGAAAACAGAAGAATAAGAACTCCTGGAAGACAAGGACCATATCCTAATTATCTCTCACTCCCCGCAAAATCATAGAGCACATAATACGAGCTAAATGAGCATTGGCTAAATGGAACACCAAAGGTTGATCTGTTCAGAGGGGGAAAAAGTTTTCATATCACCTCATGGTGATTCACTCCAAAAAAGAGAATTGCTTAAGAATTCCACGAAAATAGTTTAGAAATTTTCAGTAGGCAAACAAATAACAGAGTTTTCCTTCCTAGAAAGGAAACATAAAGATGTGTTTGAAACCCCACTGTAAAAATCAGATGACTCTTAAGTCTAATATAATTAAGACAGAGTTCACATTTATGAGGAGTGGGCTGCTACTAAAAGTCAACTGCATCTACACACACACACACACACACACACACACACACCCCACACACATCATATATATCATACACACACACATGCCATACACACACACACACCACACACACACACACACACACCGTACACACACACACACATACACACACACATGCACATTATCGCCTCATTAGGTCAATTAAATCTGCCAGTGTGTGATGGTGAGCTTGGAACTGTCTAATGTTGAAAATCAGGCCACCTACCCAAAACAGAAAGGAAGAGGGAAGATAGAGAGACAGAAATTCAGAGAGACAGAATGAGACAGAGAGAGCTTTCATACAAAATATATTTAACGTAAAACCTGGTGTCTCTCCGGCATGGCAAAGCACTAAGTGATTACTCTAACCCCAGACATCTTTTTTATACAGGCTCTCTGTGCATTCCCACTCTGTTATTTATGGAAAGATGGCGGGGGGAAGGAGATGAACTCTTACCATGGCAACCCTTGCAAAACATGTTATACCTAATACTATCTGTCATTGGTTAGATAGAGAGTAGTTCTCACCAGGAAAAAAATGCATTTGGCTTGATTATATGAGTATTTTAAATCCATCAGGGAAAACACACAAAGCAATTAAAAGAGCACTCAGTTTGTCCCCTCAAGTGTTGAAACAAAGCTCTGAGGTGTCTTTTTCTTTTTCATAAAATCCTCTTCTCTTTGTGGAAGAATTGACAAGTTTGTATAATTGGCCTTTAAAGTCTTCATGTGATGACCAGGTTCTAACACAGCACTAAGACTGAAGATAATGAGTCTGTTTAAGATTTCTTTCCAGTTCTTTCCATCCAAAATGAAAATTTGCCTTCCTCAGTATATGTTTCCTCAGGTGTTTGCCCCCAGGTTACCATGGATTTACTTCTGAATCATTAGGTCACTGCTGTCACTGGGCCAGTCCCCTCCCAGCCTCTCTCTTTCCCCACACCCTCCTATTCCCCCAGCCTGTGGCCTTGTGGTCTTCCAGAGACCAGTAAACACCTACATTGTCTCTCCTGGTTTCCCTTTTAATTACCTTCTCTGGGCTCTGGCTTCCTGTTTTTAAGAAGCCTCAAAGAATTGAAATGTAAATACTGTCAGTCCACAGGAGAAGAGGCCAGTGCGGCAGCACTGCATTAATGCTGTGGCGTGAGGCAGGGTTCCATTTTCAGGTTATCAATCCACAATTGAAATACATGGAGTTTTTTCCAAAAAGGCCTCGCCTCTAAGAGGTGGCCCAAACAGAGTGTCACATTTTCAGGGGTTAGATTAATCAGAAACCCTTTGCAGACGTACTCAGGAACACACCTCTGTTCTGATAATTGATGGCATTCATTGATGCATTCAGAAAGCATTTTTGAATGACCGTGTACTAGGGAACTATGCTAAAATACAATAGTGCCTATTAATTTTTACAGTCTCAGTTTAGACTTTAATTTCTTTAGAAAGCATTCTCTAAGTTCTACGACTGGGTCAGGTATCTTGACACCCCAAGTTTAACCTTAAGGTAGCACCAATTGGTTTGTAATTAACATCTTTTTGTAATAGGATAAGCTAAGTTTCAGGTGCAAATAAACTTCCAAATTTCCGTAGCTTAACAAAGTGATCCTTCTCAAATCACCATCCAGTGTGAATTGGTCAGCCCCTAGCAGTGCTAAGGGACCCCAGGCTGTTTCTATCCTCAACTCTTATATTCGGAATTCTTTGCTACCAGATAAATGCATAGGAGAAACAGAAGGGGGTAGTTCGGACGAGGGAGATCAAGACCAGAGAGAGGCCACACCCATTCATAACTGCCTCAAAAGAGTTAAGAATTGGCAAGAATTAGTGATACTGACACCATCCAAATTGAGGATGGGAAATGTGGAGGAACATATGGATATTTAGTGAGAAATATCACACTCTGCCCCTATATGTAAAATTAAATTGTAAACTCTTTGAGGAGAGAGACTGGTTATGTGAGAATGTTTTAGCATTGACAGCATGTTTGTACCTCCCGATAGGAGTTAACCAACGGACAGAAAAATCCAAGAAGACTGATGTAAAAGCTCGTTATTAATAAAAGAGTTCAGACTTTTTTCTTGATACAGTAACAACCTGTGATCTTAAAAATCACTTTTATTGCTAATATACCAGCAAGACACAAATGTAACATGTAAATTTGTAAAAAGGCAGATATTTACAAAGGAAGAAAAACTGTAAGGGTGTGAGGGTATAAAATGGTTCCTTTGCTTTGGAGAACTGTATGGCAATTTCTTATAAAGTTATACATCTACCTGTGACTTAGCCATTCTGTCCCAGGTATTTATCCCAGAGAAAGAAAGGCATCTACCCACAAAGAGAACCGCATGATTCTCTCATCAAATTCTTAGGAGATTTGCTCAGAACAGGTAAAAACTGGAAACAACCCAAATGTCTCTAAATACACTGCAATATCATCCTAGAATATTACACACCATAACATCAAATGAAATGCTGCTCCTGCCACAACATGAAAGAACTCTCCACACGTCATGTTGAAGATAAGCCAGACACAAAGGAGTGCAGACCATATAACCCAACCTACATAAAGTCCACAAAGACACAAAACTAATGACAGACATCCGAAAGTGCTTATCTTTGTGGGAAGTGAAGATTCTATAGTAAAGGTCATTTATGAAACCGTCTAGGGTAGTGAAACTGATGTATATCTTGTCTGGGATATACATAGGTTTGTGCTACTATTAAAATTTCTCAAATTGAACACTTCAGATGCATGAATTTTATTTTACTTAAATAATACCTCATTACGACAGCAAGGAAAAAAACCTGTAAGTAAATGTTCAGAGAGGTTCAAAACTGTTCAAAAATACTTGTCAAACATTTTTGAAAACCTTAATGAAAATATACATCATACCCATGGAGAGGAAGTCTCAATCTCATAAAAGTAACAGTTCTCATTAAATAAATCTACATGTTCTATCAAATTGTATTCAAAGTCTCAACACCTGTTTGTATGTGTAGCTATGTGTGTGTGATCACCTTGATAGAGGATTATAGAATTTAGATAGAAGAATACAGAGCCTAGCTTAGCCATGATAACCCTAGAGGAGAAGTATAAAAATGATGAAAAATATAAAGATCTAACTTATCAGATAGCAAGGCATAGTATATAAATACAGTATCTAAAACAATGTATATTGGAGTAGATATAATAAATAGACCAATAGAATGGGGAAAAACCTTCCTCAGAGTAATAACTAATATAATCCTTACTCTCCTGCATAATCAGAATTCATCTCTCTATTGAAAAATTTGCATTTACACACAAATGTGTTTGTATTTTTTCTATCCTTAGAAAAATTCTTTTAACCACTCTCATCCTTATTTTGTTAAACCACTTTATTTTGAGGCATGATTGACATACAAAAAGTTGTACAGATTTAATGTATACAACTTGATGAGTCTGGAGATAATTGTACATGTGGTGAAATAATCTCCACAATCTATGCCATAAATGTGTCCATCGCCTCCAAAAATTTCTTTCTACCCTCTATATTGTTTTTTTTTTTTTTTGAAATAAGAACAAAAGATCCACTCCCATAGTAAGTTTTTAAGTATGCAGTACAGTATTGTTTACTGTAGGCTTTGTGCTGTACAGATTTCTAGAACTTACTCATCTTTTATAACTTAAAACTTAGTACCTTTTAATTAGTATCTCCTTGTTTTCCCCTCACCCCAGCACCTGGAAACAACTATTCTACTCTATATGTTTCTATGAGTTTGACTAGTTTAGATTCCTCATATAAGTGGTGTCATTGAGTATTTGTCCTTCTATGTCTGGATTATTTCGCTTACCATAATGTTCCCCAAATTCATCCATGTTGTCACAAATGGCAGGACCTCCTTCCTTTTTAAGGGTGAACATTATTCCCTTGGGTGTATACACCAAATTTTCTTTATTCGTTCATTCATCAGTGGACATTTTGGTTGTTCCCATGTCTTGGCTGTTGTGAATAATGCTGGACCAAACATGAAAGTGCAAATATTTCATCGAGATCCTGATTTCAATTCCTTTGGATAAATACCAAGAAGTGGGATTGCTGGATCATATGGTAGTTCTATCTTTAATTTTTTAGAACTCCCCACAGTATTTTCCATAGTTGCTGCACTAATTTACATTCCCACCAGCAGTGCGTAAGGCTTCCCTCATTTCTTCACTCTCATTTGCAGCAAAACTTCTTAAAAGAGTTTTCTGGAATTACCATCTCCATTTTTCCTCTTCCCATTCTCTTAAAGTTTCTCTTAAAATGTCTTAAAAATCAATTCTTCACTCCCATCCATCCACTGAAAAGGTCCATCAAGGTCAACAATGATCCAAATTGATCATTTCAGCAGAGAGTTTTCTCTCATTTTATAATCACTTTCTCTTTCTTGGCTTCCTTCATTTTCCTGCTTCCTCACAGACTATTTCTTCTCAGTCTCCTTTCTGAATTTCTGTTCCTCTCCCTGACTTCTTAATTTTGAATTATCCCAGAATACAATTCTCATTTCAATTATCTATTTGTACTTAAACACTTGGTGATCATACCCAATCCCATAGCATTAAATGCCATCCATACACCATAACTTTCAAGTTTTAGCTCTCCAGCCCAGACCTTTCTCTCAAACTCGACACATATATACAACTGTCTTCTCAGCAACTTCACCTGGAGGTCTAATAGTTATGTGAAAGTAAAAAAGTAAATCAACTCCTGACCTTCTGCCCAAACTGCTAAACATACAATTGCCTACTTTCGTTGCTCCATTCTTGCAATTCTTCAAGTAAAATACTTGAAGTCACCTTTGATACTTTCTTTAAATCCCCAAACCCACAATGGAAGGCCCTATTTTCTCAACCACTTGCATTGCTACCACAATGATTTGAGATACCACCATTTCTTTCTGAGTTCCTAGCAATAACCTTGTAGCAGTTTGCATTGGACAAATAGGTTAACTGTTGTAAAAAAAAAAAAAAAATCCCCTACTTTGAGTGACCTAACACTATAAAAGTTGATGTCTATCTCACGCAAAGTTTAAAGCAGACACCCCTGGTCTGGTGGTTCTCCTGGGATACTTTCCTCCTAGCTGTACTGTAGAAACCCCGAGAACTCTTTCATTTGATGGCTCTACAATTTCTAAGGCTTCAGGACCACTACAGGAAGTAACATAATCCCCTGTGGTTACACTGCATTGGATAGAGTTCAATACACTGTACAGTTACCTAAAAGGGATCCCAGGAAATGCAGAGGAACACATGGTACACAGTGTCTACCACGAAAGTCTTCCCACATGTGTGCTTGTCTCTCTACATCTATTCTCAACACAGCAGCCAGAACAATCTTCTTAAAACATAAATTAGATGATGTCACTTTTCCATTTATAATCTTACAGGATAGGCAATTTTACTCAGACTTGAAGCCAAAGATCCTAACAGATGTCCAAGGATCCGCAGTTCCAGAAACCCCCATTAGCTCTCTAATCCCACTTTCTACTTCACACAAGTCCAGCCATATTGGATTCACATTGTTTCTCAGATATGCCAGGCATGCTCCTAGCTCAGGGTTTTGGTCTATCTGGGCCTTTTGCCTGGGAGACTCTTCAGATATCTGCATGGAGAGACCCTTAATCTATTTCAAGTCTTTGCTCATACTTGAGCATGTTAATGAGACCAACTCTGAACACCCTATCTATTGCTCTACAACATGTCCATCCCCTTCCTGAAACTTCAAGTCTTATTCCTTATCTGGCATCCCTAATTCTTATCTCCTATTTTCCTCCCTGGCTGACATTCCTACCCTTCTTCCTCTTCCTAAAATGTGTGTGTGTGTGTGTGTGTGTGTGTGTGTGTGTGTGTGTGTGTTTTGTCTCTCGTTCCAGCAGAACATAAACACCTAGATAGGATTCTTTACTTCTGGCATACTAATAACATCTCAAATGGTGGCTAGATTATAATAGAAGCTCAGTCAATATATATTTTTAAACAAGTAAGTCATTTCTCACTACCACCTAATAGGTACAATTATTATCACCCCATTTTACAGGTGAGAAACTGAGGCACAGATAAATTTAACCATGTGCAAAGTTACTTTGCTCGCAAGCATCTGGGAAGTAGTGGGGCTGACCTTCAGTTTCTGGTAGTCTGTCTTGAGGGTCCATGGATACAACCACTGAACTCATCTTCTCCTCCATTTGATACCCCTGGAACTATTTTGATCCTTACTTCAACTTCATGAGCTAGGTACTAGTAGTGGATATGTTTATCTGACAGATGAGGAAACTGAGGAAAAGTTAGACTACCTTGCCCAATGCCACACCACACAATGAGAAATAGAGCCAAGGTTGATTGAGACATTTTGTCTCTAAAATTTTGCTCCTGAGTACTATGTATAATTTTAAGAATTATATTGCATGAAATCACCCCTAGATAGAAATAATAAATCTCTTCTTTACTGTTATAAAAAAAATCACACTGTCTGCTTCAGGGATGATTTTTTAAAGTGCTGCAAGTATTTTACTGAGTGAATGCACAACCACATCATATAGTACTCCCTACCCCCAACCACTTAATTACTTAATGCTCATAAACCCTAAACTGCTCACCCAAATCCTGTGGTCTTTCCTCTCCATGTGGTAAGCTCTCAATCAACTGGATGTTCATATGGGTTTAATTCAACGTTTTACTGACTTGAACTATTTCCCAACTGAGCTCACCCAAGTACCACTGAGGATTGCCATCTGAACAGGTTTTAATCAATCTAGTTTCTATGTGTGGGGGCTTTACAGTAAAGTCATTTGGTATCTACAGTGTGAGAATGATGACTTGAGTCAGTCTACAGAGCCCAGGGTCCATGTACCAATAGTGGCACTAAAGACTTGTCAAGAAGAATAAAGAACTGGTTGTGCTCCTAAATTCTGCTTCTCAAATGGATATTCTGACTAGTATTTCCTTTTTGCAGCTGCTATTAAAGATAAAGGAATCTAGATATCAAAGCATATACACAAACACTTAAAACTTCCTACAGATTCATGGTTGGACCCTCTCTAAAAATGCCCTTGGGTTAATGATGGGTCTTACATTATCATTTAGTTGCTTTGGGTAGAAAGACATCTAAATTGTTTCAGCCCTGAAAGGGAGCCTGTGTCAATCAGTCATCCAGGTAGTTGCTCAGGGATTCTATGGGTGGCCAGTCTAAGAATGACTCTGTACAAAACCCTGAGAATGCTCTACTTGCCCACCTGACCTCTTGTCATCTCTTACTCTCTGTGTGGCTGCTTCTCTGCTTGGGAAATTCCTTTCTCTAATTCTATGTGATTCTATAAATCATGCTGACCCACCTTCATATGGACAAAGGTAGGCATGTAACACATACTGTTGGTCAGAAGGGCTGGACACAAGGGCTGATACATAGGGGTGAGCCTGCAACCTAAGTGGTATTTGAAGAGGAAAGAATAGGTGAGGAGTGGAGAGGCATTTCACAATGTATATTATTTGTCCATTGCTGCATAACACGTTACTCTAAAACTCAGCAGCATAAACAACACACATCTCAGAATTGCTGCATGTCAGAGATTCAGGTGTGCCTCAGCTGGATTACCCAGCTCAGGGTCTCTCAGAAGAGTGGAATCAAGTGTCAGCCAGGGACTCATTCATCTAGAGTCTCCCTGAAGGAATATATGCTCCCAAGCTCTCTCATCAGTTGCTGGCAGTGTTTAGTTCTCAGGGACTTTAGGACTAGGAACTCAGTTCCACACTGGCTGTTGGTCAGAGACCACCTTCAGTTTCTTGCCACTTTGGCTTCACCGTATGAAACTGGCTTCCGCAGAGTAAGCAAGTAAGAAATAAAAAAAAGTTATCACCCGCCAGAGACAGAGTGCTGGCAAAACAAAAGTCATAGCCTTTTGTAACTGAATCTAGGAAGTAATTGCCCATCACGTTTAGCATAGTAAATTCATTTAAAGCAAGTCACTAGGCCCAGCCCATGCTCAAGGGAAGGGGATTATACAAGGGCATGATGATCAGGATATGGATATTATCCAGATTCATTTTGGAAGGCTGGTTACCACAACAAAGTGTCTATATATTTGTTCTCCAAGCTGATACTAATTCACTTTGGACAAACAAATTAGAAAAAGTAACTCCTTTTCCACAGATCAGATGCAACCCAGATGTACCCATGTCAAGAAAAAAGCACCCCTTACTTACAGAATGCATCCCTGAGCTAGAGTTCATGGCTTGGCCTACAGAGACCATCTCTGAACAATGCACACACAACAGTAACAAAAGTAGCAGCTCTCTCTGTGTACACTACTGCTTCATTTTCTGTCCAAATCAATTCTATGTCAAATAATGCTGCTTTGGAAGTGAAGACTAGTCTGGCCTGTTTGAGAAGAGTGAAGGTTTTGGAGAAGAATATAGTCAGTGTAATATCATTCATTAAAAGAGATACAGTAAATAACATCTCTGAAACTGAGTTACTAGCTCTAAAGTACTAACCAAATATAAGGAAATATCCAGTCTGGTGAATCCAACCAACATATCCCATCCAGGAGCCACATTTCATTTGGAACACCCAGTAAATGACCTTGGATCCCCACGCTCAGCAAAGTTTTACCGAGCACCATTTTTGTACAGGCACTTTCAGGCATACGAAGTCCTGATGCCAAGTAAAAGTGTTATATATGGGTTAGAAATTCACACAGGTGGTATTTAATTGGACACCTATGTGGACCCAAATGTTCCTACATTTCTCCAACTCCAAACCATCCCCCTGAAATCCTCAAAGGAGAAGAGCTAACTCAGTGTCGATGTGCCATATGCTATGCTACGTAGTTTGTCTATCTTTGTTGAATCAATGGATTAGAAAATATAGATAAACTAATAGGCTAACTTTCCGGGGCAACCATTTCTCATGTAGTAGTAAGTGTGCAAAACTCCATCTCAATACAAGGTCTCTTTTAGGCTTCTTATAGGAAAAAGAGGTTGAAAAATTTTGCTGTGGCATTTCACTGCCTGAGGCTGGAAGTGATCTGCATCACTTCTGCTTACAACCCGTTGTCCAAAATTATTCACAGGACTTGACCAAACTCCAAAGGGGCTGAGAGGCATGGTCTTCTGTGGCCCAGAAGGATATGGTAAACTCTAACAACATCCACTACCACATTCACATTAACTCTCTACAAACGATGCTGCTAGGTCTCAGAGGGTGTAGGCAGTATTTCAGAGACTATCCAGAAAAGCCTGGATTAGAGTTGCTGTCAGTCGGGCTCCAAAACACATGCTTTGCTTTGTTTTGCTTACTACCACAGCATCCTACCACTTGGTGGAACCATTCCTTTGGGAATTATGTTACTAAAGTATCAATTTCCAAACGACATGCATTAAACAGGGCACTCATAATGCCTTACTCCAGCCCTATCCTAAAGGAACGAGCTCTCTCTTATATCTGAACATTTCTCACCTAGACTTTACCTTTCCTGCATTATTTTACATCTTCCACCTACCCAAAAGACCATCTGAAAAATGCTGTGTGTAGCTCTAAAGCGCTATACACACACAGCTGTTACCTGAGAGAGCCATTTTTTTCCATTATCCCTTTAAACATATCTTCTTTGAAAGGAGACTTCAATGTCCATCTTGTGTCATTAGTAGTCACAGAAAGAAAGCATTCCATCTTCCATTCATTCCTGCATTCTTCCATCAGACACCTCTAAGCAGCACCTAGAGGAGGAAAGCACCATCTGAGAAGGCAGGAACCATCAATGGCTGGGACATATCTAATGCTTTCACTTAAAAGTCATGACACTGCAGATCTGACCTGGATTTTGTCTCTCTTACTGACCTTGTATATCTGACTTAAGAAACAAACAAACAAAATCTTAGTACAAAAATATAGGAGCCTAATTAAGCAAGAAAAAGACTGAGTCATCAGAGTAGAGGTTTGGTAACATGTTGTGCAAGCCACAAAGATATTTTTGCAATGCCAATGGTCACAAAATTTTCAGTCTCCTAGAGCAGGCAAAACATGTACAAACTTATATCTCAAAAAAAGTAAGCTGTGTCATCAGACAAATCCAAGAAAATGCATTTAAATGTACAAAGAAAGAGACCCTGTCCCACTGAGATCATCAGTGAGGGCCACATGAGGAAAATGGCATTTGATAATAACAGCAGTAACAGTAATAATATAAATAAAATCAAGCTAATGTTAATTGATCACTTACCTCATATCAGGCATTTTCCTAAGCGCTTTATCTTTATTAATACATTTAGACCTTAGAATGATTCTAGGAGATAATTCATTCATTCACCAAATATTTTTTGAGCCCCTACTCTATAGGCAAGCAGAAGCCTATTAGCTGAGGTTACAGCAAAAAGCAAGACAGAAAGCATCACTGCTGCTTTGAAAATTACTTTCTACTGAGAGCTACCACTCTAATCTCCATTTTCCAGGAAACTGAGGTATAAGGGAATTAAATACCCTGCCAAAGGTCACACATATTTTTAATATCTGAGTCAGGATTTGCTTGCAGTCTGTAAAGCATAGATCAAGCCTAACCACTTTGCTCTTCCAACATGGGTGATAGGGTGAGAATAATTAAAATAACAATAATGTCAATTAACATTTAGTATTTAGTTGGATTTTAGCATATGACAAGTGCTATGCAACTTTATATGGGTTATTTCATTTATTCCTCAAAACAATCCTATGAATGCAATACCTAGACTAAGATAATGACTTCGTAAAAGCCTGTGCTCTATTATCTGACCACCATATTTTAAATTCTAGCACTTCCTAGTATTTAGCTGCATTGCCTATTCTTCAATTTCCTCAACTGCAAACTGGATGACACACCTAACCAGCACCAAAGATACTGAGGTTGTTGCCACTGTGTTTTTATTTGCCTCTGCCTCCTCTATTGCCTCTTTGGAGTCACGGACCTGTCTCAGTACTCACTGTGCCCCACTGCCAGACACATTGGAACTCCTCAGTAAATATTGATGAGTTAGTTAAAGATTGGTAGAATCAGGGACTTTGATCTTGTGGAATAATTTTCCTGAATCAAAATGTATGGCATGAGCTATATGATTTTGAGAATTTCAACATTCCAGGAACTATCCCAGAAACCACCACATGCTGGAAAGATCATCCTTACTCAATGTAGGAAATTCACCATAAGCCATGGTAAGCCCTGTGGCTTCATGGAAGGCTCTCGATACCCAAAGGAAATAGCTGTGTAGTGCAGGCCAAAGGGAGACAATTTTTTCTCTTTCCCTGCTAGCTTGAGTCTGGCCCAGTTACAAAGAAATTGGATAAGAAAGTAACTTCAAGATGTACAAGTTTTCCTAAGCATAAGAAAAGGTACCCTGCAGCAGAAATCCAATCAGAAGCTGCGTTTGTGGGTGATAATGCAAGCCATATCCTGATGTTCTAAACACATTATTAAATCCTCTGCAATTACAGGAATCTACTGCTAAGAGTTGCAGCTAAGCCATTTTCAAAGTTGGCATGAAACTGAGAAATGAAGAACTCAAGCTCCATCCATTTTCTTTTTCTACTAATGAATACTCCTTTTGTTCCAAAGTCTCCCAAGTGACTCCCTTGACAATACAGGTAATTAATGGACCATTCTTCTTGATTCAGATACTGTTGAAAATGTAAGAGGACTTGATAATTGAATCTGCATCCAAACTTTCCCATTATCTAAGTGACTAATAAATGTACATTAAATTAATAACAATTTTTTTCTAGGAACTTCTTCACAGCTAATTGATAATGCTCATTCAACAAAAGAGAAAATGGAGGCAGAGAAGTCTTGCCAATAAGACTGAAGCAGAAATTTCCCTTGATTCTTTTTAAACTGAGATTTGAAATCAGACTTCATTAAAGTCAGCAAGGCTTAGGTCCATCATTAGGTTCTCAAAAAGTCAGAATTAAATAATTAAGTAACACAAGTGGTTCAGAATATTGCTTTCAAATGATTTAAGCCTAAGTTTTGTTTTGTTTTGCTTTTTAACTCTGAGATAAAGACTTGGGATAGGGTAACTTTCAGAGTCAACAATAATAATACTATTTAATGCTTCTGATATTATTTAATTTTAAAAAGATCTTCAAGGGTTCCTGGGTGGCTCAGTCACTTAAGTGTCCAATTCTCAATTTCAGGTCAGGTCATGATCTCACGGTTAGTAAGATCAAGCCCCACATTGGGCTCTGCACTGACAGTATGGAGGCTGCTTGGGATTCTCTCTCTCCATCTCTACCTGCTCCTCTCCCATGTGTTCACAGGCATACTTTCTCTCTCTCAAAATAAATAAATAAACATTTAAAAAATTTTGTTGAGAAGATCTTCAATATCTTTCAGCCATCTCTAGGATACCTCAACAATGGAGATTAAAATATGTTTGGCTCATATTTTTGGAGTAGGTATTACAAAATGAGAATCTAGAAGTCACAAATGTTTGAACCACATAGAAATTTACCTTTTCTGGAAATGGTTTTAGAGAATGTTAGCTAGTGTCCCCTCTCTCTTCCAAAGTAACTTCTACAATGACTCCATACACACAGGGCAGAATAACACATGATGTATAAGATGCTACAGATGAAGAATTCCTCAAAAATAAAGTTCTTGCTCCTGAGAGTTCCAGTGACATCTTATTGCATTCAAGTCAATGTGTAATATCCAGAAAAGATTTCCATAGATTTAGCAATTGTTCACACTAAAATATTCCCAATATTGCAGTATTTGAGAAGACATAAGATGAACAATAAATGATTGTTCATAAACAAAATGTCAGCTGCTATTTCATGTTTTCTCACAGCAGTGCAGACAACATATGGAACAAACAGAGAAGTAGCTGAGAAAAATCTTTCTGAGAGTTATAGCAGGAGTGACAGAGGATGTACCTCAGGTCTGTTTCCCAGGAGAAGGGAGAGAGAATTAAAGAGACTAGAAAAAAGGCAGTGTTTTGGAAGAACAGCAAGTTGACTGGTGTTTCAAAATGCCAATATTCAAGGATTCAGAAATTGTGGCAATATAAGAAAGCAATGTTCTGAACACTTTGATAAGAAATGAGTGGAGCAAATTTTCTTAAATACCAGTGTCTCATAAGATATTAATCAGCATTCCTCATAAATATAGGTTTTTATAGTCAAATAAGCTTGGGAAATGGTAAATGCTACATTCCCTGTTTTGGAGATTGATCTGTTTAACATGGTTCAACCTAACATTTTCTAACTCATTTTACCAAGGAACAAACCTGCCTCCTTTCCTTCCGTCCGTCTTTTCTTCTGTCCTTCTTTCCTTCCTCATTCTTCTTTCCTTCTTTTAATTATCTTTTCTGGATACCCATTAACCTCTACCACTATGTACAACAGTGAGTCACTGCAGGCTTTTAATGAGAAGAATGACATCACCAAATTTGCATCTGGAGTACATGAAAGGGGGATTGGAATGGAGTAAGACTAGAGGCAGAGAGACCACAGCTTTAGATGTGATTAGAATTGATAAGATGTGGGTTGGATGGCCCCACAGAGTGGCCAAAGTGAAAAGAAGAGAACAACAGTAGTAACTCTGATGCCTCCACCATGTATTACTAGTGATGACTTTAAGATAGAAAGATAGATTATTTAGCTTTGGAAATTTGTGGTTTCTGTGGCACATTTCTGGGGAGATGTCTAGGAAGCAGTTCAGGATGTACAGGAAGGATTCAGAAGAGCATCTGGGATATGGTATTAGGAGTCATCAATATTTAATTGATTTGTGCAGCAATGCAAATGTTGAATTTTTAAAGCAACATATTATGGTAAAGCTAATTTTTATTATAGATTCCAATCTATTGCAACCCACAACTTGCAAGGTTTATTATTAACTTGTAATATAAATGGAATGCTAAGTAGTAAATGAAGCCAATAAGCCAGAAAACTTGAGTTTCAGTTCCCTGGAAAATCTAAGCTTTACAAAGGTGAAAGAGTGGATCACTTAACTCCCTGGTGGCTCTGTCTGTCTATAATGTGCCACAGCAACCAACTGATCATTGAAAACATTCAGTCTAGCCAGTTATCAGGCATAAAAGGGACATGAGTGAATCTCCACTTGTGAAATTTCTAAACCCAATCATTTTTTATTAGAAATTATTACCTTTTCTCAGTTCCCTCCACCTGAAATTCTCCACAACTTGTCTCCCAGACAAAACTAAATCATCTGTAAATTCCAGATGAAGTTCCAGGCCCTCCACAAAGCATTTTCCAACCGTCTTCATCAATGCTAAAGTTAAAATAAACCACTTTTTTTCAGAGGTGTAATGCTCCAAAACTATCTGTTAGGGAATGTAATGCATGACACTATTACTAAATGAGTTCACGTCTTTCCTCCAAAGTACATTGTGTGCTCCTCTAAGGTAAATCTTATTTATCTCTAATCCCTTCCCTTTACCCTTTTTGCCTGGTACCTTGGAAAGTGCCATTCAATTCCTGTTGGATGCAGAATGAGTATCTTTGAACAAATGAATATATGAATTATGCAATGTGTGAAGACAAGAATGAAAGAACAATGCATGCATAAATGAATAAATAAAAGGAAGACTACACCAGTCATCTATACCAGGACGCTGATATTGGTCACCTGGTTTGTTGACATTTGCTCTTTGGGAAAACTGAGAAGTCAGGATTCTGAAGTATTTCATATGGGGTTCTAGGCAACTCAGAACAGTCCGGGCTCACATGGATGCAGGGAAATTCCACTTATTTCACTGGATCTACACAGAGATAGCCATTGAATTTCTGGTTAGAAAACTGAGGGGCAAGTCATCTTGTACAAATTTTAGATGAAGAAATGGGGGAAAATTGTTTACATGGTAATAATTTTTGTTAAGAACATCACATTGAAAGTAGAAAGGCCAAAAAGAGGGGAAAATGTCAGACACTGGCAAAAAAATATTATGAAGGCTGATTATGTAAACCTTGTCTTGTTTGAAGGGTAAAGACTGTAATCCACATATCAAGTTCAAATTTCCTGTTTAAATATTGTTAGTTTGAATGTTAATCTGAGTCTCATGTTTGATTGCAGGGATCAGGGCTGCAAATATTGATTACCATGAAATGAAAGCAGAAATTCATTTCTGAAAAGGAAGCTGAGGAGCGCATTTATATGAAACCAAGTAATAAATAATACCTTGGGATTCTGACTCATTCCCAAACCAGAGTGTAATTATTTCCTCTTTCACCGTGCTTCCTTAGACTCCTTTCAGTTGACTGAATGCACATCCCATATCTGGGCACATTTACAAAATCTAAAACAAACAATCCAAGTAGCAAAACACCATGGCAACAGAACCAAACTTGACGCCACTAACTCACAACAATAAATCTCCATAGATTTCAGAGCCACCATCAGATCCCCTGCTTTGTCCTCCCATTACAAAGCCTCACTTTCCCAGCGAACTATAGGGAGTCACTGTTTCATGCCATGACTCCTAATAACTGCCAAACCCAAGCTGTGATAGACAGCAAGGGGAAAAGCTCACAGCAGAGAATCCCCAGCTGAGCAAAACCTGCTACCCTGAACACGGTTTCCTTTTGAGAACAGTCAGAATGATCAGGTTATAGTTGGGAGACACAATCTTGCAGAAAGTTAATGAGCTAAAACACTCATGGTGTGAGAGTTCCTTGACCCTAATGTTTTTCTTCCTTCACCAAATCTCCAGGACACTGAGTATATGGATTCACTACATATTTCTACATGATCTACTTGTGACATCATATTTGTACATAGGCTTTTTCATATGTGATTGATGCACTAAATTCAAAAGGAAGAGGAGAACTGAGGCAGAAATCTTGATTTGGGTCAATGGACAAATAATTTCATGTGAACACAAAACAGAAATCAGGCCAAATGTATAGTGATACTTTCCTTGAAGCAGGCAAGTGCCTTAAATTCTCCTCTGCTTTGCCTGTATACAAAGAGACACAATGTTGCATAGACACAATAGAAGGGCAGAAGCCAGCCCAGTATTATCCACTTCAATGGGTCCCAAATGACAGTCAGTAGATGGGTAAAGGCTATGACAAATTTTCACCACACCACAGAAAAGAAGTGACAATAAAGAGGACAAAGTGAAGTTGCATGTATTGGAGGATTAGGAGGAACTTAACGGAGAACTCTGCGGGAGGAGAAGGGGAAAAATAGTGGGGGAGAGGGAGGGAGGCAAACCATGAGGGACTTTTGAATGCCGAGAACAAACTGAGGGCAGATGGGGTGGGGGGGATGGAAAGGGGGGTGATGGGCATGGAGGAGGGCACTTGTGGGGATGAGCACTGGGTGTTATATGGAAACCAATTTGACAATAAACTATTAAAAAAAAAAAGAAACTTAGTGACTCATCTCAATTCCGAAATTATGTCCTCTGTATTTTATTAGTGTTAAAATATCCTCCCCTCTATAACAGAATGGTAGGGGCAAAAAATATTATATTTTTGTTTAGTTTTATTTTTGTTATTTTTCTTTTACTTGGCAAAATTAAAAAAATAGCAATCTTCTAACAAATGTAATTAAAAACATGTATCATTTTATGAAATAAAAATGGAGAAAAGTATGGAGAATGATGTAATAAATGTTTATGTTCCTCAAACCTTCAATTAATGATCAACAATGTATCATTTGGTGTACTTCTGTATTTTTACATAATTAAGCAGCTCAGATTAAGCCATAGTCCTCTTGACCTCCAATCTCAGTGGCCTACAATTCTAGGTAGTAGGAGCAGCCTAGATTTCTAGCTCCAGGTTCCCTTCCACTACTCCAAGTGGTTCCTTGTAATCAGAGAACCCCTTGGAAAAGTGGTAAATGATGCTCCAAAGAAACATTTCACATGAGGATGTTCAGAGGGAATGCAAAGGATCTGACCAAGAAGTGAGAATAAGAAACAAAACTGAGCATTTACATCATAAATCGTAGTCTCTAGGGGTGCCTGTGTGGCTCAGTTGGTTCGGCGTCTGACTTCGGCTCAGGTCATGGTTTTATCACTCTTGAGTTTGAGCCCCACATCTGGCTCTGTGCTGACAACTCAGAGCCTGGAGGCCTGCCACAGATTCTGTGTCTCCCTCTCTCTCTGTACCTTCCCCCCACCTTCCCCCAATCTCTCTATCTCTCTCTCTCTTTCTCTCTCTCTCTCTCAAAAATAAGTAAATGTTAAAAAATTAAAAAAAAAAACTTGTAGTATCTGTTCCATTAGGATCTTATGTTAGTTCCCAAATCTTTGGCAGAGCACGTAAAGCCCAAGAGACAAACTTTCACATTCTTTTGAAACTGTCATACATAATCTCATTGTTATTGGAACAAAGTATAACACCATTAAAACAATTTTGGAGGGGCGCCTGGGTGGCTTAGTCGGTTAAGCGTCCGACTTTCGCTTAGGTCATGATCTCGTGGTTCGTGGGTTCGAGCCCCGCATCGGGCTCTGTGCTGACTGCCAGCTCAGAGCCTGGAGCCTGTTTCAGTCTGTGACTCCCTCTCTCTCTGACCCTCCCCTGCTCACGCTGTCTCTCTCTCTCTCCTAGAAATAAATAAAAATATTAAAAAAAAAAAACAATTTTGGAATCTGGTCACTCCTCCTCAATAGTGTGCGTGACTTTGGGCAAATTAATTATCATTTTTGAGTTTTATCTTTTATCTCATTTTCTTTATCTTTAAAATGAGAATTATAATACCTACCAAAAAATTAAGTTTATTGTTGAAGGATTAAATGAGGTATTGTAAGTAAAGGATTTAGCACTGTGCTCAAGAAAAACTACCAATTATCACTATTAGGATGGTTTTTTTTTTTCTTTTATAGAGGCTACATGCTAATCCTAAAGGTTTTGAGTCTACTACATCCTTCAACTTCTGGGTTCTTGTCCCCAGCCTCCATCAAGGTTTCCTAACACACCCCAGTTGCCAGGAATCTTTCCTAAACCCTCAGTACGAAACATTTATTTTCTCACGTGCAAATCTTATAACCCAAGTGAATGTAATCTGCATTTATGGCAGATGGCTCTCTGGACTGAGATCTACTTGGGAGGTTAAGGCATAAGCAATTAATATATCATGCAAGAGATAAATATATGAGTATTCAATATGCAAGATGCCATATACCAAAGAAAGAGAAAATTTCTGAAAGCATTTCACGACATGGGTCAAATAAATGATATGAAAAATGTGCTTTGGTTTCAACAGATATTAAGAACCTGGAATGACTATGGAAAATTCTGTAGTGAGGAGTCCAGTGCTTGGCCATTAGGGATGGGTAGAATTTGGTATGGCTGAAATGAGGATGGTTACATGAGTAAAATCAATGAATAAAGGACCCGGAGTAACCCAGAGAAACTGGAGTAGTACAAAGTGATTACAAATAAATCTCGATTTTATGTAGTTAGATTGAGGCCAGGAAGTGGAAATATCAAAGTTCCCAGCCACCCAGTACTTCTGGGAAGGAGCCATTTGGCAGAAATTTCCTCAACTCTGCTTTGTGAAATATTTCACGCCCACCTCTATTAGTTCCCCTTAGGGCGATTGAAGTATTCTTTTTCAACTTTTTAACGTGAGGGATTTTTCTTTTTTCCAAACTTGGCTTCTCATGATTTTTTGCTTTTCTCTTTCTTGTTAGTCTCTGACCTGCCTACCACCCTCTCTTAATGTAATATTTCCTGTAACATTTGAACTATGCCTAGTATGGGATCTCTTCTTCCTCTGTCTCTAGATGCAGCCAAGACAAATTCTCTGTCTCTGATATCATCAAACGTGCTCCCAGGACTGTGAGAATATGGGCCTGCGGTCCCACAAAATGGAGGTTTTAACCTCTAAGCATAAGGGAGCCTTTGAAAGTTGAGGAGGGGGAAGGGGAAATTACATCAGAAAACAGTTGTTGACCTTTTTGGGTCAACGAAATTTCAAACACTAGAATCTCTGGTAGCCATCCTAGAAAAGTTAAAGGGTGGCAAATATCACTAACCACATCAAGAAAAATTTGGCTCTGTCACTGCAATGCCTAAGCAATCATTGTGTATCATTCTGTGTGTGCCATTCACTCAATCACCAGACACCTCTCCTTTTTAAAAAAATGTTTTCTGCATTAATCAGTCTTTCATTTTCTTGTAAGGTGAGGTTCTCACACAAATGCTAACTTGGAGCCAATTTCATGCTCTATCTCTCACCTGTAGCAGCTCCCCTACTGGGCAGCCCACTCAGCTACATTCCCTACTTGACAGAGAGAGCCCTATAATAATATGAAAAAATAAACAAGTGCTGTGAAAATCTGTGTTAAATACTATTCAAAGTTAACAGCTCACCTGTGAATGTTTGAGGTCCATTTGCATACCATGGCATTCCAGTGGTAAGGCACTGGTATGGAATCTAAAAGGCAACTTCATCCATGGGCCATGAACTCCGCCAAAGCATAGTACCAATAATTACTCATCCAGTCTCTATTGACATATTTCTGGGTAGTTTCTCAGAAATCATTTTTGAGATATTCAATTTGTAAAATGTTTTGTCTTGTGTTGAGTCGAGGCCTATTAACTGTTATCCACTGGTCCTAATCTTATTTTTCAGAATTAACAGAATAAATCTTACTCAGAAACAGACATAGAGTAGGGATTTTTGTGCCAGTAATTTATTATGGAGGTGCTTTCATGAAAACTTGTCAGGGAGTGGGAGAAGGAGACAGGAAAAGGGAAGATTCAAGTAAAGTTGCCATGACAAAGTCCATTGGAGGGTGGCTTCAGCCTGACTCTGCAAGGGAGACATTTAGAATATAAATTACACCTCCAAAATTTGTTCCTACTTGGGGCAAGAAAGCTGTGCTTTCTTAGTCCAACATGAATTAAGTTAATGAAAAAGCCACTCTGAAGACCTAAACCTTTTGCATGTGTCTGTGGGCAAAGCAGCTGATCCGTCTGAGAACAGTCTTCTTAAGGAAGATGTCAGGGGGGAGCCTTTGAAAAACAAAGAACATGGAAGCCAGGGGCAGAAATCACAAATGGTAAAGGGATCTGAGCACACCAAAATGGAGACCAAGGGTCCACTACACCCTTCTTCCATGTGACATCCCTTAATGCCATTGTAGACTTCTTCTCCAAGTCTCCTTGTGTTTCTACTAAACTTTCTTGGTTCTTTTGACCCCAAGTTTGCACCCAACCCTTGAAAGAACTGAGTAATACTAAGTTGTTGTTGACCTATCATCTCTCGAAGACAGTGGAACTTGGTGGAACTTTCCACTAGTTGTGGAAAGACACTGAGGTGAACCGTTCAGACAGCAAAGGTTTAGGGTTGGATGTTAATTTCTGTAATTCTTCATATGTCAACTGCAAACAGAAAAGATGGTGGTAAAGGATTTTCATGAAGGCCCACACACCTTCTACAAATACCCATTCACACGCTCACTACCAGTGTGCCCTTCAGGGAAGCAACCACACCCTATGCTGCTTTATTTTGAAGACCTTAAGTTTCAGCTACAATAGCTTTTCAACTCAGCCATGTTTATAAGTACAGCAACTTGGGAGCTTGAGGAAATTTTGACACCAAAAATTGTTTGAATTTTAGAGGCTGAAAAGTGCATTTCTAGCCTTTGGAAAGGTCACCCTTCCTGTTTTCAGGTTTATGAGCCGCAATGTTTATGGTGGCTCAGTTTCAACTCTTATTTCTTTCGCCTGCAGGGCATTTCTGTGTAAATGTCACTTTCTCCAGCCAGCACACTGCAAGACTGGCTTAAGATGGGTTTATATGTAGCAATCAGAGGCTCTGTTCTCATGGGTGAGGGTTGGCTTTTTGTTTTTTTTCCCCCATGTATTTTAATTGATCTTCTTGTTCATGTTGCGTTGTTTGCAGAAGCATCTATAGTCATAAAAAAGAGGATCTCTAAAACACCAACAAAACCCGAACAAACAAACCAACAAATATAAAATTGTATCACAACACTGCCCACATTAGGTTTGAAGGTTGATAATTAATCATACTCCCCAAACTGGAGTTTGAAGTTTGGTAATTAATCATATTCTTTCCTTCTCAAATTTAGAAACAATTAGGAATAGACATAGGAGTCACATGCAGAGAGCAAAGTATTTGCTCTTGCAGAAGAGGGTGACATTAGCATTGCCTGAACTCACAGACAACAGGTTACCTGATTCTCTCTCCCATGTTGTACTCAACAGAGCAATGGGACTGTGGCTGGCCTCTTCTGCAGGGACAGCACCGTCACCAAGGCAAAATAGTTTTGGAGGCTGGGCAGGGAGAGAGAAAGGAATGAAAACAGGAGCTAAGACTCTCTGGTATGGGCACCATCTGTGACCTTAGATATGCTGCTTATTCTCAGCCTTGGGCTCCTCATTCATAAAATGAGTGCTCTGAGAATTAAATGAGATGATTGTATTAAGGTATTATGCTCAGTTCCTGGCACATAATGATTGTATAATGAGTATCTCCTGTTATCAAGAATATTATTTTATTCCTGCCTTCACCACAGATTCTTAGGATTCAGGAGCTTCTTCCTTCCTAGTCTTCTCCAGCTGTAAATGCTGGTATATCCAAACATTTTCCTTGGCATTTGAGGCCCTATAGAAAGGATTAGATCCAATGGCAGCCCTGAGTCTAGGGTGGCTCCAGAGAAATCTTTTTGAAATCACCTGGTCCATGCAATATTTAATGAACACCGGTGTTCTACTAAGCACAGAATTAGGCACAGAGAAGAGCTGGAACTTGGAATGCGATTTCCCACAGAAATAATGGTCGCAATACATGGACTAGGGGGGTGAAGCAG
The DNA here is from genome assembly GCF_008692635.1 of Crocuta crocuta. Classification (NCBI taxonomy): domain Eukaryota; kingdom Metazoa; phylum Chordata; class Mammalia; order Carnivora; family Hyaenidae; genus Crocuta; species Crocuta crocuta. The sequence goes on along the minus strand of NW_027551568.1, from coordinate 14,025,567 downwards.
GGAGGTAGTGGTTTCTTAATCGCATTTGCTAACATTGTTTACGTGGCAAAGTATCAAGTTCCCAACAGCCGATAAGTAAATACAACTTGAAGAACTGAGAGCACCCTATGTTCACAGAATATGCCAACACAAACAGAATTATACATTTCAACATGCTATTCAAACTAATACAGTGGTTCACTTCTTTGTATCCATATTATAATAGAAGTTTCAAAATCCCTAGGTCATGAGAATAGTTCCCAAGCTTCACCAAGCCCTCAGGAAGAAAATAAACACCTCTTTAATCTTTCCAAAAGTCAGTACACCAGACAGAGGGGCACCGCACAAAATAACCCCCACACACTATTCCTTAAGAAGTTAGTTGTGAATTATTAACAGTTGGTCAGCAGCAAATTCTTCAAGACAAAGACAGACATGGAATGTGAAGGCTCTCTACTCAGAAAAGTCATTACACTTTGCAAAGATCATATTTAAATAGTTTTTTTTTTTTTAACATTTAGCTCCTACTTAACAGTCATGGATAGCCTTTCCATCATGGCAAATTTAAATGCATTAAATTATAGTCTCTTTTTTTCTATTGTGGTTTATGTAATTAACCAGAGCAGAGGTAATGTGGAAATATTGAGATTGCAGTAATTGAGACACTCACAATTAACACTGATAAAAATTTATAGTGCATATCTTTATAAACTCAAAAAACACCCCCACATTTCACAAGAGTACATCTACATACTAAGTTTACACATTTAGTAGTAAAATCAACATGGTCACCTTCTAGAGAGGTTTGCTTAATATGCTAGATAGCTATGAGATAATTTAATCACAAGTCTGACTTATGGAAATGCTGATAATTATTTTATTCATTTATTTACTCATTAATTACAGAAATATTTATTGAGCACCTACAATGTGCCAATTGTGTGAGAAACAGATATGATTGGCACATAAGATATCCTCCTTCTTATGGTTTACAATCTAGTAGTAAGCATAGATCTGACTCTAATTGTGAATTTCACAATTCTTATAAACAGAAGAACTAGCACTTTATTTTGTATGATAGTAATTCAATCTGCATACCAATATACCATTAATTTGTATTTTACTAACATCCGTAATGAAAGCAATTATCTTGCTTCCTAACTCTCAGTACATTTTAGGCAGACAACGAGGAGTTCCCACCATTGTTCAAAAATATAAAGCCAGTAACAGTACTTGCTCCCATTCATTAAACATTTCCTTCCTGGCAAGCATTGTTATCAATGCTTGATGGGTTTTAATACATTTAACTTTCACAATCATATGAAGTAGTTACCATTTTTATCCCATTTTTTACATGACAAAACTATGACCCAGAGAGTATTCAGTAACTTGCTAAGATCACTCTTCTGGTAAGAAGTGGAGAAGGGACTGGAATGCACAGTCTAGAGTTGGAAGTCATGGTTTTGAACACTGCAAGGTACCTACCCTCAGTGGAGGATGTTCCCTTGGCATACCATTGTCTTCCTCTTTTAGCAATCCTTGAAAGATGCATTGGGGGCTATATAAAAGTATAAGCACTTTTAGTGACAATTACTGTGTCCAGATTTCCATGAAACGGTGTTTTGAGTACCATACACAAAGGCCAAGTGGAGTAGTTACTGCTTAATGTTATGCGGTGACCTTTCTTTGTCCTGATAGCAAACTACAGTTCTTAATAAAAATAGCTGGGATAGGAGAATCTACAAGGGGTAGATTTTAGGCCAGAATTTTCTGTCAAAATTATCATCTGATGATAAAAACATCCATTCCATCAAACTCATCATTAGCAATTACTCTACATTAAGACACAATTAAAATAAATAAAATGGTTTGGAATACCTCTATTCCAAGAAAACTTATTAAGAGAACAAGAACATGGCTATTCAAGATTTTATCTGCAGACCTGGGTCATGTGAATCACCAATGTCTGTGTGAGGCCACATGGAAACATTTTGACCTTAGTTGGAAAAACTAGGTAAGAGATTTGGCATCACAACTTAACTTTTTGATCTTGAGGAAACTTGTCATTTAACTATGATAAGCCTCAGTTTATCTGTAAATTGGGATGCTCTCCATACAACTAAACACACAGAAGGATTTTTGAAAGAGTGAAAAGGCAATGGATGTGAAAGTGCTTTATGTACTCTACACAGACTCAGTTTAATCCAATGCACAAACATGTGTTGAGTACTTCCTATGGGATAGGGATTATGGTGAGCCCTGAGGTTACAAGATCAATGGGACCTATTCCAAAGCTTTAAAGGATCATTATCACTAGCATGTTAGTTTTAAGTCATGTTTATGGCACAATAGAGTTGCATTTTGTATGTAGTATACACAATTTATAGTACATTTGGACCTCTTGTTTCATAAATATTTACTGTTGGTGTATGTTCATTTTCTAGGACATAAGGCATAATTTTACACTTCTAAATTATCGTTGTGGCTTTGTGTTTTTATGACATACTAATCACCATTTCTGTGATTTATTTGTTGACAAATCCTTGGTTGAAAATATAAGCGTCAATTATAATATTGTTTCCATAAGAAGCACATTCTACTTTTTAACATGTGTTTTAGGAATATATTATACTCTAACTTGGAGGCTATATTTTAAGTTCATTTTTCAAATCAACACAGTAAGAGCCTAAAAAATGGATATTTTCTCAAATAAACTGAAGTATGATATTTAAAGAAAATACAGAAAAACACTAAATATTCTTCTTAATCCTATAGGTCATGGCTCTGAGGTTTATTTATGATGATTAAATATGCATTTTCCCCTTTTCTCCAAGTGAGAAATTATCTCATTAGTTATTCACTTGTTTATCATTCATTTAATAAGCTTTCATTGCATGGTCACTATTCTCTGTGCCACAAGGATATGGACAATGAAAAAATACCAAAGGAATTAATGATACAGCCCCCACACCTGAAGATCTCCCAGAAATAAACATTCCCTGGGTCAGGATGCAGTATCGGGGTTAAATCATCTGAAAAACAGAAAGAGACGAGCCTCTTGCAGAGCTACTGTTATCAGCCCTAGAATGTCAACCCCCTAGCCAGCACATTTAAGTAGAAAAATAAAATTCCTAATTGGTTTGAGTCATTTGGGGAGAAGTTCTTGTTATTTATAGGTGGATATAATTCCCAACACATAAAGATCTCTGACTCATGTGGAGCCCAAGAAAGGGAGTTTTTACCCACTCTGGGCAGAAGCAAAGAAAGAAAGGGGCTCAAGTGAAATGATGACAAGGAGTTGGGGAGTGCTACACAGAGTGCCAGAGACTTTACAGGGAAATGTACAAGGAGGCTTAAGATCTACCTAAAAGCAACTGTGGGGAAAAACATCTCAGACAGAAGCAATGGCAGAAGCAAAGGTGTGGAAGTTATGAAAGAACAAGGCATATTCAGGAGTAGTCAATGTGTCCGGTGTGACCAGGATGTAGGGAATTAGGGATGCAGAGGAAGCAGCTTTATGAATCACCTGAAATGCCTCGCTAAGTAGTTGGGACTTCACCTACCAGGCACAGACAGAGCTCAAGTGGTTCAGTGCAGTCCACTAAACCAACTGTACCCACCTCATTGGCGCTGACAGCCTCATTCATATGTTTCCCCAGGATGGGAGAGAGCTGAACATTGTGGAAAAGTGACAGCTTGGACTGTGGCTACTGGAAGAACTTTTTAAAGAATGGCAGACATCCTAGCAAACAAAACTGGCAATGCACTCCCTCGAGTTACAGCACCTGCCATTAGCCAGCCTTTCCAGAGGCTATCCATGATGCTGCACTTCAATTTCTCTAGATAAGCAATTTATTCCTTTTCGGAATATGATATAAATCAAATTCACGTGAGTCATTCTCTAGGGAGCAATTGACACATACAGTCTCTGCTCCGTTAGGAGGCCAACATCAGTATCTATGGAAAATGGAGTCACTTGAATTCTTGTCACTTTATATTGCTTTTGCTGTACTTGACTTCCATTTTATGATTTCTATCAATCTCCTTCAAATAAAGCAAAATTTAGCAGACATTTCTTGAGCACCTACTGTGTGCCAAGCACTGTGCTAGAAACGCAGAGAATTTCAACTTTATGGTGATAAAGGTGGACATAATGTTTAGGTTAGTACAGTACAGTTGGGGACGCGGCACTCTAAATAGGATTGCCAGATTTTGCAGACAAAACCTCAGGATGCCCAGCTAACTTTGAATTTCAGAAAAACAACTAATGACGTTTTAAATGAATTTGTCTCAAGTATGACATGGGTCATAATTATAACAAAAACAATACATTGTTCATTTGAAATTCAAATTCTACTGGGTGTCCAGTATTTAATCAAAGAACATTACCAACAGAATCTGTGCAAAGAAATGCATGGAAAAAAAAGATATTTTGGTCCCTAATAGGGGTCGCAAAGGGATGTTATAATAGTGACTTCCATCATTGAGTGCTTATTTAGGAGAATACCCAGGTACTACTAAACTGATTGCTTACATCCACACCCACTTAGATTTTGGGAGTACTCATATTACAAATGTTAAATATTTTGAGTATCATTCACTGCTAACATCATCCAGGTCACCACAAGGATATCATCAAAGGAAAACAGGGGTGCTTAGCATTATAACTTTTAGTAATGCAACAAAGGTGATGATGCCCAAAGTACAAACCTAATTGGCCCTTCCCATGCTTCACTATTTTGTTTTCCAATGTGTTTAGATTGAAACCCAGTGAATCCTCTGGACAAGGTCCATGGCCAGGTGGGGAACTAAAACCACTCTCAAAGGTAGTTGGGACAAGGCCAGATCAGGCCAGGAAGATAAATGGGCTGCAGAACAGATGGGACACAGTGGGGCACCGTCCAGACGGGTAGTCAATGAAGAGAAAGACAGGCATGCAAGTGAGGGAGGGGGGCAAAGCCAGGCAGGGAATCCAGGCATGTGGCTGCTCAAGATCCACAACAAAGAGCTGGGGCTGTCAGCTGATAGAGATCCTGGGTCCAAGACTCAGTGTGAGGACCACACCCCAGTTCCTGGAAAAGATGAAACAGGCAAAAGAAAGGTTTCAGGTTTAGAGGGTCCTAGCTTACTAAGAATATGGAAAAAATTTTACACAGAAACCAAAGTGGTTTGTTTGTTTTTTTGTTTTTAAAGGTATGATATAAAATTGGAATTTCTATGGAAACAAAGATTTCTTTAATTGGAATTCATCAATTTAATTACCAAATAGTGGTTGAGCTTACATATATACATGCATCATGCCATGTCCAATGACAGACAATAGGGATATAATCATCATTATCATCATCATCCGCTAATAGCAGCCAATATTTTTGAATGCTTACAATATGCCTAGTTATCTTCCATGTTCTTTGCATATATGAATTCATTTTATTTTCACATCCATCTTGTGAGGCTATTTCTATTATTACCCCAGATTTACCTATGAGGAGACTGAAGTCAGGGGAGGGAGACCGAAGTCAGGGGAGGTAGACTGAAGCCAGGGGAGGTAGACTGGGATTTGTTCATGGTTATACCTGGTTTGGAGTTAGCAAATTAGAATTTAAATCCAGAAAATTGGGCTGAAAGATACATGTTCCAGTCCACTGTACTGTATACATCTGAAAACAATCACCAGTCTTCACCTCTGCCCTCGCTGAGCTCCCAGCGCAGAGATGACAGAGAAGACATACTGGTAAACAGCTACCCGTAGCACACTAACATCACACAGGCTATCAGACAGCAAATGTATAAAGTCTTGGTAATCCAAAAGCAAAGGCCAACTGAGATCTATGGATATTTCTCAAAAGAAACATCCAACATGATTAGTGGGATTTTGTCATTCAGATAAGAGCTTTCTGGACAGAAGGAAAAGAATGATAAAGACCCCTGGACGGGGTATTTGGGGAGGCAAGTTATTCCAAGAGGCTGGAATACTGGACACACTGAGGAAAGCTGTAGGTGTCAAGGATGGGCAGGTAGAGTTAGGTTCACTTTTGTGTGCCCCTATAAAGCATAGATCTCACAGGAGAAACTCTAGGGGACCATTCTGGGTTGTAAGCAGGAAAGTAGCACCATAAAAGCCAGGAACAGCATGGAAATGGATTGAATGATGGAAAAGACGGGTTCTGGGTGGAACTAGAGTGAGTCCCAAAATGTAAATGAAGTGCTAAAATACATTCAGTCTCAGGTTATACAGCATAAGCCAGCCTAAACTCCTCAAGAAGCAGAAATACAGAGGCTGGGAATCAAGCTGGGCTGATGTATAATAATACTAATAGAAAGCCCATTTAGATGGCTCTTGCCAAACGTCAGGTAGTGTTCTAAGTGTTTCACATCTATCAACTCTTTAAATCTTCACAAAATCTGCATTTTGGAAATGAGGAAACAGAGAACTTAAGTAGTTTTCCCAGCATCATATAGCTAATTTGTTGGGGAACTTAGCTTTGAACCGAAGCAGCATGACACCACAGTCCATGTTCTTAATACACTCTACTGCCTATAGTGTATGTTGCCTCTAAAATACAGGATGGAAAATAGCAATAGATAGATAGATAGATAGATAGATAGATAGATAGATAGATAGATAGATAGACGGTAGATAGACTCACTAATTATAACTATAAAACTTTTGGGACCCAGAAAAGTCACTGAGCTTCCAGCACGGTGTGACAAAGGAATTGGGTTAAATCAGCAGTTGGAGTGTTGAGATATATAAGGAGAAATAAAACTTCTTCCTCTTGTGAAAATAATGCAACCTTGTAACTGTGACTTCTCAACTAGGATGGAGAGGTTGACTATAGAATCTTATCTCAGAACCAATGAAGAATGGGGTTCAACTTTATCTCCACTATTGTGAAACTGTGGGATAGGGTTTTTTTTCCCTCTTTTATAATTTGGGCCTTCATTTTCTCTTCTGTAAAATGTGAGTGATAATAACTACCTCATAAAGTTGTTGAAAGGATTAGAGAGATCACATGTAGAGAGCACTCAGCCCATGTTGAGTTCTCAATAAACGGTAGTTATTGGGTGATCATAAGGATGGGGAAGATGTGATGAGTTCCCTATCCCAGAAAATAGATGGCCATTACAAGGAGCATGGAGTTGTCCTTTCCAACTCTTGGATTTGAGATTCATTCCAAGATATGGCCAAAGCGACGCAGGGGAATTTTTGTGATGCCATCCCACTAACCCGAAGTGTGATGATATTTAGCCAGGTTCAATGCAACAACAGTTGAAAGAGAAGCCAGAAAAAGATTGCTGGATCTCCATACTACAATGTGGAAACTTCAGGTAACAAAGAGAAAAATTATTATGAAGGCCTCCAACAATGAATGGCTAGTAGACAACAAACTTAAAATCTAAGTTCCCAGTGCTTCAACTCTTTCCTCATCAAATAGTAGCAGGGGAACGTTTTCTCCAGAGGAACAAATCTCTGATGTTATCACATTGGACAACCAGAAAACCAGAATCAGTGTCATAGGTGTTGTTTTATCCACATTAGGAATGAATCCATCTTGGCATCCTGAAGCACAACATTGTTTGTATCTATTGGAGCTGAGCTAGAAATCCAAGTTAGGTCAGATGAATTAAACCTTATGTAAAATTACAAAACTTATATACAGAGATATTTTCTTTTTAATTTTTTGTCCAGTTTTTGCTTTTTGTTCATTTTCCTCTGCATTATAATCACTTATAATAACATCTTGAAGATCCATGAAGGCTTATAATTAAAGCTCTTGAAATAATTATCACTAAACTAAAGGAAACATTTTTAAAAACTGGTTGAAAGGAAGTATGCAATGCAGATAAATGCCTCTTGCCACTTTCTAAGACTTGAAGTCCATTCAAGAGCCTGAGGGCAAGCCTCAAATGTTCCAAAGTAGAGAACCTGGATGTCCCTTCTACTTGCAAAAATGGAAAATGAAATGAGGAGACCAGAATTTGAGTCTTAGTGTGGGTATTCATTTGTTTTATGACCTAGGAAAGTCACTTACCTCCCTGGTAAGTCACTTACATCATGTTCTTCAGTTGTAAAATGGAGTGGTTGTACTGCATAGCTTCTAAGGGCTTGCAGGCTTAGTGAATACAGCAAGAGACACATAACATACTTACCTCAAGAGGTCATGTCTCAAGTAGTGGTCAAGGGGCTCTGGCACTACCGTCCAGTTCCCATCCTAGAACTGCCACATACTTGTCCCATTTGCAGTGGGACCTCTCAGGTTAATCATTTTGACTTTTGGTGTCTCATTTCCCCCCTCTTTTTAAAACTAGGATAACAATGACAATGTCCTCCTCATCGGGTTATTAGGAAAACTGAATGAGTTAACACTTTAGCATAAAACAGTTCTTAACATAGTAGCTATGCTCATCTTAAAATATCTCTATAAGATTTGCCCAAGGCCACCCATGTGTTCAATTATTTACTTAAATTTTATCATCCAATCCACCCAGCCCTCCTGAAAAACTGATAATTCTTACCTGTGAGGGCTCAGTACCCTGCCAGGAGCTATACAACTAGTAAGCGTCAAGGTGGCATTTGAACCATGCAATGAAGAACACCAAAATCTTTGTACCTTTGACCATATCATATTGTCTCCCTGGTTCTTTCCTTTCCATTCTTTCTGGCCCTTCCCGCATGCAGGACCAATGCTCATCATGTAAAAACTAGCAAACAAACTCAAGATGTTATGTTTAAAGCTGCATTTGCAAAGACTTGAAAGTCTAGAACCAGATAATCCTGTGTGACTATGGAAACCAAGTAATTTCCCTCCTCCACGGCTGCTTATTTGGTCGCACCTTCCAGAGTCCCGCAAGCTACATTTCAATGACAGGACTAATATTATAGGACTGAAAGATGCAACCATGAGAGGAGAACAATCAAAAGAGAAACACAATGAGATTATCATACAGATGCCAAAAATGGCACTGATACAGTCAAATATATATTATACATAAAAACATGTTAAAAGTGTCACATGATAAAAATAGCACTATGAGACAAAACTCAGGATATTTAATCATGGCACACATGAAGCACTACCATTAAAATCAAAGAAAAGGAAAAAGAACCACTGTCACATCTACTAGTTCAGATTTCATCTCTAGAATACCTAGACCCTCCTATATAGAGTGTGGAACTGTGCAATTGGTATGACTATTATAAATGATGAGAAAAATGTTATTAATTGAAAATAATGTTTACATATCCATAAATCTCATAAATCAACTTAAAAGCCTCTCGAATTATAAGAAACAGGATTCTTAATAAAGTAACTGAATATAAAATAAATATTTATTTTTTTCATTTTTAAATGTTTTTTATTAATTTCTAAGAGAGAAAGAGACAGAGACAGCGTGAGCAGGGGAAGGTCAGAGAGGGAGAGGGAGATACAGAATCTGAAACAGGCTCCAGGCTCTGAGCTAGCTGTCATCCCAGAGCCTGATGCGGGGCTCGAACCCACAAACTGAGATCGTGGCCTGAGCCAAAGTTGGATGCTTAACCAACTGAGCCACCCAGGCGCCCCTAAGATAAATATTTAAAGATTAATAGCATTATGTCTTACAAATACCACTGCAACAGCCTCTTATGGATCCACCCCTCTTGCTCATACTCCCTAAAGTATATTTTCCACAGAGTAGCTAGAATAATCATTTTGAAACAAATCTGATCATACCATTTGACCTACTTCAAATCCTTCAACGACTTCCCATTGCACCTTACATACTCCACACTCATAACTCTGCTCTTGTCATCCTGTTCATCTTCATCACCTGCCTCTCCTCCTTGCCTGTGATGCTTCAGGCCCCTCTACATTGTTTAAGCTTCTCCAACATGCTCAGGTAGTCTCACTCACCTCATGGCCTTTGCATATTTGGTCTAGTTGCCTTGTCTGTCCTTGCTTCTTGCTCTTTGGGTACCCGGATCCTTCCAATTCTTTAGACCTTGGCTTAAAAGACCTCTCCTTAGAAAGATCTTCCATTAGGGTACCTGGTTCGCTCAGTCGGTTCAGTATCTGACTCTCAACTTCAGCTCCAGTCAAGATCTCACCGTTTGTGAATTCAAGCCCTATGTAGCTCTCTGCACTGACAGCATGGAATCTGCTTGAGAGTCTCTCTCTCACTCTCTCTCTCTGTCCCCCCCCCGCTCATGCTCTCTCTCTCCCTCTCAAAATAAATAAACATTAAAAAAAAGAAAGTTCGTTCCTAAACACACTATGTTAGTTGCTTCCCTACTAGCCTTCCAAATCCTGAATACTCTTATTTTCAGTCAACAAACCTTACTCATTGCTTGCAATACATGTGTTATCTGAAATTTATATATTCATTTCTTTGCTTATATGGTTAGTATGTCGCTCCTTTCGTAAATTATACTTTATTAGGGCAGGGATCATAAATGTTTTCATGCAGTTCCCATAAAATTTCTGGGGAAACATTTACTAAGCAATTCTCAGATTTATAGAAAATAATAAACGGATAATGGTAGGAACAATCATTTTATAATTAGAGTGAAATTAAAAGGGAACTGACTTTGCCAAATATTAAGAAATACTGCAAACCTACAACTATTAAGGCATTTAAACAGAATAAGGATGAAACAATTGCTGGTGAATGAAACCACTATCACATTCAACAGGTAAGTGGATAAATTATTCAAAAAATATTATTAAAGAATTTTTCATCTTAAGGCAACAAATATTTGGTGTTTTACTACACATCATAAACTAGAACAAAGTCCAGATTAATTTATCCGGAGTCTGGAGACTGCTTCAGATTCTGTGTCTCCCTCTCTCTCTGCCGCTCCCCACTCCCACTTATGTGTGTGCTCGCTCACTCTCTCTCTCTCTCTCTCAAACATAAATAAACATGAAAAAATATTTACCAAAAAAACCTCATTATCATGAAAAACTTTAAATGAAAATTACTTACCAAGAAAAGTAATTATAAGAAACAGGCTGATAAGATATTCTTAATCTATAAAGAATGTTTACAAATCAACTTAAAAATATCACTCAAATCCCAAAACAAAAGTAGGCAAAGGAAATTAGCAAATAATTCACATAAGTAAAATGATAAATATAGACATAGGAAAAAAATGATGAACCTTCCTGATAATCAAGAAAATGTGAATTTAATGGCTAGTATTTTTTAAGTATTAAATAGCAAAGATTTTTTTCAAAGATAATCCTAATGTTGGCAAAAATGCATTACATAGGCACTCACACATAAGGATACAGAAGGCTAAATTGGCACACCATGTATATTTTAAAACGGATTCAGAAATTCTCCTAAAAATTGCCCACACCAAAAAAAAAAAGGAAGGAAAGAAAGAAATGTGCCCACACCAACATTCTCCTATAACAGTCTTCATCTATCAAAGAACCATGCAGTGCAGACCAGTAACATCAGCATTGCTGCACCATATAACATGAAAATCCTAGACCCCCACACCTCATTTTTGCCTTTGTTCCTTAGCATCCACTATATTCATTTGCTATATAGATCTTCACCAATGGTTTATCATCCTCAGAACCATATTTTTCCTTGGAACATAACAGATTTGGCTTCTTTAACTGTAACCACCAGAACTCTCTTGACATGGCTTTATACTTGCCCTCTGAAGTTTTTCTTTGCTTTTGCCCTTGGTGACCACCTGGGCTGACCCATCAGCCTGGCATGGATTCATAAGGAAAGTGCACTTGCTAGGTGGCCCTACCCCTCTTGTGATGGTTAATTTTGTCGACTTGGCTAGGCTAAAAGATGCCCAGATATCTAGTAAAACATCATTTCTGAGTGTGTCTCTGAGGGTGTGTCTGCAACAGAAACAATTTAATTTGATAGACTTGAGTCAAGAAACTCCATCCTTCCTAAGGTGGGAGGGGATCACCTAATTCCTGAGGGCCTGAATTGAATTACCAGGCAGAGAAAGGGAGACTCTGTTCTCTACTTGAGCTGGGACATCCATCTTCTCCTTCCCCCTAACATCAGCATTCTTGGTCCTCAGTCATTTGGACTCAGCCTAGGATTTACATCCTCAGCTCCCCCTGGTTCTCAAGCTCTCAGGTTTGGATGAGAACCACATCATGGGCTTCCCTGGGCCTCCAGCTTGCAGATGGAAGACTGAAGTTTCTCATCCCATATAATCACATGAGTCAACTCTGCTTAATAAATCTCTTTCTATAAATCTATATCTTCACCTACATCTGCACCTACATCTATATCTATATCCTGTTTGTTCTGTTTCTCTAGAAAACCCTGACAAACACATCCCTTATTAGAGGATGGGACACTTAATGTACTTAAAAGGCATTTCTTTAAATCTCTAGAGTCCAGAAGCCTGAGGATTTGGATACCATAAGTGGCCATACCAACTCAACTATAATAAGAAGCAAATAATCCCATTGTCAGTTAGTATTCTGGTTATACAAAAGTCAAGTAGTAACTGTGAGTGCTTATCTTCAGCACTCAGAGCATTATCTAGGTGTGTGGTGTTTGGTGATTGGGTTCCAACTCTGCTACTAAATGATCTGAACAAGTGGTAAAAAAAACTTGGTGAGCTTTATATTTCTCATCAGTAAAATGAAAAGCTCAGATAAAAGCAGAGAAACGTGAGGTCTCTGGTACAGAAAAAGATCATAGGTTGGAGTCAAACAGAACTGAAATTGAATATTAACTTTGCCCCTTACTCCCTTTGTGACATTGAATAATTTTATATAGCTTCTCTGATCTTCTGTTACCAATACAGCTCTAACATGTACTCCAAACATACACCAGACATACACTAAATATATACTATGGCATAATCCAGGAACAGCAGGTATCAATGAATCCCAGAACTGCATAACAATAAGGAGCTTAATCCTGGGTGGTAAATATTGAATACATTGAATATACTGAAATTCAGAATATAATGTGACTATACACGTATCACTCCTGTAGTATAAAGGCAGCGATGCTATAGAATATTACCCAGAAAACTAAAAAGTCATATACTGGGGCGCCTGGGTGGCTTAGTCGGTTAAGCGTCCGACTTTTGCTTAGGTCATGATCTCGCGGTTCGTGGGTTCGAGCCCCGTGTCAGGCTCTGTGCTGACTGCCAGCTCAGAGCCTGGAGCCTGTTTCAGAGTCCGTGACTCCCTCTCTCTCTGACCCTCCCCTGCTCACACTGTCTCTCTCTCTCTCCTAGAAATAATTAAAAAAAAAAAACATTAAAAAGTCATATACTAAAATTTGATAAACTAGAAAAAGTCTTATACTAAAATTATAGGGCTCTGAGTTATTTCTTTTCAGATATTATCCCTGACTAGACTTGTGTTTTTTCACTAAGTCATTTTTATACATGAATTTTCTCTTCAGTAGAGTAACAAAGATATTAGTTTATACTTTTTCCATTTTTAAGTAACAAAAATACAACTTGAACTAGTTTAAACATTAAAGAGAATAACTGAGCAGCAAAGATCAGGTTGAGTGTTAAGTTTAGGTATGGCAAGGATAAAGTACCCAAATGATGTTAGCTGGGGCTCCATTTCTTTCTCTCCATGTATGAATATGATGGAGGCTCACAGTCCAGGACACACTGGAAACTTCCATTTCCCCCCAGTGCTGGCAAAAAGAGAAAGATTTCAGAAAGAATTCTGATTGGCTGTTCTTGAATCATGTGCCTATTGTTGAACCAATAACCTTGACAAGGGCATTAGGTGTTTGTCTGGACCTGAGTCATGTTCTCAGCTCTATGGGTGGTAAAGAGGGTGTAAGAGCCCACCATCAACAGAGTCACATGGAATTGGTTCCCCAGCAAAGTTGAGGGGTCCTTTATCTGAAGGAAGAGTGAATGTCATCCTGGAAAAGAAGGGTGGTAGCTTATATGATCTCAAGTTTCTTCATAGCTTGTTTTTTTCTTTTTCTTTTCTATTTTCTATAACTCTAAGCCTCATCACAAATCAGTACGTAAGAAGCCAGTTAAAATCTGAAGCAAGGATCACTTAACATTACAAAAGAGCAGAAATATGATGTTTTAGGACAAATGCAAATCTTGCACTAATATATGCTTTGAAGTGGACAAATAGCAATCACTAAGCATGTTGTTTAGTGCCTAGTAGAATACAAAGCTCCCTTGGGAAGGCATACAGTGCTTATGCTGGAGATGGGTAAAACAAGGCAAGAATGCATAAACCACATGAAACATTCAGCAAGTCCTGTGAAATGTTTGAAATCAGAGAACTTACCATTTAGGTACATCCCCTCATGTAAATCCCTGAAATCCTCTGGCTTGGACCTATAAAATGGGTACATTAACATCAATACCTTCTCCAAATACCTTCTCCAAAGGCTTTAAACAGGTACCAGATTTTTTGGCACCATTAATAAACGCTACAGAAATTCAGATAAAGCAGAGGACAGTGGGTAATGGTCTGGTGATAAAAGGAGATGGGATTGGAATGGGGACTGACAGGATGGATGTGGTGTGGACACAGAGAGGAGAGATAAATCTGTTGTGACAGATGAAGTTTTATGATTTGAGTCTGCACTAACTTTCAGGAACTTCTAGCATTGTAGTTTTCTACCTTGTGCTAGTTAGTTCACAGTCAAGTTTAGTTTTCCTCTTACTGTTCACTGTTTCTATTTTGCTTTGAAAGCATGGACAAATTTCACAAGTCTCAGTTGATGAAGAAAGCACCGTATGGAAAACATGTGCCAGAAAGGAAAGCTCTCCAGTGCTTATAGAAAAGAAGCACTGATTTGCCAAACAGTCTGAAAACAATTTGGAGTCTGGTATCAATGAGGTCCTGGCAAAAGTCTGCCAAGAATCAAATACTGAACCTCATCCTTGGCATTTCAAGTGACAAGTGTTACATAAAGAAATTGGAGCTGTTGAGCAGTGGACCCTACATTAGCTTCTTTCAGAAATAAAATATTAAGCAGTTTTTCTTTCCTCTAGGCTCTGATATCGTTTCTATTCTACTCCACTGTTCAATGATGATTTATTATGTTCTCCTCTATGCCAGGAATGTGCTAGGGTCAAGGAAGACAGAGATGACAAGTCATTGTACCTGACCTCAAGGTTCTTATGTCTAGTGATTTAGGCTGGGATGACAATTTAAAGATGGTGACACAGAAGAAGGGGAATTTTCAGATTTCCCATGAAGAGGCAGACGTGGAAACACCGCACAATTCCAATATGAAATACAGCAGGATTTGACTGGGACAAACCAAATTTAACCCTCAAATCTGAATCAGTGAAATCATTTTTACTGAATGGAGACACTAAGGGAATTAAGAGGCACAAAAAAACCATTTTATATTCAAGTTGCACCCATTTTACAGATGAAGATCCACAGAGCAATAAGGATTTGTGTAGAGTAAAAAAATTAAGAGGTGAATTTTCCAATTCTAATTGTTGTGTCATTTCCCCATACCTCCCTGCACTGTTCTACATTGTCTACATATATTTGCTTTGTTCTATCTTATCATTTTGATTTATAACACAAAATTGTGAATGAATTGGTCAAGGAGTAATTGAACACATTAACATTAACAAGGTACTATGTCAGACACTGGAGATATCAAGATGAAAACAACATGGTTCTTGTCTTCAATTGTGGATAACAGATAAACAAGTTCCTATCACACAGGGCATTGTAGTATGGTATCTAAGCACCTAGACTTTAGAAGGTAACAGGTTAAATATTCAGGAAGGAAGGATTGGTAAAACTTGCTAACTGACTGGAGGTTTAATCAATTTTCTCTATTTTTCTGGTTTTTATTTCATAGATTTCCACACTTGTTTGTATATTTCCCTCCCTATCCTGATTTTGAGTTTATTTTATTCTTTTTCTAGCATTTTAAGGTCACCTAACATAACTGATTATAAACCTTTCTTATTTTTATTTAATTTCTTTTAATGCTTATTTATTTTTGAAATAAAGATACACAGTGTGAGTGAGGGAGGGCAGAGAGAGACACACACAGAATCCAAAGCAGGCTCCAGGCTCTGAGCTGTCAGCACAGAACCCAATGTGGTGCTCGAACTCAAGAACTGTGAGATCGTGACCTGAGATGAAGTCAGACACCTAACCGACTGAGCCACCCAGGCACCCCAAACCTTTCTTATTTTCAATCTGAGCATTTAAAAATTCAAAATTGGGCAAAAGACTTAAATAGACATTTCTCCTAAGAAGACATGCAACTGACGATAAACACATGAAATGATGCTCAACAGCACTAATAATTACAGAAATGCAAATCAGAACCCCAATGAGATACCACTTCACACTCATTAGGGTGGCTATTATAAAGAAAATAATAAGACACTAAGGATGTTAACAGGGATGTGAAGAAAGTAGAACCTTTGTGTATTGCTCGTGGGAATGTAAAATGGTGCAGTCACTATGGAAAACAGTGTGGTAGTTTCCATAGTTTATTATAATTAAATTAATATTTAATTTAAAAAATTAAATATTGAACTATTATACTGAATATTAAATATTGAACTATCCAAAAATTCTACTTCTGAGAAAAATTCTATTTCTGGGTATATATTGAAATCAGAGACTCAAACATATATTTGTACATAAGTGTTCTTTTTTTTTAATGTTTTATTTATTTCTAGGAGAGAAAGAGAGAGACAGCGTGAGCAGGGGAGGGTCAGAGAGAGAGGGAGTCACAGACTGAAACAGGCTCCAGGCTCTGAGCTGGCAGTCAGCACAGAGCCCGACGCGGGGCTCGAACCCACGAACCGCGAGATCATGACCTAAGCGAAAGTCGGACGCTTAACCGACTAAGCCATCCAGGCGCCCCTGTACATAAGTGTTCTTAACCGTATTAATCACAATAGCCAAAAAGTGGATGTAACCCAAATATACATTGAGAAGTCAACAGATAAACAATATGTAGTGTGTACATTCAATGGGATATTATTTAGCTTCAAAAAGTAAAGTAATTCTGCTATAATATGGATGAAACTGGAAGACATGCTAAGCGAAATAAGCCAGACACAACAGGACAAATATTGTATGATTCTCCTTATATGATGTACCTAGAAGAGTTAAATTCTTAGAGATAGAAAGTAAAACAGTGCTTCCTCAGAGCTAGAGGGAAGATGGATGGAGAATTGTTTAGTGAGTAAGGTTCTAGTATGGGAGGATGAAAACGTTCTCAAGAGTTTTGCTTTTGTTTTGGAAAACTAAACAATGTTTTGGTTGCATGTTATGGACTGAATGTTTGTGCCCTCCCTTGCCCCCAATTTCATATATTGAAGCCATAACCCTTAACATGATAGTATTTGGAGATAAGACTTTTGGAAGATGATTAGTGTTAGATGAGGTTATGAAGGTAGGCCCTCATGATCAGATTAGTGACTTTGTAACAAAAGGAAGAGAAAGAGATCTGTCACTTTCTCTTCTTTCATGCATGAACTACAGAGAGGCCATGTGAGGACACAGCAAGAAGTGGCTTTCTGTAAGCCAGGAAGAAAGTTCCCACGAGGAACTGAATTGGCTGGCTGATCGATCTTGGCCTTCCTGGCTTCCAGAACCATGAGAAATAAATCTCTGCTGTTTAAGTCACCCCACCTATGGTATTTTGTTACAGCAGCTGAGCAGACCAAAACACTTCCTCCTATAACTTTTATGTTTTTATTTTCTTTCAATTAAATATTTTTAATTTCTTGTGTGATTTTGTCTTTGACTCATGGGTTATTTAGAAGCACTATATTTAATTTCCAGATGTGTGGGAATTTTCCAGATACTTTTCAGTTGATTTCCAAGTCAATCCCACTGTGGGTCAGAGAACAAAGACATTGGTTTTATAATACAAGATACAGTCTATATGGGTAAAGAAGAGAATGTACATTCTTTAGCTGATGGAAAGAGAACAGTATAAATACCAATTAAGTCAAGTTGGCTGATAGTTGCTTCTATATCCCCATTGATTTTTCTTCAGTTAGTGAAGAAAGGGTGTTGACATTTCCAACTACATTTGTGCATTTTTCTACTTCTCCTTTTAGTTCTGCTAATTTTTTCTTCATGTATTTTGAATATCTGCTATGAGATTTATACCCATTTATACTGGCTATATCTTTATAATGAATCCAACTTTTTTTTTTCTTTTTCTGAGAGAGAGACTGACAGCATGAGCAGGGGAGTGTCAGAGAGAGGGAGACACAGAATCTGAAACAGGCTCCAGGCTCTGAGCTGGCTGTCAGCACAGAGCCCGACGCGGGGCTCGAACCCACGAACTATGAGATCATGACCTGAGCTGAAGTCGGACGCTTAACCAGGCGCCCCATGAATCCAACTTTTAACCATTATAAAATGTCATTCTTTATCTCTAGCAATAGTCAGCGCTCAGAAATTTACCGTCTCTGATCTTAATATGACCATCCTAACTTTCCTATGATTAGTGGTATCATAGAATATCTTATTCTATCCTTTAATTATTTTTTTAAATAGATTTTGTTTTTTAGAATAGTTTTAGATTTGTGGAGAAATTTAGATTCTGGTACTTCTGTTACAGAATAAGTGTGTTAGCTTGATATAATTCACAAATTACTTAAGCTTTGCTTTTGTGTTTGTTTATTTTTCCCTGCCTCTGTTCTTCATTCTGGAAAGTTTTTGTTGCTATGTTTGAAGTTCATGATCTCTCCTTCTGAAGTGTCTAACATGTTTTAAGAGCATTCAGTGAAAATTTATTTCAGATATCTTATTTTCCAGTCTAGAGTCTCTGTCAGTTTTTGACACATTTCTCCCATGTCTTTCTTCTTTAGGGTTCATGTTTCTTTAAAAGCTTGAGCATATTTATAAAAGCTCTTTTACAATCTCTGCCCATAATTGTTTTATCTCCATTATTTATGCACTTATTTCTATGGTCTTACTGTTTCTCCTAGGTATGAGTCACAATTTCTTTTTTCTTCACATGTCTCATGCTTTTTGATTGAATATACCAGATATTGTGAATTTTAGATGGCTGAGTGTTAAATTTTGGTTTAGTCTGTAAGAGAGTTTTAGACTCTTACAGCAAGAAATTGCTTTATTTGCTCAACAATTTTTCCTTTTGAGCATTAGTTTCAAGCTATTTTAGGGGTAATCTGTGGCAGACTTACCTATTGGTAAAATTTAGTACCACTACTAAAACACGGCTCTTCTAGGGTTTTTCTCTTCATTCTGGGTGTGAAAGGCAAATGATTTCCAATCCTGTATGAGTCTAGAAGTTATTCAGCCTACACCTCTCAGGAAATTTTTCTTCCCCCAGAAGCTGTTTTATGTCCATACTTGTGGAATTTCATCCAATACATTCACAGACTGGTATTCAGTCGGAGACTCAAGAGGACTCCAATGCAGACTTTTGGAACTCTCTCTTTGCTCAATTTATATTTCTCCAAAATCCTTCAATGAAAATTCTATTCAGCTAGATCTCCAGACACCTATCTCCTAAACTCAACAAAACCACTGTGCTCTGTTTGGGTTCTCCCTGCCTCTACTAATGTCTAAAAACATTTATGCTATGTTTGTTTGTTTGTTTGTTTGTTTGTTTGTTTGTTTTTTACAAGTTTTTCTACTCCAAGTTTGGACCATTACTGTCACGTCTGGAGAGAGAGAGAGAAAGAGAAACAGAGAGGACAGAATCCCCCTCTGAAAGTTGGTTTGTCAGTGGGAGGAAGCATTAAAGCAGCATAAATCATGTGACCAGAAGCCAAGCACAGTTTGGTCATCTCAGCAAATGCAAGCATGAGGGGCCATGACAGCCAAGAACAAACACCTTAGCACATGCCAGCTCTGCCCTGAAACCAACACAGATCAATCTCCCTTTCCTACATAACTTCAGCATCATGATTTTATGAAAGGCCCTTCTTACTTGCACCAAAGAGGAGAGAAGGAGGAGGGAAAAACCTAAAATGACTGAGATAGGTCCCAAATGATTGAGAAAATGTAGGATAGGTGGAAAATATCAAAGTTTCAGCCAGAAGATAAAAAGAAATTAGGTTCAGTTGTAGAAACAGAAAATTACTTCCCAACCTCCCCTCCAGCAGTTTAGCGCAGCATGACTAAGAATTACCCACACTCCTCTGTTATCCACTGTTCGCCAATTGCTTTAGCTGTGCTCCCTTTGCATCCTTAAGTACACTATACGTTTCTCAAAGACAATTTTTAATATTCTTTTTAATATCCCATAACATGGGGCACAGGGCTGAGACCATAGGAGGAGATGTTTAAGGGTATGGGGAAGTTAACCCGCAAACCACCTGTGGGTCTCTTTGTAATGCTTCTATGAGGTTCCTCCAGAGCTTATGATCATCTCCTCCTTCTCTAGTTAGAGGAGAACGATCTTACTCATGATATTTTCCTAGACAACACTTATTGCCAACATTTTCTCCCATTGTCACACAACGTATGAGAAAATTTGTCCCAAAATTTTGTTCAGAAAAATATAATGATTGTGTTTTAAATCATTAGAGAACAAGAAACTTTCAAGTGAAATCTCTTTTTCAACTTACAACTTTAAATGCAACCATTCCATGAATCTCCCACTACACAAGCATTTTCTTATTTGTTAAATAAAAAGAGAGAACAGGCAGTTTAAAACTATCTTCCCACTTCCTTTTCCAAAAAATTTTGAAAGCAAAAATATGCTCAATTGCGCTATGCAGCATTGATACTACATAAAATATTCTGATTGTTGGGACAAAAATATGACAAGTTTTAGAGAAAATATGATTTTATTTGAAATACATCATTGTATTTTATTTCTTCAATTTATGTACAAAATCCACGCCAGTAGGTCTGCACCAGGAGAAAGTGGAGTAAAAAAATCTAATGGCAGGGGAGGAGGGTGCTGAGGGAGGAGTGCAGCTCAAAGCTGCTTGATTTAGACGCCAATCAGCAGGGGTTGCATAACTAATTACAGTTTTAAAAAAATAGTGGCTGATCATTGATAAGTGGACTTTGCTTTAAAATAAAACTCTAAAAAGTATCTAATTTGGTGGCTTTCAGATGCATGGTCAAAGGAGGAGCTAAGCAGTCTTTGGGAGTCCATGGTTGCCATAGAAACATTAATACGTTGATCTTCTATCCTGAGAGATGCTTTGCATACAGGCCATCTAAGGTGAGGCAAATCCCCAAGGGACAGACTCTAGCAATGCCAATTAATTAGAATAGTGTGGAAAAATCATAAGAATAGGAATGGGGGAGGGCATAAAATGGCTATTGCACTTAGTGTCAGATATTTACAAAAATGTGTTGTCTAAAGACTCAGATTCTACTCTTTTCACTGTGTGGAACGTTGGTTTGCAAATTTTGGGGTCCTACAGATCATTTAGTGGATATTTGCCCTGAATAATATATCTGATCTCTCTGAGCTTTAATTTCCTCACACGTAAAATGGGGATATTAATGCTAACCCTGCAGGTTATTAGGAGATTTAAAAGGGAAAATGTATGTAAAATGTCTAGCATATTTCCCAGAGTATTACAGGTGCTCAAGATTTTAGTTTCTCTCCATATCTCACTGGAATACTATAAGACTTAGCTAGAGAAACAGATATCCGGTCAGTCTCTATACTCCATTTTTGGTTGTACATCTCCACTAGATATTCATAAAACTATTGAAATCATTTGATTTCTCTGTGGCCTGTTCACCTACTCAAACAGTTGATTTAAATCAACATAGAGATAATGATAGTTGGGAAACAGGATGCCCTACTTAATAAAATATCCTGTGTAGAGAGGAACAACTTTCCAAATAATTTTATACAACCAACATATCAA
The DNA here is from genome assembly GCF_008692635.1 of Crocuta crocuta. Taxonomy (NCBI): domain Eukaryota; kingdom Metazoa; phylum Chordata; class Mammalia; order Carnivora; family Hyaenidae; genus Crocuta; species Crocuta crocuta. The sequence goes on along the minus strand of NW_027551568.1, from coordinate 14,003,789 downwards.
CTGCTAAAATATAGGTTAAGTATAATTGAATCTCTTTGATGATTCAGAGGTTAGTTAGTTTCTTCCAGGGTTGAGGTTCGGGAATATCCATTTCACAGAAGAGTTGAAGTGCCAATTAACTAGATTAGTTTGATGAGGAGGATGGGGGAGGTGACCTTATAAATAGCTTTTGAGAATTTGTGCTCCATAAATGCATGGCTGTCTCCTCCATCAGGCGATATGTGAAACACAGATAGAAAAACAAATCAAGCTAGTCTGAGTCCAGGATGAGCTCGTTAGAGTAGATGAGGGACACACAAAATGGACAGTAACAGCAGAGGAATGTTTTAAGTGCAATTGTAGACAGAAGTACAGAGAGAAATGGAGTCACAGGAAAGGCATATCTTAGCCTAGCTTACATCAGGCATCAGAAAAGCCAGATTCATTTACCTAAGACATAGTTTGATAAACAAGAGGACAACTCTGCTCAAAAATTTTAGTGACTACCCACAACCTAAGAATGAAGATTGTATTTTTTAGCCTGTCATGTAAAGTCTGTCCTTCACAATCAAGATATCAACAACTCTTTCAGCCTTCTCTCCTTTACCTCATGTAAAGGAATTCTCCATGAAAGTTTTCCAAGCACACCTGATGTTCCTTTGAGGAAGCACTGGCTCCCTATCATCCAGAATTTCTATGATACCAATCCCCACCTTTACTAAAGGCATAAATATGATGTGGCTTAGATGAAAGCAACAGCTGACCATCAGGCAAGAACCGTAGTGGGAATAATCAAGACTGCCCAGTGTCTCCATTACTGCTCCAACCAACATATGGATCTTCTTCTTTTATACCATTTCAAGGTGATGATTACCTTAGGGTGTATTATCTATGGATATGACATTGCAACTCCTCAGCTCATTTTCTTTCTCACAATAACTTGCTCCTCAATCAATCCTTGTTGATAACTAGGATTCCCATATAGGTGACCCTAGATATTGTTATCACAGAGACAGTGTTATATATTTAAACACCATTCTCTCTTTCTGATCACATTGGAAGTCCACATTTTCATCCCATGGAGTTAGACTGAGGTGATATGAGTGAGTCCTAGTGAATGGGGTGTGGCAGAGATGATGTAAATAGACCTGGCTGTCTATACATCCCCTAATATCCTCCAATTCTCTCTTCACTGCACATGCAACTTTGGAGGTCACATGTTCCAGATGGCACGGGTACAAGATGGAGCAAAGCTACCTAAATTACACCAGCCTTAGTGTGAGTGAAAAACAAACATTTAGTGAAGCCACTCAACTAATGTTCAGCATGCTGACTAGCATAGCAAATAAATATATCTTATTCGCCAGCCTTACTTTAAATTTTTCTGCTCTTGTTCTTTTCTTCTGCACACTAATAGGCTGAATCTTCCTTGTTTTTCAAGAATTAGCTCAATCTTCACCAATTTACTAGGAACTTCTGGACTTTAGCATTCATTTTCCCATTGCATTTAGTATATGTGTCATCCATTTCAAATATAGGATTGTTGTGTGTAAAGAGAAAGTGAGACTTCCACCTTTCTGACCCAAATCCCAAGTTTTTCAGAGCAGGCCCCACAACCAGTCAGCTTCACAGGCCTAACTGCTCACTCTGCCACATTTAGGACAGAAAAGGCTGGTTTAGAAGTCCAGCTACAGGCATTTACCTGGCAACAGACTGGGCTGAATAAGATAAGAATGTGATGGACAAGAATCTGCTGCACGTTTGTTGAGGATGTGAAAGAACAGGCAAGAACAGGCAAGAACGGTACGCCTTCTATAAATCAGTAGGGGGAATCAAAAAAGGAAGTGTGAGGCTTGGCTCTGGCTTTAGATCACATCAATGGCGCTTACTTAGAAAGATAGTCCCAATGTAGGTAGAGCTGGGACTGAATGAAATTAGCTACCTCTCGGGGCGCCTGGATGGCTCAGTTGGTTGAGCGTCTGACTTCAACTCGGGTCATGATCTCACCATTCGTGAGTTCGAGCTCCGCATCGGGCTCTGTGCTGACAGCTCAGAGCCTGGAGCCTGCTCTGGATTCTGTGTCTACCCCTCTCTCTCCTCCCACGCTTATGCTCTGTCTCTCCCTGTTTCTCAATAATAAGTAAATGTTAAAACAAAAAAAAATTTAAAAAAAAGAAATTAGCTACCTCTCTTCTCTTGGGAGGAAAAAAAAGTAAAGCAGAAGTGTTCCCTTCAAAACTCCTCTATGAGGAGAGGGAACAGATCCACCATTCCCCAACCCCTATGGGCCACAGACAAGATGTATAGATGGGAGGGGGGAGGGTCCACCTCTACCACCAACAAATGGACTCAAACAAGGCTTTCTCATCCCAACGTTCTCACTTTCCAAACTATAATGCTAGTAATGGCATTGTAGTCAGTGTAGGCATAGTATGAGCAAGAAAAGAAGGAGGGATCTAAGATAAGAAGAAGGCGTTAAGCGCGAGTTACCCCTGAATTTTTTTTTTTGATGGACTTTGGATGTTTCAAACTGCATTGATGCATCAAGGGATGTTAATACAGGTGATATAAAGAAGCAAATAAATGTGAAAAAAAGAGCTTTTATTTAGATTCCATTTTAACTTATCTTTTGTCTTTTGGACAAAATCAAAAGTAGCATGTAAGACCAAATAAGGAATCAGCTTTTCAAATAGTACATTGAACACGAAAAAAATAAAATTCTCAGGGAACACCACCATCCCCCTTGAAAGGTGACATGTGATATTAGAGTGAGCTTGCTTTGTTTAAACTAGATTTGCATCTTAGTAGAAGCTTACAAGAATGTAACCTGTGAGGGGATGGTTGCCATGACAACATTAATGAGCCTGTCCTATGACCAGAGATATTGTAAAAAGAGAATATGTTTGTGTTTCCACTTATTATTATATTGGTCTCTGCTTTCTGGGCAGGAAGAGCTGAAAACTCACTCAGAGAGAAATATTTATTAATGGTCTTGTCATGAGCCATTCAAACTTTGAATAAGTATGGACAATTCTGCAACATAAAAAAAAAAGAGTAAAGGTCAGCTAAAAACCATTTAGATAAAAAGTGTGTTCTGTTTATAATGGGATACTGCTATGAAACTGGATGCTATTTTCTAACAAATGACGTCTTAAATTTATCATTAGTCTAGTTTGTCCTCTTTCCTTGTACAATCCTTCTCACTGAAAGATTTCAAAGCCTTTTCATTAAATAATTAAATCAGTTACCCTTCCTATGCCTCTTAGTTAAACAGTAAGAATTCACTGAGTACTATAAGTTTAACAATTATTATATTCTTGTACTATACTGGCTCCTTAAATACAACATAGTTTTTCAGCCTCAAAACAAAACCAACAGGGATTATCGATATTTAACTTGAGAAAAGCGAGTATTAATTCCACCCGCATACAAAAGCAGTGGTTTCTGACATGTTACCCTTCCCTACCAACAACACTCCCCACCCCCACCCTGATGTTCATGATTGTTGAGTTCTCTAAAGACATACATTGTAAAAAGGGCAAGAACAAGTCCCTACTCTCTGGGAGTTTTTATTCCAGTCAGATAAGACTTATCATTCATTTAGAAAAAAAAAATTAATTGAATTATGAGTCTTGAGACCCAAGATTCATGACCCAGATCTGACACTAACTGGCTGGATATTCTTAGGCAAGACGTATATTATTGTTGTGCTTTAGTTTCCAAAAATTACAATTTAATAAAATCTGAGTCACTAGTCAAACCAGAGCTCTCTGGAAATAGATTGGGCTAACTCAAAAATAGATTGCCTGTCATAAAAAAGGATTTAACAAGAAGCTAAATGATCACATAACAAGTAATTCTATGCAGAAAAGTGAATGTAAACAAAGTAGAATGTGTACTTTTGTTTGTATTTTTAAACCAATTATTTAGAAATATATGCTAAAATCTCAGGGCTGTAAATTTTTCTATTTCTTTAGTTGTATTAATTTTCTCTTCATATATTTTATAGCTATATTACTGATATGTACAGAATTATGATACAGATCACATACTATTGGATATACTCCCTTCTCATTTTGAAATATTCTATTTCTAATATTCTAAATATTATTGAATAGTGCTTCTCACCTATAATTTAACCTAGTATTTTTATAGTTACATCAGTTTTTCCCTGATGTGTATATTCTGTCTTTTTTGATCATTTTACTTTCTATCTTTCTGTCTATATAAATGAATGTTTTTAACCTTTTTATAATTCTTTCTCTCCCCGCCCCTCTCTCTCCCTCTCTCAATCCTACTGCTGCCCCAGATCTCTATAGCCCTGAAACACTATAGAAGAAATAATTCTGCTTTCCTAAGATTTTAACTTTCCTTACTAAGCAGCTCCTAAGGGGGAGACCAGTTATGTTTTGAGACCAGAATCTCTCTTAAGTATTGCAATATTGTCAAAAATTTCATTCTGCCTTTACAAGCTTTTGGTCTTGCCTTCATGCGCATTCCTCTAGCATCCATATGGCCCTACACCACAAATCCCAAGTCTCCGTTCATCATTCCTGCCCTGCAGGACACTAACAGCTTGACTGGCTTCTCATTCCACAACAAAGGTTCTCTGTCCTGTCAGCCTGCTTCTACTTACATCCAGAACTGGCAAATGCTCCAAAGGAAAAACAAGTCTTCTCACCTTGGAATAGTTATACCCTTTTGGAAATAGGGTTCATTTGTTTATCAATTCTTCCTCTAATTTCTGATGTCTTTAAAGTTTTTTTATTAAAATTTGGGGGAAAGGTTTCCAGTTTTACTAAGGATGTTAAGCTGCCACTAGTATCCACACCCTACAGAGGAATGGAAATATACATACATGCAAAATGAGCACGATTTTCAAGTGTTCAACTTTACTCTATGGATGCTTAGGTGATTGTCTCTCAAGAGTAGCCCTCTGACCACCTGGAATGCTTGTTCAAAATGATGTTTCCTATGCCTCCTTGCATTCCTGTTAAAGCTCTATTTTTTTTAATGGGTTTTTTTTTTTTACTTATTTCTGAGAGAGAGAGAGAGAGAGAGCGCGCGCGCGTGAGCAGGAGAGGGTCAGAGAGAAAGGGAGACAGAGAACCTGAAACAGGCTCCAGCCTCTGAGCTAGCTGTCAGCACAGAGCCCGACGCGGGGCTTGAACCCACGAACCGTGAGACCATGACCTCAGCTGAAGTCGGATGCGTAAGTGACTGAGCCTCTGAGGAGCCCCAGAAGCTTTTTATCTTGATGAGGTCACGATATCTCATTTTTGCTCTTGATTCCCTTGCCTTTGGAGATGTGTTAAGTAAGAAATTGCTGCAGTTGAGTTCGAGGAGGCTGTTTCCTGCTTTCTCCTCTAGGGATTTGATGGTTTCCTGTCTCACATTCAGGTCCTTTATCCATTTTGAGTTTATTTTTGTGTCTGGTGTGAGAAAATGATCTAGTTTCGTTCTTCTGCATGTTGCTGTCCAGTTCTCCCAACACCATCTGTTAAAGAGGCTGTCTTTTTTCCACTGGACACTCTTTCCGGCTTTGTCAAAGATTAGTTGGCCATACATTTGTGGGTCCAATTCTGAGTTCTCTATTCTATTCCATTTGTCTATGTGTCTGTTTTTGTGCCAACACCATACTGTCTTGATGATTACAGCTTTGTAGTAGAGGGTAAAGTCTGGGATTGTGATGCCTCCTGTTTTGGTTTTCTTCTTCAATATTACTTTGGCTACATGGGGTCTTTTGTGGTTCCATACAAATTTTAGGATAGTTTGTTCTTGCTTTGAGAAGAATGCTGGTGCAATTTTGATTGGGATTGCATTGAATGTGTAGATTGCTTTGGGTAGTAATGACATTTTAACAATATTTATTCTTCCGATCCATGAGCATGGAATGTTTTTCCATTTCTTTGTGTCTTCTTCAATTTCCTTCATAAGTTTTCTATAGTTTTCATCATACAGATCTCTTGTATCCTTGGTTAGGTTTATTCCGAGGTATTTTATGGTTTTTTGTGCAATTGTGAATGGGATCAGTTTCTTGATTTCTCTTTCTGTTGCTTCATTATTGGTGTATAAAAATGCAACCAATTTCTCTTTGTTCATTTTGTACCCTGCAACTTGGCTGAATTCATGGATCAGTTCTAGTAGGCTTCTGGTAGAGTTTATCGGGTTTTCTATGTAGAGTATCATGTCGTCTGCGAAAAGTGAAAGTTTGACTTCTTTGCCAACTCTGATGCCTTTTATTTCCTTTTGTTGTCTGAATGCTGATGCTAGGACTTCCAGCACTATGTTAAACAGCAGTGGTGAGAGTGGACATCCCTGTCCTGATCTCAGGGGGAAAGCTCTCAGTTTTTATCCATTGAGGATGCTGTTAGCTGAGGGCTTCTCATAGATGGTTTAAGTTAGTTTCTTCTATCCCAACTTTCTCGATGGTCTTTTTTTAAGAAGGGATTCTGTATTTTGTCAAATGCATTTTCTGCATCTATCGACAGGCTCATATGGTTTTTATCTTTTTTTTTTTAATGTTATGTATCATTGATTGATTTGTGAATACTGAACCAGCCTTGTAACTCAGGAATGAATCCCACTTGATCATAGTGGATAATTCTTTTTATGTGCTGTTGAATTCGATTTGCAAGTATCTTGTTGAGGATTTTTACATCTGTATTCATCAAGGATATTGGTCTGTAGTTCTCTTTCTTTGCTGAGTCTCTGTATGCCTTGGGAATCACAGTGATACTGGCTTTGTAGAATGAGTCTGGAAATTTTCCTTCGATTTTTATGTTTTGGAATAGCTTGAGAAGAATGGGTATTAACTCTGTTTTAAATGTATGATAGAATTCCCCAGGGAAGCCATCTGGCCCAGGGCTCTAAATTGTTGGGAGATTTTTAATAACTGATTCAATATCTTCACTACTTTTGGGTCTGTTCAGATTTTCTATCTCTTCCCATGTGAATTTTGGTAGTGAGTGTGTGTTTCGAAATTTGTCCATTTCTTCTAAGTTTCCCAATTTGTTGGCATATAATTTGTCTTAGTATTCCCTGATAACTGCTTGTATTTCAAAGGGGTTCGTTGTACTAAGTCCATTTTTATTCTTTATTTTGTCTATTTGGGTGCTCTCTCTTTTCTTTTTGAGAAGCCTGGCTAGAGGTTTGTCAACTTTGTTTATTTTTTCAAAAAACCAACTCCTGGTTTCACTGATCTGTTCAACTGGTTTTTTTGGACCCTATATTGTTTATTTCTGCCCTTATTTTTATTATTTCTCTTCTCCTACTGGGTTTGGGGTGGTCTTATTGCTCTCCTTCTAGTTCCTTTAGATATGCTGTTAGATTTTGTACTTGTGCTTTTTCTAATTTCTTGAAATAGGCCTGGAGAGCAATGTACTTTCCTCTTAGGACTGCCTTTGCCACATCCCATAGAGTTTGTATTGTATTTTCATTTTCATTTGTTTCCATATATTTTTTAATTTCTTCTCTAATAGCCTGATTGGCCCATTCATTCTTCAGTAAGGTGTTCTTTAACCTCCATGTTTTTGGAGGTTTTCCAGACTTCTTCCTGTGATTGATTTCAAGTTTCATAGCATTGTGATCTGAGAGTGTGCATGGTGTGTTCTTGACTCTTTTATATTTATTGAGGGCTCCTTTATGTCCCAGTATGTGATCTATCTTGGAGAATGTGCCATGCGCATTGAGAAGAAAGTGAATTCCATGGCCTCAGGATGTAGAGTTCTAAATATATCTGTCAGATCCATCTGGTCCAATGTGTCATTCAAGTCCATTGTTTCTTTAGTGATTTTCTGTCTACTTGATCTATCCATTGCTGTAAGTGGAATATAAAAGTCCCCTGCTATTAGCACATTCTTGTCCATAAGATTTTTTCTGTTTGTGATTGTTTTATGTATTTGGGTGCTTCCGTATTTGGTGCGTAGACATTTATAATTGCTAGCTCTTCCTGATGGATAGACTCTGTAATTGTTTTATAATGTCCTTCTTCATCCCTTGTTACTGCCTTTACTTTAAAGTCCAGTTTGTCTGATATAAGTATAGCTACTCCAGTTTTATTTTGACTTCCTGTAGCATGATATATATATTTCTCCATCCCCTTACTTTTAATCTGAAGGTATCTTCCAATCAAAATGAGTTTCTTGTAGACAGCAAATAGATGGATTTTGTTTTTTATCCATTCTGCTACACTAAGTCTTTTGGTTGGAGCATTTAGTCCATTTACATTCAGTGTCATTATTGAAAAATATGGGTTTAGAGTGCTTATGTTCTTTGTAGGATTCATGCTTGTGGTGGTGTCTCTGGTACCTTGTGTTCCTTGCAACATTTCCTTCATAGGGTTCCCCTCAGGATTTCTTCTAGGTCTGGTTTAGTGGTAACAAATTCTTTCCATTTTTGTTTATTTGGAAAGACTTTTATCTCTCCTTGTATTCTGAATGACAGGCTTGCTGGATAGAGGATTCTTGGCTGCATATTTTTTTTGTTCATCACACTGAAGATTTTCTGCCATTCTTTTCTGGCCTGCCAAGTTTCAGTAGGTAGGTCTGTAACCACTCTGATAGGTTTCCCTTTGTATGTTAGGGCCCTTTTCTCCCTAGCTGCTTTCAGAATTCTCTCTTTGTCCTTATATTTTGCCAGTTTCACTATGACATGTCATGCAGAAGATCGATTCAAGTTACGTCTCAGGGGAGTTCTCTGTGGCCTCTTGGATTTCAATGTCTGTTTCCTTCCCCAGACTGGGGAAGTTCTCTGCTATAATTTGTTCAAGGATTCCTTCAGTGCCTTTCCCTCTCTCTTCCTCTTCTGGAATTCCTATGATAGGGATGTTGTTCTGTTTGATTGTATCACTCAGCCCTCTAACTCTCCTTTTGTGTTCCTGGATCAGTTTATCTCTCTTTTTGTCAGTTTCCTCTTTTTCTATAATTGTGTCTTCTAATTCATCTGTTCTCTTTTCTGCCTCTTCAATCCGTGCATTGAATGCCTCCATTTTATTATGCATCTCATTTATAGCGTTTTTTAATTCATCACAACTATTTTTAAGATACATAGTCTTTGTAGCAATAGTTTCTCTGATGTCTTCCATGCCNTTCAATGTCTGTTTCCTTCCCCAGACTGGGGAAGTTCTCTGCTATAATTTGTTCAAGGATTCCTTCAGTGCCTTTCCCTCTCTCTTCCTCTTCTGGAATTCCTATGATAGGGATGTTGTTCTGTTTGATTGTATCACTCAGCCCTCTAACTCTCCTTTTGTGTTCCTGGATCAGTTTATCTCTCTTTTTGTCAGTTTCCTCTTTTTCTATAATTGTGTCTTCTAATTCATCTGTTCTCTTTTCTGCCTCTTCAATCCGTGCATTGAATGCCTCCATTTTATTATGCATCTCATTTATAGCGTTTTTTAATTCATCACAACTATTTTTAAGATACATAGTCTTTGTAGCAATAGTTTCTCTGATGTCTTCCATGCCTTTTTCAAGCCTAGCGATTAATTTTATGACTATTGTTCTTAATTCTTGTTCACTTATGTTGCTTATATCTGTTTTGAGCAGTTCTTTAGCTGTCATTTCTTCCTGGAATTTCTTTAGAGGAGAGTTCTTCCATTTCGTCATTTTGGTTAGCTTTCTCTCTCTCGTTAGTTTTAAAAGCTTGTTATGCACTCTGCACCTGTGAGTACTGCTGTATTAAAGAAGGCTCTTTGACAGTCCAGGGCCTGTCCATTCAGGAAGTATTCTTTGAATGGTATCTCTTGGTCTCTCTTGTTGAGACTTTGGTTATTTTATTTCCCTACTTGTAGTGGTATCTGGGACTCTCCATCATGTGTACTTTGGCTTGTTTTCTGAGGTAGCCCTGGAAAAGAAAACAGACAACCACACAGGGAACAAAGGCACACAAACGCATAGACAAATTCAACAAACATGCAAATCAAAAGGGAAAAAGAAAAAGAAAAAAAAAAGAAGGGGGAAAAAAGAGGAAGGAGAAAAAACAAATAAAATTTAAAAAATAATAAAAAAGAAAAAAGAAGGAAAGAAAAGAAAAAAGAAAAACCCAAAAGACAAAGGACAGTCTAAGAGCATAAAACCGGAATTCTGAGATACACATAAAGAGCAGGGTGTATGCAGTGCTGATACTTACCAAATATTCTTACCATAATTTTTAAATGATGACATTACAGAACCTGACATTAGTCAGGATTAGGCCTGTCTATATTCAAGTTAGATAGTGACTTACAGCTTTCTTAAAAGCGATCATTTAATTGACACATCAGATAAAACAATGATACTCCTCATTTCCTCTACAAACTGCATGAGCCCATGTCTGTGGTACTCTCACATTCATACATCCATATACTAGCAGGAAGTACTCTCAACATTTGAATGGCATACTTATCAGAAGTCACTTACAGGAGTGCATGGGTGAGTCAGTTGATTAAGTGTCCAGCTCTTGATTTTGGTTCAGGTCATGATCTCATGGTTCCTGAGATTGAGTTCCATGCGGGGACTCTGCCCCCACTCCAGCAGAGCCTGCTTGGGATTCTCTCTCCGTCTCTTTTGCCCCTCCCCCACTCCCTCTCTCTATCTCTGTATCTCAAAATAAGTAAAAGCTTAAAAAAGAGAAATCACTTATACTTATCTCCAATTAACAGTTGTATCTATTACTGTAATTATAGAATTTACTCAAATATTTACATAACTTGATAAAAGATGGATGTGAAAAGATGTAAGTTAATAAAGTTTGCCATTGAAACAGATATAAGAGATTGGGACAAAACAGAAAAATCCCAAAGATTTTCATTTCAAATTGCTTAGATCCATATCTTTAGGTTCTTGTTCCGCTTGAAAAAAAAAACTAAATGTTAAATCTTAGATGATACATTATTAGTGTCTCATCTAAAGGCACGTATAGTCAAAAAGGACTTGGTTCTTTATCAAATATTTACTAAGTAGATATAGTTTATGCATTATACACTTAAGGAAAACTGCTTAAAATGTAAGTTTATTTGTTTAAAAAATTCTACTGTGGGGCACTTGGGTGGCTCAGTCAGCTGAGCATCCAACTCTTGATTTCAGTGCAGGTCATGATCTCACAGTTCATGAGATGGAGTCCATGTTGGTCTCCACACTGAGGGTGAAGTCTGCTTGTGATTCTCTCTTCTCTCTCTCTCTCTCAAGATATATAAATAAACATTAGGGGAAAAAATCTGCTTTAAGCAAATTCAATTATCTGCTCAAATTTCACCTTATCAGTAAGGATTTGTCCTAACTATCCCAAACCAAATAGGAACCCTTTCCCTTCCTCGGCACTCCCTATTACCTTTAGCCTTATTTATTTTAATCTCTAAATCTTATCAATAACTCACACTACATATATACTTTTATTTGTTTTGATTTCAGTATATATATGTGTGTATATATATATATATATATATATCCTGTTGTAGGTAGAATAATCCTCCGCCAAAAAGGTCCATGTTCTAATCCCTGGAAAATGCCTTACATAAAAGAGGGGACTTCACAGGGGTGCCTGACCAACCCTTGATTTCAGCTCAGGTCATGATCTCACAGTTTGTGGGATCTAGACCCATATCAGGCTCTATGCTGACAGCATGGAGCCTGCTTGGGATTCATTCTCTTCTTCTCTCTTTGCCTCTTTCCTGCTTGCACATGTGCACACACACTCTCTCTCTCTCTCAAAATAAATAAATAAACTTAAAAAAGGGGGGTACTTTGCATATGTGATTAAGGTTAAAGACCTGGAGATGGGGAGAATATCTTAAGGTATTCAGATGGGCTTAACTTAATCACATGAGTCCTTAAAAGAACTAAAGTCAACATCAGAAAGAGATGTGTTAATGGAAGAATGGTCATCAGAAAGATATAATTTTGCTGGCTTTGAAGATGGAAGTGGGCCATGAGCCAAAGAATGAGAGCAGACTCTAAAAGACGGAAAAGACATGGAAGTGGATTCTTTCCTAGAGCTATTAGACAGTAATGTAGCCCTGTTGACATCTTGATTTTAGTCCAGCAATACCCATGTTAGACTTCTGACTTACAGATGGTAAGAAACTTGTGTTATTTTAAGCCACTAAGATTGTGGTAATTTGATACAGCAACCATTGAAAATTCATACATGTCCCTTTACAGAGCATATGCTCAACAAAGACAAGAATATTGTTATATTTTCTGTTTTACCTCTAAAATTTGTGTTTGGCACACAAGAAATATTTAATAAATACATGTTGAATGGATGAATAATGAATGAATATGCCAATAAACAAATATGCTATCTCCTTCTTGTCATGGTATCACAGCACAAAAGGGATTCTACTAAAATAATACTAATAGTGATACTATCTATTGAGTGCCTTTTATTAGTCAGGTATTTATATATATTCATTTTCTCATTTACTCATGACAGCAAATGTTAGGTATATTATCTCCAGTTTCCACAGGAGCAATCTGGGACTCAAAAGGCACTAAGTAACTTGACCAGGTCTAATTAACTAAAAATGTCTTCCATTAGGATGTTACTTATAAGAACAAGCAAATTTATTTCTAAAATTTATGGTCAGTAAAATAAAAGTTAATTAAAAGCCAATCAAACCCAACATAAATAAACAGTGACCTTGAAATGTAAGGAGGGCTATTTATTTAATAGGTATGTTACAAAGCCATTCATGTCCAAGGCCTCAGAGTTTGTGTACCTGTGTGTGAGTGAAATAACACTTTCAATACTCCAGTGATTTGAGTATCTGAAAGCACAGCAATTAGGCACCCTGCCTAATTGGATTCCCCATTAGAACTCCACATGTAAATTAATGGACCATACATGCCCCTCATTCAGAAGGTCAGCTTACAAACACTGTAAGCATAATCTTTCAGAGACTTCATGTCCCAAACAGCAGCTACAGGTTGAGATCCCACTGCTCTCTGCTACAACCCCTGCACAATGAGTAGCTCACTGGTCCCTGAACCCAGCACTCATTCACACCCCTGCCTTTGCTGAGGCTGAACAAGGAAAATTGGCCTCAGAAGGCAGGCTCAACCCAGGTAGTTTTAATATTGAAATAGCATTTAAAATTATGTTGAAAAGGAATTTATGGCAGAGTGAGTTATAGAGAAAATCATTTTCTATTCACCCATCTGACAATGCAGGTGTGATTGAAATAACAGAACTGTTGGTCCTATTTGGATTGAGGAATCAGTTCAGCTATTAGCCAACTGTGTGGCCATTGGCAAATTCCTTAACTCCTCTGAGCTTCAGTTTTCTCATCTGTCAAAGAGGTATTTTAATGGTTACTGTACTGTATAAAACAAGTAAATAGGAAAAGAGCAATGCCCTTGAGGTTTCACAGAGTTAAACCACACCTTTAAGAATTAAAGTAACTTTGAAATGTGGAAACAATCAAAATATTCTAAAATGGAAACTGATTGAATAATTTCTGGAAAATCTCTACAGTGGATTGAGAGCAGACCAGGAATAGAACATGTTCCCTTTTGGTTTTCTTATTATGCCTTCCAAAGCAATACTCAAACTACATCATGGGAGTATCTGAGAACCGAAGGAGAGAGCACGGCTTTTCATTCATTCATTCATTCATTCATTCATTCATTCAACAAATATTAAGTACCTGCTATATATCTGGTTTATTGTAGATGTAAACTGAAATGTCAAAAATGTCCTCTATCTTGATACTAACACTCCAGGCTGGGAGACTGACCACAAACATAATAAATACATTGTAAAGTACATTATAAGGTAGTAAGTGTTAGGAAGAAATAAAGAAAAGAAAGATAGCAGTGAGAGAAGGAAGAGATGGAGTTGGAAATTTAAAAAGGAGTCCAGGAGAGAACTCACTAAGGTGACGTTAACAAAGTCCTGAAAGAAGTGAATAAGTTCCTATTGTGAATATAGAGAAAGAACGTTCCATGCAGAAAAATATATAACAGAAAGTGCTAAAATTAAAAAGTACTATACAAATATACACAGAAGTTTAGCCCCTGAGGTACTATCTAAACCTATATTGCTAGTCAGGACATAAACATCCTATTTAGTTCAATTCACTGGAAGCTAAGGAATAAGATACAGATACCTACCTCTTGCTGCCTTGACCTCACTAAATGTTTACATCTCCAAAAATTAAAGTATCACTAAGGTGTGGGAATCCCCATATCCCTGGTGAGTAACTACTCCTATTTTCTAGGACTTGAGATGTGTCAGCCAAAATATAATCTCCCATGTCAAAGACAAATGCCTCTATGTGAAACACTATAAGCCCTCAATTTAGTCTGGTAAAAATATATTTCAGTAGAATTGTGAATATTTGGGAGTCTCACTAAGTTACCTAAAAATTTATTTTCTTCTAATTGAAAACATATTCTAAACAGAGGGAGAATAGACAGACAAGAAACATTAGTAAAAGAAAAGGAAGATATTTCATTATTGCCTCCATAACATTCGACCTCAATACTATTATTCTGATGAAGTTATCATCACTATAAGTATGCCAAACCTATTCTATTTAGGTCCCATAGTGACATCTGATATATTTATATTTTAAGTGCATATTAATCGTACCATTTTTATTTTCAAAGCAATTCATAGTCCACTAGGCATTTTCACTTTTATTATTTTATGTGACTATCTAAGCTACCTCCTAAGATGGTCAGATATGCTTCACATACCTGGGGCAATTCCCCACAACAATCCTATGATATTGGCCTTATCTTCCTGTCCCGTTTCACACATAAGGAAATTGAGGTCCACAAAGATTATGCAATTGGCCCAAGGTCACCTAAATAAGAAAGAGAAGAACAAAGACTAACAATGAGATCCCCCCAGTCACATTCCAGACTATGCAAAACCATTGGGCCCAAGATAAGGTTATGGATTTTATTATTGTAACAGCCATTGTGGCCACATGTTGGAAAGGGACAGAGTGCTCACAAAGGAGTAAAAGGCCTTTTTCAAAGGCCTTACATCAAAAACGTCACCAGGGCAATCTTTATGATTTTGACATTGAGCCACAGGGCCCAGTATGGTACCACTAGACACATGTAGCCATTTAATTTAAATTTAAATTGATTATTTATTTAATTCGGTTCTTCACTCAAACCTCTATAGTTTGCAAGTGCTCAATAGCTGCAGATGCCTGATGGCTACCATATTGGACAACACATATCTATAGGTAAATGGCGTGCCATCATTGTAAAAAGTTCTATTGGACAACACTATGTAGAGTCTTTTCACAAAATCTAATTAAATTGTGAATCCATAAGAACCTAGCACAGCATACAGTAGATGCTCATGAAGTATTTTTGAATGGTTGAATTAAGCTGGATTCAGAATAAGTTGGAAAGATATATATTTGTAGGGCAGTATATTTGTAGGAAGAAAATATCTGCCACTGAAATTTTAGTAAATCAATTTATAATTGAGATTCCATATCAGTGGATTTGGAATAAAACTTTTTTTACATTTTATTTATTATTTTGAGCAAGAGAGAGTGGGGGAGGGGCATAGAGATAGGGAGAGAGAGAATCCCAAGCAGGCTCTGTGCTGCCAACGCATAGCCCAACTAGGGGCTTCATCATACAAACCACAAGTTCATGACCTGAGCCAAGATCAAGAGTTGGCCGCTCAACCCACTGAGCCACTCAGGTGCCCCAGTAATTAAATTTTCATCCTGAGTTTTCAATTTAAGCTTATTGTGGAAATTCATTGCTGTTTCTGTTGTGATTTTTATAACTTAGAACTTCTGTCTGAAAACAGATGCAGGCAAAGTAAAAAGTGTAGCTGGAGGCTATCTTTATACCTTTCTTGGATCAAGAATCCAATACATGTTCTTTATACCAAAAGAGTATAGGATATGTGTCTTCTATGCGACTTTAGGCAATTCTCTTCCCAGTTTCTGCTCCCCTCGCCCACCTTACAGCATTGTTGTGAAAAACAAGATAAATATGTGAAAGCACTTTGAAAGTCATATATATTTTTTAATTATTATTGTAATTTTAGGGGGAGCAGTTAGGTTGCCTATAAATCAACTGTTGGAGGTTGATATGGCTAAAAATATTAAAAGCCTTTCCAAGGCTAATAATTAACTTAGTTCTGTTCCTTATCAAATTGAAACACCTGTCTTTTCTGTTAATGTTTAAATTCACTTGAGCGATGTCATTTATGTTTGCTTGGTTATAATGAAAACACTGGAGCCTGGGTCCATTATCCCTTCCCCCTTCCACCTGCTCCTGACTCTTCCTCTTTTCCTATCTCTGTTCTGGTCTCAAAATTATGCTTGTCTTCACTTTGCCAGCAAATCTTTAAAAACAATAAAAGTTTGAGTCCAGAGATGACCAAAGACATCCAGACACAAACGGAAACAACACTTTTCAAAGATTTATTTGACAAGAAACATTAGTAAAAGAAAAGGAAGATATTTCATTATTGCCTCCATAACATTCGACCTCAATACTATTATTCTGATGAAGTTATCATCACTATAAGTATGCCAAACCTATTCTATTTAGGTCCCATAGTGACATCTGATATATTTATATTTTAAGTGCATATTAATCGTACCATTTTTATTTTCAAAGCAATTTATAGTCAACTAGGCATTTTCACTTTAATTATTTTATGTGAATATCTAAGCTACCTCCTAAGATGGTCAGGCAATTACTTCTATCTCAATTTTTCTGTAGGCTCAGAGAGGTGAAGTAATTTGCCCAAAGTCACAAAAGTTGGTATACAGTCGAACTGGAACCTAGTTTCACTAACGTTATTCAGACCGACTTCCAGATGACTCTGTCTGCAAACTACTATACATGTTGTTTCACAGTTGCCTTAAGCCTTCCGCTGTTACCTCTCGATTAAGTCTCTGTAAATTATTTTTTCTGTTATAAATGTTGTAAAGCTATGAAAGAATTAACTTCAAAAAACCAAAATATTTTATTTTTCTAGATCACCTACTTTTCATACTAACAGTGTTCTACAAAATAGCCTATAAATGCCAGACAGAAATAAAAAGATAACAGAGGCCTCCATCAATACAGAGGTAAAACACCTTCACAGGAACCCAAAATCAAATCAGTCTGTAATGTGAGAGAGAGTATGCTTTGCTATGAAGATTTTTTTTTCTATTCAGACTAAATAGATCAAAATATTATAGACAAGATAAATTTGCAGGAAATGGAAGTAAGGTCACCAACTGATACTTTGTGTAGAAACACCATGACCCCCATCAGCAGGTACACACACACACACACACACACACAGACACACACACACAGACACACACACTGGAATTATTCATAAGGTTGACTTTTCAAACACCTTTTTATTGATTTTTGTTGGAAAACAGCCTTTCAGCCGCAGCAAACAGTATCACAAATAAGCTGGCCTGGGAGGGAGTTGTGTTCTGACAAAACTCTTTTTGCCTTCGGTGAACCCATAAAAATGGAATGCAGAAAGTGGGCAGAACGCCTACTCGGCTATGAGATGAGACAATGTGGCATGTGGGCAGAGCAGGGGATTTGGAGTCAGAAGAATTAGCTCTTATAATTAAAAACTGAGTTGTTTTAGTTCTTGTACAGAATCAAGTACAGCTATACAAAAGAACACACATACAGCAAAGCATTGAGGGTTGGAAAATGGATTTGATGGATAGAATAACTCATAATGAAAAAGTCCCTCCAAAACTACTCTTTTGGTATAGTGCCTACATTTTTCATTCTGTCAACTAGGATAAAATAATTTGTAATCTGAGAAAACAGTTTCACTCAGCAGTTGTTAGTGGTGATGAGTTTGGTCACCAATATCACTCCAGAGGAGATGTCTTTTTCTCATTTTGCTACCCACAAAAATATTCTGCCATGATTTTAAATGATCAACAATTTTGTAGATTTTCTTTGGCATGATGTAGAAGATATTTCTAAGATTTTCTCAAGCACTTACTCAGGTTAGTGTTGCCTGCTAACTAATTTCTTGGGTGCTGTTTATTGCAACAGAAAAAGTTTATTGGAAAATGTGTAGGACTGATTTTCAGGGGCCTGGGTTTGAGAGCTAGTCTTGAAATGACCTGTCCCTGTACTAATTTGTTTAAACAGCCAACTGGGACACTAAGAACAAATATAAGAGTAAACCCCTTTGTAGGCTTTGCTGACCCCTACCTGGAACAACTTCTAAGATTGTCACAGTGACACCACTGTCACAGGATTAAATTGTGTAACATACAATGGCCCGTTTTTCTCATTTTGAAAGTTGGGTGACTGCTGCATTCAACCCACACCCGGAATTTCTCCATCCCTCCCACTTCATTCATTTCCTCTCCCTAATTTTGTATGTATTCACCTCCCCCAATAAAATTATAAATTAGTGATTAAACAGGGAGAACAAGACTATACTTTACTTCTCTTTGCCTACTTACATTTTAGTGATCAGCACCACTCTTTGCAAATAACATTTGTATTAAATGTTTATTAAATAAATAAATAAATGAATGAATAAGTTTTGCTGTGACTTTGTATAACCAGCCTCTGTCTCCGTGTCATAGTTTTTCCATATTATTTAAATAAAGATGTATGGATTGAAAAGGTGGCATAGTATGATGATTAAGAGTATGGGATTTGGGATCAGAGAGACGAGATTCAAACACTACCTTTGCTGACTTTGGGCAAGTTACTCAAAACCTCATCTACAGATGAGCTTCAATATCCTCATCTGTAAAATGGAGATGATAATACCTATAGAAACTGTGATGAGAATTAAGTACAATAATGTATATACAATATGTAGCATAAAGCATAGTAGTAGTAATAATAACAATAATAATATAATTTAAAATTTATTTTTTTCTGGCTCTAACACACTATAAATCTATGTCTTCATCAAAAGGATGTGTTCCATTAATCACCAAGAACACAAGAAAAGCATCACAAAATGGCTCCCTTCTGCTCATTGAGTCTCTGTTATACTTAGCCATTTCCTAGTCTCAGTAAGAAGAATATTAATATGAGGGAAAATGATTTTATTGTGCCATCTTCTAGCTTAAACTAAATGTATGTTGTTTATGGGAGGGGCAAGAAACCAGAAAAAAAAGAAGAAATCATTGTTAATTAAATATAGTATTTTTAAGAGAGGAAATACAATGCATGACCCCATTAGAGTAGAACAACATTTCTATAAAAATAACATTAATATGCAAAAATCATTTATCCCCTTGGCATTCCAAACAATGTTGTCTTACACACTTAGAAACCCTGCCTTGGCTACCTAGGAAAAATTTTTCTGAGAAGAGTAGAAACACAGAAATATACATGCTACACATACAAACATCAATATATGCACATACCTGGTCAAACTGATAAGGTCTCTGAAGTAGACACACCTGAATAAGAATAGAGCCAGTTTGATAGCAAAGCCATAGAAAACCAAGAATCTGACAAATTCATGGACCTAAACCTTTTGACATTATAAAGTATTTTTAAAACTGAAAATTGGATGAATTGAGAGCTACTAATATTGGAGCATTTGAGTTATGTGTGCATTTCCTATACATACTATCAAAGTCATTTTTATAAAAGCCACTGATTTTTGATCAAATAATTTTAAATGTAAGTGTTGACTTAGAATGCCTTTTTTTAAAAGTCCCTATCAGCTCTCTTTCTGTTAGCTACATCTGCATACACCATGGCTTCTTAGGAGACAGCTTATTTTGGGTTTTGGCCCATTCATTCACTTCAGAAATATTTATTGAAGGTCTACTGTTTATTCCATTTTATTGTATCTGTACATGTGGAATGTACATTTTACTAGGAGGAGATAGTCAATAACATTTAAAAAACTAATAGGTAAGTAAGCATACAAATAGATACTAGGGTAATTTTAGATAGTGATAAGTGCTATAAACTAGTTTTCTTTTAGAAATTTTTTACTTTTAATTTTTACATTTAAGTATCCAATCAACTTTGAATTAAGTGTAGAATATGCTATGAGGTAGATATGGATAACATTTCTCTCTCTCTCTCTCTCTCTCTCTTTTTCTTTGTATATGGATCTCCAATTGTTCCATCATCACTTGTTGAAAAGACTATCCTGCACTGAATGGTCTTTGGAAATATGTCAGTTTGTTGTCTATGTGTATGGGGTCAATTTTTGGACTCTACTGAAAAGATAAAAGAAAAAATCAAGAAAATATAAAAGGCAAAACAGAGTAAAAAATATAACAGAAGAAGACAGATTATATTAGATATAGATACAAGTGAAAATGCTAACTACATGTAACATATTTTATAGAAGATAAATAAAAGCCAAAAGAATGTTTCAGGTAAAGCATAAATAGCAATCTTACCTTTAGGTAATGGAATTCAAATCAAAAGGCACAATGAGGCTAATTATGTTCGTCATCAACAAAAATAAATGACAGACACATGGAATAAAAGACACTGCTCATGTCATCAAGATGCACTGAAACTAGTGGAGAAAATACAGAAACATTTTTAATACAAAGTACTAAGCACAAAGCAAGTGCATGAGATTGCTAAGGTACCATATTACCATACAAGAAGGCTAAATTAAACAAATTAAAATACTGAAAGGTAGAGAGAAGAAGGCTGACAAGGTAGCAACCTTGAAACTCGGTGAACCACCATGAATTCCCTAGGTTTTCTTCTTTTCTCATATGTCCCAGACCTGGAAATTAAGAAACCAGGAACCAAGGAACATCACCAAATATAAACAAAAGGCTCCAATAAAAACCTCTCTACCTTGCCAAAGGATAAGAAAGATAAAACAACTAGTTGGAAGCCTAGCATGGCAAGAAACTTTTAGGAAATAAGCTCTGTATCCCAGCCAAATACCATCGAAAAACGGTGGCCCCACTCTCACCCACAGAAGCAAAGACCACGTGGAGAGCCTAAACTCCCATCCAGTCTATAAATATATTGAGTTTCAATATAATAATTGAGACTCAGTACAATAAATAATTGAAACTCAGTATAGTAATCAATTCTCTCCCAAACTGACATGCATGTTTAACACAATTCCTAAAATCCCCAGAAGATTTTTTTGTAAACATAGACAAGATTATTCAAAAACTTATATGGAAGGGTGTGGGTACCTGGCTGGCTCAGTCAGTTAAAGCATACCCTTCAGTCTAAGCTCAGGTCTTGATAATCAGGGCTATGAGTTCAAGCCCCACCTGGGGTTCTGTGCTGGGCATGAAGCCTACATAAAAAACTAGTAATATAGAAGGGCAAAAGAAGTAAATTAGCTAAAATAATTTTGAAGAAACAAGTAGAAGGAAATCAGTCTACCCAATATCAAGACGTATTTTGTAGCTATACTAATCAAGATTGTGTGGTACTGGCAGGGCACAGACACATAGATCAATAAAACAGAATACAGAACCCAGAAATCAGCTCCACTGACTTGATACAGGCAATTCAATGGAGGACAGATATCCTTTTCAGCAAATGGTGCTTGAGCAAATTTTTATCCATGGGAGGGTGGAGGGAATTAACCTCAACCTAAGTCTCATACCTAAGACAAAATTTAACTCAAAGTGAATTATAGAATCAAATGTTAAATACATTTGAACCTTCAGACATTTCCACAATACTCTTATTCCCTGACCTTTTACAACTGACACTTGCTTATCTTTAAATACCAGCTTAAATACCATTGCCCAGAGGGACTTTCACCAATTTATCTACGTAAAACCTTCTCCCCATCTTCAATGATTTCTGTCATTACACTATGTTCATTTTACTTACAGATCTTGTCTCTTCATTTATTATTACATAGTTTTATTAAATGTATTTAGTGTTTACTGTTTGACTCTCCCACCAGGCTCTAAGCTCCACATGTACAGGAATCACATCTATTTTATTCAGGAATATGCACTAATCATCTAGTGTGGTATTAGAAATATGGTATATGTCCAAAGAAATATCTGTAGACAAACTGAATCTGTCTTAGAAGGCCAAGGGAGCCTTGTGAAGTAGGGGTCTTGATGTCTTTCATCATATCCAGAAGTCTGAGTATCAGGAAAAAAACTCTGAAGTTTTCAAATGGGTTTAATCCCTAGTTCCTCCTCTTAACAGTTCAGTTAACTAGACTAACTGAGTAAATTATTTAAACTCTCAGCCCCCAGGGTTTGTTGTGGTGAATTAAATCATAAATCTAAAATTTACATACTAGGCATTAGATAAAATATCACCTCATTTCTTGAGATGAGTTGACCTCTTTTTGACCCCTAAATTAATGAATATCTAAACAAAACTCTATAAATTCTTGCATTCATTTGAACTTTACATAACAGTTTCACTTGAGAACATCTGTGATTATTTACAAAGGAGAATTATTAGACACAAAACAGAACTAAAAGGAACGATTTTTCCCTAAATTACATGATACTTTATAGGAATAAGTAAGATAAAAATTTTAAATGATCCACTTCTGTTTAAATTATATACATTTTTGTCTTCAATCCAGCAGTTATTAGTTTCTTATATCTATCTTTGGGAGAATGATAACCTAGGTTAGGCAAAGGAAGATACTGCCTAACAAAACCAGATTCCTCCTGCCCCCCATCAAAAAGAAGTTTAAGAGGAAAGTATATCCAGGGGTGCCTGTATGGCTCAGTCAGTTAAGCATCTGACTCTTGATTTAGGCTCAGGTCATGATCTCTGAGTTTGTGAGTCCAAGCCCCACATCGGACTCTGCACTGACAGTGCGAACCTAACTCAGAGTTATCTCTCTCCCTGTCTCTCTCTCTGCCCCTATCCTGCTCATACTCTCTCTCTCTCTCAAAATAAATAACCTTAAAAACAGTTTTCGAAAATAAGTATGTCATTAAAGTATCTTCATAGCCTTTATAGTCAATAACTCTTAGGATTTCATTGCTTCTAAATAATTCTATTCTAAAAATAATAATAGTAAAAATAAAGGGCTTTTATGAACCATCTCTAATCTATTCCAAAGAAGGACTGTTCTCAGTGGACTGGGGAAGGACATCATTCTATTTGCTCAGTATCATCTATCTAGGACTTAAGGAACTATCCGCCATTTGGTAGGTAATTGACAAATATTTGTTGGATGAATAAATGAGTGAATGAAAAGCAAACATGGGTTGCAGGAGCATATTGTGAACTCAATAGAGACATAGAATATCATAGTAAGATGAGACAATTCCAACCTTCTTATCAGACTATTCTAACCCCCTTATGCAGCATTTCATCTATTCTTCCATGTATAATAGATCTGAAAAGAGATCTCTGTTTAAAAATTTTACAGATGTGAGAAGCTAACTTCAGGCAGACCATTTCACCTGCATTCCATTCTAATCACTGATAAATGTTTTCTTCCAAAGAACTAAATAAAGTCTATCTTCCTTTAACATCTATCCGTTGTCCCTAGTTCTTATCTTTCATCCAAGAACAGCTCACCAAAAGCTTCAAGAAAGTTATAACACCCCTGATATTCTGAAATTAATATAAACTCCCAGTTAAAAAATTGGCAGAAGACATGAATAGATATTTTTCCAAAGAAGACATCCAGATGGCCAAAAGATACATGATGCTCAACACCACTCATCATCAGGGAAATACAAGTCAAAACTACTTGAGATATCACCTCACACCTATCAGAATGGCTAAAATCAAAAACATAAGAAATAAGAAGTGTTGACAAGGATGTGGAGAAAGCGGAACTCTCTTGTACTGTTGGTGGGAATGCAAACTAGGGCAGCCACTCTGGAAAACAGTATGGAGGTTCCTCAAAGTTAAAAATAGAAGTACCCTATGATCCAGCAATTGCACTATGTATTCACCCAAAGGATACAGAAATACTGATTCAAAGGGATACATGCACCCCAATGTTTATAGAAGCATTATCAACAATAGACAAATTATAGCAAGAGGCCAAATGTCCATCAACTGATGAATGGATAAAGAAGAGGCTGTATGTGTACATACACACACACACACACATACACACACACACGTATATATGTATACACACACACACAGTGGAATATTACTAAGCCATAAAAAATAATGAAATCTTTGGTGGCCTAGGTGGTTCAGTCAGTTAAGCGTCTGACTCTCAGTTTCAGCTCAGGTCTTGATCTCATGGTTCATGAGCTTGAGCACTGCCTCAGGCTCTGTGATGACAGTGTGCAGTCTACTTGGGATTCTCTCTCTCTCTCTCTTTCTCTCTCTCTCTGTCCCTTCCCTGCTCAGGTGCTCCTCTCTCTCAAAATAAATATTTTTTAAAAAAAGATTATTAAAAAAACATTAAATCCTGTCATTTGCAACAACATGGATGGAAGCTAGAGAGTATATGCTGAGTGAAATGCGTCAGTCAGAGAAAGACAAGTAATATAGGACTTCACTCATACGTAGAATTTAAGAAACCAAACAAATGACCATGGGGAGAAAAAAGAGAGAGGCAATCCAAAAAACAGACTCTTAACCATAAGGAATAAACTGACAGTTACCAGTGGGGAAGTGGATGGTGGGGGGTGGATTAAATAGGTGGTGGGAATTAAGGACTACATTTGTGAGGATCACCAGGTTGCATGCAAGTGTTAAATCATAAAATTGTACACCTGAAACTGATATTACACCATATGTTAACTAACTGAAATTTAAATAGAAACTTAAAAAGTTCTCAGGATGGTGATGAGAAAACAACTAACTATATATTTTAATAAATGTCTTCTTTTAGAATAGTTTTAGGCTTACAGAAAAATTGTGAAAATAGTACAGAGGGTCCCCATATACCCCCACAATCAGTTTTACCTGTTATTAATATCTTATATTACTACATAAGATACACATAAGATATTTGTTACATTGTTACAATTAACAAATCAATATTTATACATTATTAGTAACTAAAATGTATATGTTTTTTAGATTGCCTTAGCTTTTTACTTAAGGTTCTTTTTCTGTTCCAGGAGTTCATTCAGGATACTGTATTAAATTTAATTGTCATGTCTCCATAGGATACTCTTGACTGTGACAGATTCTCAGCCTTTCCTTGTTTTTGATAACCTTGACAGTTCTGAGGAGTATTGATCAGCTACTTTGTAGATGTCCCTCAAATGGGATTTTGCCTCATAATTACACTGGGGTATGTGCTTTGAGGATTAAGACCTCAGGAATAAAGTTGTATTTTCATCACATCAAGGGTATACACTATCAACAAGACATACTACTTCATCACCTGGCTAAGTGAACATTTCTTTAGTTTCTCGACTCAAAATTACTCTTGTTTACCTCCTTTATACCCTTGGAAGGGTGTCACTATGCATAGCCACACTTAAGAAATGGAGAGTTAGAGAGAACTGGACAGCAACATAAAAAAGAATGAAATTAGATCAGTTTTTCACATATACACAAAAATAAACTCAAAATGGATAAAGGACCTAAGTGTGAGAAAGGAAACCATCAAAACCCCGAAAGGAGAAAGCAGGAAACAACCTCCTTGACCTCAACCACAGCATTTTCTTACTTGACACGTCCCGAAAGCCAAGGGAATCAAGAGCAAAAATGAACTACTGGGACCTCATCAAGATAAAAAACTTCTGCACAGCAAAGGAAACAATCAATAAAACTAATAGGCAACTGACGGAATGGGAAAAGATAGTTGCAAATGACAGATAAAGGGCTGGTATCCAAAATCTATAAGGAACTCACCAAACTCCACACCCAAAAAACAAACAATCCATTGAAGAAATGGGCAGAAGACATGAACAGATACTTCTCCAAAGAGGACATCCAGATGGCCAACAGACAAATGAAATGATGCTCAGCGTCCCTCATCATCAGGGAAATGCAGATCAAAACCATACTGAGATACTGCCTCATGCCAGTCAGAGTGGCTAAAATGAACAAATCAGGAGACTACAGATGCTGGTGAGGATGTGGAGAAACAGGCACCCTCCTACACTGTTGGTGGGAATGTAAGCTGGTGCAACACCTCTGGAAAGCAGTATGGAGGTTCCTCAAAAAATTAACAGTAGAACTCCCCTATGACCCAGCAATAGCACTGCTAGGAATTTACCCAAGGGATACAGAAATGCTGATGCATAGGGGCACAGGTACCCCAATGTTCATAGCAGTACTCTCAACAACAGCCAAATCATGGAAAGAGCCTGAATGTCCATCATTTGACAAATGGATCAAAAGATGTGCCTTATCTATACAATGGAATACTACATGGCAATGAGAAAGAATGAAATCTGGCCATTTGTGGCAACGTGGATGGAACTCGAGGGTGTTATGTTGAGCGAAAGAAGTCAGGCAGCGAAAGACCAATACGATATGTTATCACTTATAAGTGGATCAGGAGGAACTTAACAGAGAACCATGGAGGCAGAGAAGGGGAGAAAATAGTTGGGGAGAGGGAGGGATGCAAACCATGAGAGACTCTTGAATGCTGAGAACAAACTGAGGGCTGATGGGGGTGGGGGAGAAGGGAAGGGGGGTGATGGGCATGGAGGAGGGAGGGCACTTGTTGGATGAGCACTGGGTGTTATACGGAAACAAACGACAATAAACTATGAAAGAAAAATAAAAAGAAAAGAAATGGAGAGTTAGGCTCCTGCTCTATGAGGATGAAGGATCTGCATAAATTATTTAGAACTCCTCTCCACAGATTTGTTTCTTCTCTCTCATGTATTTATTTATTCCATCATTTATGTAAATTGCTATGGACTCATAACTATTGTTTTAATACCTATATTATAATCCAATATTTTTTTTTATTTCTTGTTACTCTAATTGTTTTCAGCTTTGGACATCAGGAACTCTTTCAGTTGACTTTTCAACCTTTTGACAATCTCCAATGATTGTGTGTGGTTTTTTTTTCTGTTCTGTTCTGGAGTTTTGCTTGTTTTGTTTTGTTGTTTTGGAGCACTTCTGACACCATAAGATGTTTCAGGTTCATCTTGTGTATATCCTTCCTCACAAAGTCAGCCATTTGTCTAATAAATCCTGATTCCTCTTGTTGAAGAATGGTATGATAAACGAAAATCTGGATGCTAGATATGCCATTGCTCCGGGGGCTTTCTCAGTGCACAAAGCAAAGAAATATATGTGTGTATACTAACTAGTATATATCCATTATCCGTAAGTATTTGTTTTAATTTTTTAATGTTTTATTTATTTCTGAGAGAGAGAGAGAGACAGTATGAGCAGGGGAGGGTCAGAGAGGGTGGGAGATACAGAATCCGAAGCAGGCTCCAGGCTCTGAGCTAGCTGACAACACAGAGCCTGATGAGGGGCTCAAACCCATGAATTGTGAGATCATGACCTGAGCCGAATTCAGACGCTTAACCGACTGAGCCACCCAGGAGCCCCTATCCGTAACTATTTCTATATGTAGCTGCCTGTATCAAGGTTAAGCCAAACATAAGTTTACAATGATGTCTCCAACTGTAATCCATTATCACATATATCATTCTAGGCTCCATCATATGTTTCTATGTAAATTCCCATTCCAACAGTGAGAAAGCTGGCTACAGTCACATACCCTTTCCTTAATTTTTCTACTCCACTATAAATGTATTTCTGTACTTCTTTTTTTTTTCTCATATTATAGACTGCACTCAGTTCTAAAGTTACTTAGTTCAGCACCTTTCCTCCTTACCCCTTCAGTGAGGTTGATTCATATTTTGGAATATAGCTAGACTATTTTACCACATTCTTCATCTACTATGAGATTTCCCAATATCCTAAATGATTTTTAACTTTCCATACATTAAAGTTTCACCAACGTCCAGTAAAGTTCTATGGGTTCTGACAAATGTGTAGTGTCATGTATCCAATACATCATACAGAAGAGTTTCTCTGTTTCATCTATTCCCTATATCCTCCCTTGGCCAAACTCGTGGCCATCACTGACCTTCTGTACCACCTTAATAGTTTTGCCCTCTCCATATTATCATATGATTAAATTATACAGTGTGCAGCCTTTTCAGATAGTTTCTTTCATTTAGCCATGTGCTTTTAAGCACATATTCATTCTTACCTTATTGTTGCTTGTTCACTAATTTCTTATCATTGAATACTGTTCTAGGTTATAAATGTATCACAATCTTTGTATCTATCTGTGAAAGACATCTTAGTTGTTTTCAGTGCCTGATGATTATAAATAAAGCAGCTATAAACATTCACATGCAGGTTTCAATATGGACATAAGTTTTCTTTTCTTTTTTTTTTTCCCAACCATGATTATTTATTATGTACTATAGTTTCATTACACAAGGAATTAAATCAGCCTAGAAAGTACATTTGAAACAAAGCGATAAATACTTTTTTAAAGGGGAGAAGAGTTGGAACAAAGGGGAATATTAGATAAGAAAACCCAAGCTGAATGACATTGGCACACATAGAATATATACTTTGCATTCCTACTAGTTGCTAATGGAGAACCCACAATTTTCACCCTAAACTCCCCAGCAGTCAAAGCAAAGTCTTTAAAAAAGGGCACTTCAATGTCTTGTAATACTCATGAAACAGAAAATTGTGTCTATTCAGAAGAAAAATAGTTACTGTGGCCCTGATAACCATGGTAATCACCTATCCAGGGTGATGTCTATGGAGGGTGACATGTGTCAGGATCTTCCCTACCTCCTTGACCCAAGCCAGCACATGGCTCTCCCCAGAGCACAAGAGAGCAGGAAATACAATCCTGACGTTTGCCTTTCAAGATGGGAAATTGGCAATGGCATCAATGATAATATTGAGAATCTACTACTTTTCTTGATTTTAGAAGACCCATACTTTGGACATAAGTTTTCAAATCACTTAGATCAATATCTAGGCACACGACTGCTAATTCTTGATCATATGGTAAGACGATATGTTGCTTTATAAGGTAAGAGTCCCTGTAGCTCTGGATTTTCACTGGGAACTGATATTGCCAGTTCTATAGATTTTCACCATTTCAATATATGTGTCCACTATCCAATTTTTAATTCAATATTTTTGTTGCTATTCCAGTAATGACTGCTTAGGTAACTAGCATAAATTGAACAGCAACAAATCAGTTAGTTCCACCTTGAATATGAGAGGGGGACTGTCCATAGGAGCAGTAGTAAGAACATTTAAGATCTATTCTCTTAGCTACCTTTGAGTATACAATACAGTACTGTTAACTATAACCACAATATTGCATATTAGGATCTCCACAACTTACTCATCTTCTAACAGTACATTTGTAGTCTTTGACCAACATCTCCCCAATTCCCCTCCACTCAGCCCCTGGGAACCACCATTCCAGTCTGTTTCTCCAAGTTCAGCTTGTTTGGATTCCACATATAAGTAATACCATAAAGTGTTTGTTTTAAATATGCACTATATGTATATTTATTTGCAAATTTTCACTCTGAATTTTATTTATTTATATCCTATCATTTTTCCTTATAGGTCCTGACATTGGTTTGTCTACTCGTCTTTTGAACGAACAACTTTTGGGAGTTGTGAATCCTCTCTCTTTCTTCATGTGATCTCATTTTATGCAGTTCTGCCTTTATTGTTCCTTCCCTTCTTGTTTCTTAGGATTTACTCTGTTGCTCTTTACCTCACTTTTCATTTGAACACTTAGCTAACTTATTTCAATAGTTCTTCTCTGATAAATGTTTCAAGTATATTAATTTCTTTCTGATATGCATCCCACAGGTGTTGACTGGTGGTGCTGCTTTCTCTTCAATTTAGCCTTAATATTTTATAGTTTCCCTGATTTTCTCTTTTTGTCAAGGATATCTTAATAGTATAAATAGTGTGTTTAGTATGCTTTCTACACTTCAGACTTTGTTGTTGATTACTAATTTTCTTAAATTACCATGTTTTATGTCTTGAATGATACTAATTTTTTTGGAATTTATTAAGGCCATCTTGTAAACATAATGAAACGTTGATATACTCGATAACAATCTTATTTTATTATTTTATATAAATTTTTTAAGTTTATTTATTTTGAGAGAGAGAGAGAGAGAGAACATGCACACACACTCAAAAGGGTGAGGGGGAGAGAGAGGGAGACAGACGGGGAGAGAGAGAGAAAATCCCAAGCAGGCTCTGCACTGTCATTGCAGAGCCTGACGCAGTGTTCGAACTCACAAACCGTGAGATCATGACCTGAGCTGAAATCAAGAGTAGGGCACTTAACAGACTGAGACACCTAGGTGCCCTGATAGCAATTTAAAATAACAGTTTCAGTAGATAATAGGTTCAAAGTTATTTTCCATCAGCAATTTGAAGGTATTTTATTACTATTTTCTTGCATCTAGTGCTACTGCTGAAAAGACTGATGACTCTCTAAGTGCCTCTTTTGTTTTGTTTTGTTTTGTTTTGTTTTGTTTCTTGTCTGGAGCATTTAGGAGATTTTGTTGTTGGGCGCCTGGATGACTCAGTCGGTTAAGTGTTTGACTGGATCTCAGCTCAGGTCCTACTCTCAGTCTTGAGTTCAGGCTTTCTGTTGGGTTCTGCACTGGGCATGAAACCTACTTTAAAAAAAGATTCTGTTGTCTTTTCTGCTTTCAACTGTCATTGTGATGGGTCTAGATATAGTATTTTCTTATCAATTCTTTCAGTGCTCTGTGATTCCTTCCAACCCAAGGATCCACATCTGTGTCCACTTTTGAGAAGTTCTTATTCATTATTTCTCCCACTAATTTATATCCTGCATTTATTCTTTGCTCTCCTTTTGAAAGACCTTTCAGTTACCCTTAATACTTCTAATTCTATCCTCTCAATCTTTCTTTCATTCTTTCCACTTACTTAGCACTTCCTATCATCTTCCAGGAGAGTTTAACAGCTTGATCACACAGCTTACTTGGTTTTTCTTCAGGTATATATATTCCTTATTTCAACATATCCATGCAGTAATAGTTTAGTTTAACAGTATTATTTCCAGATCTAACTCTTTCAGTTGTTTTTTCATAATTATCTCATCTACTATATGTTTCCCATCTTCTCTTTTATCTTTCTGATAACATAGAATATGTTTCTTTTTTCTCTTTTTTTCTTTTTGAGAGAGAGAGAGAGAGAGACAGACAGACAGAGTACGAGCAGGAGAGGGGCAGAAAGAGAGAGAGAGAGAGAGAGAGAGAGAGAGAATCTGCAGCAGGCTCCAGGCTCTAAGCTGTCAGCACAGAGCCTGACATGGGGCTCGAACTCAAAGACGATGAGATCATGACCTGAGCTGAAGTCAGTCACTCAACTCCCTGAGCCACCCAGGCGCCCTTGTTTAAATTCTTGTTTACCTGTTCCATTACT
The DNA here is from genome assembly GCF_008692635.1 of Crocuta crocuta. NCBI lineage: Eukaryota > Metazoa > Chordata > Mammalia > Carnivora > Hyaenidae > Crocuta > Crocuta crocuta. The sequence goes on along the minus strand of NW_027551568.1, from coordinate 13,972,533 downwards.
CCTATGTCATATTTGTGCATGTTCTACTTGTGCTTTTCCTTCCTAAGGCTTATTCTCCTTACATCTCATGATTTCTTCATGATTTTATTTCCTATTCTCCCAGGCTGAGGCACGCTTTGTCCTATAGCGTCTCCCTTGGAGTAGCAGTGAGATCCTGGATGCTAGACTAAGAAACTCAGGGTGAGGATCACCTAGCAGATTAATTATCAAATTATTTCCCAATTACCCTTTTTTTCACATATATGACAAAGTCCTGATACCTGTTTCCTGAAACTACAGATTTGGGAGCATCATAGTTAATGTATCTTATTTTCTCTGAAAAGACCTGCAAGATAAATAAAAACTAGAAAAGCCAACCTAAAGAATATTAGGAATCAAATAAACTCAATTTTTTAAAATTCTTACCACTTTATTTGTTATCTTCAGCTTTGAGCTTAGTTCCAGATGAATGTATTGTATGAATGCTAACACTAGCATGTGGCAAAGATAATTAATTTGGGGTGCCTGGTTGGCTCAGTCGGTTGAGCGTCCGACTTCGGCTCAGGTTGTGATCTCATGGTTCATGGGTTTCGAACCCGGCGTCGGGCTCTGTGCTGACAGCTCAGAGCCTGGAGCCTGCTTCGGATTCTGTGTCTCACTCTCTCTCTGACCCTACCCTGCTCACACTGCCTCTCTCTCTCTCAGAAATAAATAAAACATTAAAAAATTTTTTAAAAAGATAATTATTTTTACTTAATTATAAAAAGGCCTTCCTTAATAATAAATGTATANGGGATGAGCACTGGGTGTTATGTGGAAACTAATTTGACAATAAACTATTTGTAAAAAAAAATTAAATGAATATGTCTTCCTAACCTAAATATTTCTCAGACCATCCCTCATTTTAAAGAAGAAATACAAAAAAACCCACAAAAAACCAAAAACTCCAAAAGACATCTTTCCCTAATCAACAATAGGAGATATTGTAAAGCATGATCTAACAGGTAGGAAAAAGCCCAATCAAGAAGTATAGACTACGATAATCTATAAAAATTCATTACCTGCCATGATATAGATTCCTTAGAAGGAAGAAACGGAAGGACAATATTATCAATATTAGACATCTGACTAGGGAAACTATACTAATCAATTTCCTGTCAGTAAAGCAATAGTAATATTTGATCTACATATGTCCCCACATTAACAGTAAAATAGCCACTTGGAAAGGGAATAAATTTCATAGAGCATTTACAGCTTCATGGTTAAGGCCACAGGCATTCTTATCAGTGAGCTGAGGTTTCAGTGCTGATGCTTCACAGCTATATGGCCTTGGAAAAGTGACTTCACTCCCTTTGTTTTTATTTCCTTCTCTGTGAAATAGAATTGACAACAGCAGATACCCCTACAGGGATGTTGCAGGAATTCAAGCAGAGAGTGTATGTAAAATAGTACATGACATATGGTAGCAGCCCCAAAACATTACTAATTATTATCTTGAGTGAACATGAATAATATCAAGTGAGATGTACAGACTTTTTAAAAATAGTTGCTACTGGCCAAAGACTATTAGTGTTCAAGCAGCTCAAAGAACATTTCTTTCCTTTAAGCAGTTGAATAAACATTTTAACTCAGAGTCAGTAGATAGAATGCAATTCAAAGTCGATTTAGAGCTCTGAGCAGGAAAGTGATATGGTCAAAGTGAACACACACAAATAGGCATGAAATAGTTTGAAAAGGAAAATCTTGTGGTGCCTGGGTGGCTCAGTCAGTTAAGCGTCCGACTTCGGCTCAGGTCATAATCTCATGGTTTGTGGGTTCGAGCCCCATGTCAGGCTCTGTGCTGACAGCTAGCTCAGAGCCTGGAGACTGTTTCAGATTCTGTATCTCTCTCTCTCTCTCTGACCCTCCCCTGCTCATGCTGTCTCTCTCTCTCTGTCTCTCTCTCTCTCTCTATCTCAGAAATAAATTTTAAAAAGACATTAAAACATTAAAAAAAAGAAAAGAAAAATCTCAACCATTATAAACTTGGAAGAAGAGCTGATAGCATAACTCTGGAAGCACCTTTGGAATGTTTACTTTTTTAATACAATCAGATTTAGCACTTAATCTAGAATTTATTTTTATACCTTCAAAACTACAAAACTATAGAGAAAATGTAATCCAGATTTTTTACAATAGGATGTAATCTCTGATATAATTAGTGGCCAGTTCAACAAAAGCTTGTAAAATTCACAATGGGACCAATCCAGAATAATAATCAAAGGAAACCAACACTGGACAAAAACAAGAATTCACCTTCACAACTCCTGGCTAAGAGGTTCATCCGTCTTTTAAGAATTGGGTATTGAAATGAACAATTTTAATAGGTAAGTAAGAAAGAGGTAAAAAATAAATGTGTACCAATTGTGTATGTGCGTGCATGTGTGTGTGTGTCTTGTGAAAATGTTATGTTACATGGTAAAATTATATTAAATAATTCTATTTGTTCAATCACAGATATGTTTTCTGTTGCTAATCAGCTGAGCATCGAAAGGCAAGATTTTCCTGGGTAATCTCATTTCATGAGCCCTTAAGAGTGGAGAATCTGTCCACAGTGGGTCAGAGAGACATGTTGTGACAAGGACTCAACCTACTGTTGCTTCCTTTGAAAACTGGAGGAAGAAGGCCACCAAGCAAGTAACATGGTGGCCTCTAAAAGCTAGGAGCCACCTTCAGCTTATAGCCAGCAAGAAAGCAGGACCTCAGTTGCACCACTGCAAGGAATGGGATTCTATCCACAACCTGAATGAGCAAGGAAACAAGACTGCCCCCTAAAGCCTCCAGCAGGAAACACAGCCCACTCAGCACCTTGATTGTAGCCCCATGGGATCAGCGATGGCATTCTGACCAACAAAACCGTAAGATGACAAATATGTGTTGTTTTAAGCCGACAAGTATGCGGTAAGTTGTTATAGCAGCAGCAGAGCACCGATACTACAGGCAAAGATTTATAAAAGCCAACAGTCTGCCAGAATAGTGAAACTCTCACATTTTATTGCAGACACCTCATTGGTAAAAATGACATCATGCCCTGTAGTAGGATCCTGAGCATAAACCTCAGAACACATGCCCAGATTCCTATTCTCAAAGGCAGGCAAGCCCTTTCCCTTTATGAATATTATCAGGTATTCTTTTGTGTAGAGAAGGAATTAGCTGTAAACATAGCTTCTAGGACATAGGTGCCATCATGGATACAGGGATAGAAGTAAAGAAGAAAGGCACACTGAAAGGCAGGGATATTAGGATTATAAGCCTGTGTACCACTCATTGCACACCCTTCTATTTTGGACAAGCCAAGCCAGATATAAAATATTTGAATTCCTATATCACATGTCTTGGGCATCTACTGAACAGCTTCCACTTTATTTGCATTCAGGCACTATATCAACCATTTTTTTTTTCTACCACATAGTATGCAGGAACTGTCCATATCTCTAACAGTTCCAGAATTGGCCGAATTCCAATAACCTATCCCAACTCATTGACTATTGTTATTTCAGAAATGGGCAAGAAATTCAGGCCTAATCTAATCAGTATATTGCATTCTCCTGGCAGTAGAGTTAGTCCAAATCATGGGACCCATGTTGATCCAATGAGAATGCCCCAAGGTTGGTTCTCTAAGTAGTGGGACATAGAGTTTTCTTCCTATGGTTGTTGTTGTATAGCCCTTGCACCTGTAGCCCTTGCTTCTGTTATGGACTGAGCCACATGTGGACAAGCCACACAAGCCATAGGTCAGAGCTCCAGGTCAGAGCTGGAGACCTAGTGAAAAATGAGATCCATTTATGGTCAGTCCTACCTCTGCACTGTTCAATTAGATGAGCCAGTAAATTTCCCTTTCTTACTTAAGCCATTTAGGCCAAATGTTCTCTCATTTTCAATATTTTTGCCTGGTAGACTACTATACTACAGGGCACCCAAAAGGCCACAGTTTCTAGAGGGATGACAGAGGATTGCAATGATTGCACAGTGAGGAGAGACTGTCATTAGAAACAAGACCATACATCTGGTACAGGATGTGTTCCTTCAGATTGAATATGTATAAATATATATTTATTTATGCATATATTTATATCTTATCAATATATTATTTATCAACTAATATATAGCACAATCAAGAGTATGACCAGTTACTTCAAACTATGGTGTTTTATTGTCTCCCTAAAATTTTTATTTTAAAAATCATGTTTGCTCTACTAGTCACCAGAATTGAGTGGATCCCACTGACATTAGCAGCACACAGAACATGGTGGTCAGGACAGACCTGGGAAGCAGCCTTCCTCCAGTGCAGCACGTATAGGGTAGCTAAGCAAGTCCCTTGAAGGCAATTCTCGAAGAAACGCTGCTCACCTATGTGGTATGTCCTGAGCACCATAATTATAGATGCTAAAATTAAGGAAAGGCCTTAAAGCAAAGGCACTTCTCTCTCAGGAGTAGGATTCTAAAATGAGCTTGAAAGGTAAAAACTGCATGTAATAAAAACTATACTTGAAAAAAATCTCTTAAATTGCCCATAAAGCACAGTATATACATTGTTGTGTATATTTAATTCAATGAAACAACATGTGTATATAAATGTGTAAGGTACTTAATAATATATATAAGGAATATTTTTCAAAATATCATTTTACAGGATTTCTTTATTTTACCAAACACAACTGAATTAGAGTAAGTCCAATGGAGCCCCACCATATATTCATATGTATATACATTCTTTCACACAGAATGCATAGTCGTTAGGTAGTTAACTGAATAGCTATAAATATATAGACAGATGTGGATACAGACAGTCATCCTTGACTTTTCCCCCTCTTGGTACAACCCACATGTAAAGTGTCAGAAAATTCTTTCAGTTTTATCTTCCATTTCACCACCTCCATGGCTGTTCAAGCCACCATTATCACTTACCTGATTCATAATAGTTTACTTAGGGGTCTCCCCGTTTCACTCTTGACTCCCTCAGTCTATTCCCAACACAGCAGCCAGTGACCCTGGTAAAACGTAAATCAGACCACTTCACTCCTCTGCTCAACATCTTTCAGCTGTTCCCATCTCAGGCTAAAGAACAAATATTCTTACAAAGACCTATAGAACCTGGCTTGACCCAGTCTCCCATTTCCTCTGTCATTCCATCTACTTTGCATCTCCTTAGCTTACTCTGCTGCAGCCATTCCAAACTCTTACCGGGCACATTTTCAACATCAGGGTCTTACACTTGCTTTTTCTTCTGCCTAGAACACTCATCTCTCAACTGTCCACATGACTTACTCCCTTATTTGTTCAGGCCTTTAGTCACATGTTATCTTCTTATAGATTCCTTCCCTACCTAAAGTCTCTAAACTATCAACCCAACCCAACCCCTCTCCTTAGCACTCACCACCACCAAACGTAATACATATTTTACTAATTCATCTTGTTTATTGCCTATCTGTTCCTCTAAGATATAAAGCTTATAAGTGCATGGATTATCTTGAATCTTTCTGTTTGTTGTAATAGCCCCAGTACTTAAATAATGCCAGGATCATTAAATATTTCTTGAATGTATGAATAAATAAATGCACACAGATGAGCTCCATTACCTTAAGTGTATGTAAAGATGAGAAAGAGTTAATTGGTAATGATCAAGCCTATCCTATATGTTGTTGACCACACACAGTTTGTGGAGTGACATTACATAAGTTATACAGTTTATTTAATGAAATTATACAAATGTGAAAAGTACACAGGAATTCTTATTCTAATTACTCTTAACCAGCAATAAACCTCAATCAATTTGGCTGTTGTGCACAGAGCCCACGACAGGAGATTTTACGTTTCCTGTCCCCTAGAATCCATGCCCTGTGTAATCCTTTCTCCTTGAGAGTAAGGCTTATGACCTGCTTCTAACCAAGGGACTATGGCAAAGGTTATGGAATATCACTCCTTCAATTAGGTTACCGTATAAGGCAAAAATGAAGGGGTTGGTCAATGTAATTAAAATCCCAAAGAGGCTTATTTTGATTTCCTCAAATGGGAAATTATCTGGATGGGTCTGACTTAATCAGGTGAGAGACCTTTCAAGAAAGCTGGGTCCTTTCTCAGGTGAGACTCTTCTAGCTGGCTTGAGGAAGGAAATAGCCATGTTGAGGAAGTCCAAGCAGCTGGGGTGTGTAAGCATGATCCAGGACTTGAGGGCAGCCTCCAAGTCACAGATAGCAAAAATGAGGCCTTCGGTTATAAGCCACAAGGAAGTGAATTCTGCCAACAATGTAAATGAGATGAGAAGCAGACCTTTCCTCCATCAAGCTTCCACATGACAATGCAGCCTGATTGATACCTTGATTGGAGCCTTGTAAGGCTGAGCAGAAGACCCAGCTGGGCTGTGCCCAGACTTCTGACCACAGGGAAACTTCAGGATAATAAATGTGTGTTGTTTTCAGCAACTAATCTGTGGTGACTTGTTACACAGCAAAAGTAAACTAATACAGAGGCTAAGGGAATCATTCTAGTCCAGGATTGATCTTGTCCACTCTGTCATTTGCTGTGATGTCCACTTTCCTTTAGATATTACTGGTTGCAGAAAGTCCATGATTTTGATTATGCATTTGTTCAAAGTATTCTTTGGAATCTGAATATACACTAAATTATTTCTCTGGAAGGATTTGCTTTCTTCCAGTATGTACTACTTAATGCTGATTACCTGTTTTATTTGTTAACAAAAATGGCTTTACGAACCAGTACTTTACCTCATTAATCTAAGCCCCTACATTGTTTCAATCTTTTTTTCTTTCTGGCATGTTAGCAATATCAGTATAGCTGCTATAGTTAGAAGAAGGAGGCTTTAATCTTCCTTGCCAAGGAGAGTTACTTCCTATTGGGAGTCAAAGCTGGAATAAACCCACCAGTTCACAGAATTCTGAGCATTGTGATGCTTCCTCAGTAATATTTGTCACTCTTCCTTCTGGTGCTGAAATAGCTAAGGGGCATCACCATTTAATAAGTCCATTTCCCAGTGTAATTCCAGTGTTATCAAAAGCAGACTCATTTCACTTTCTTCTCCTCTGTTTTCTCCTTTCTCTGAGCGTGCCCTGAAGACAACTTGAAAGCACAGAGAGGAATAAAAGAAGAAAAAAAGGGGGAGAGAGGGACCATAGTAGGAAGAAGGGAGGGAGGGAAGTTTAATAAAGCTCCTGCTTTGTCATCTATTGTGCTTAATATTGTCATAAAAATAATCCTACCTAATCTTTGTTATTGTCTTCATTTTACAGAAGAAAAAATAAGCTGGGAGAGGTTGAATAAATTATCCAGAGTTATAATGGGATTAGTCATTCCATAGATGTTTCTACAAGTTTTCTTCAAAAGTAAGCTGTGTTTTGAATTGTTTTCACTGAGTGTGTTGTTCTGTGTTGGCTTTAGTTTATTTTAGGCAATTATCGTACGTGATGAGGTTATGCATGTTTCAAAAATCCTTATTAAATTCCAAGAAGGAAAATGTGTTTAAATTATAGAAATTTATATACACAATTATCTAATTTCTGAGAAAAAAGTATTTACTGTAGTACAATGTAATGAATGTGTTATCTGCCATAACCTAATATTAACCAATTTTAAATGCATAATACTTCTAACATTTTCTTCCTATCTCTAGGTTAGAAGCCATTACCAGAGTACCAGACCCTTCTGTTTTGCACATATTATCAGATGTTTACTACAAAATCCAAGCTGTTTAAAGTTGTCTCCTGTGGCTAAAGCTAAAATGCAGAAACGAGACAATAAAGCAAAAAACAGAGGAGATATAATGTTACCATTAAAAGTCTGTTCCAGGGGCGCCTGGGTGGTTCAGTCGGTTGGGCGTCCAACTTTGGCTCAGGTCATGATCTCACAGTTTGTGGGTTTGAGCCCCGCATCGGGCTCTGTGCTGACAGCTAGCTCAGAGCCTGGAGCCTGTTTCAGATTCTGTGTCTCCCTCTCTCTCTGACCCTCCCCTGCTCATGCTGTCTGTCTCTTACAAAAAAAAAAAAAAAAAACCCAAAACATTAAAAAAAATTTTTTTAAAGTCTGTTCCAGTAAAGCTTCAATAAGAAAAGGTTGTTGATATTTTTTCAATGTTATATTTCCAATGAAACATCAGAGTAAAAGGAAATTCATTATGTTATAACTTAGGGAAATGAAGATGTTTTCACTGAAAAAGCTGGCTTTTCAGCTAGACACCTATTATAGCTATTATAGCCCAGTAATTGTCAAAACTTCAGTGAGTGAAGGAGAAAAAAATTAATCTAGAACAAGAAAAGTAGCTGACACATATTCCCTTCCTAACACACCAAGGAGAAGGAAGTAGCAAAGACAGAAGACCCCTAGTTCTTGGTTTCAAGGGAGTTTTCTGACATCCTTGGCCAGAAAAATCCTGCACCCGAACTATTGAGATGATATGTGTTATAGTGGCAGAGTACTCAGGCTATGAACCCAGGCCTGCCTAAACTCCAGGACAGTTTCTGTTTCTACTACTACTAAACATCTTTTGGTTCTTTCTTGCTTGCTCCCTCTTTCCTCATCTATATGATGAGAGTAACAGTAGCACCTATTCATACTATGGTTTTGAGCACTGAAAAGACAATAGATGTAATTAATTTAGAACAGCACCTAGCAATATAGTGAGTTCAATAAATGGTAACTGGAGTTCAATAAATGGAGAATAGCAAAGCAGTAACATATTTGGGATCTAGAACCATATAACCTGGGTTCAAATCCTGATTCCACCACTTGCTAATGTGAAACATGTAATCTTTAATTTTATTCCTCAGTTTCCTCGTCTTTAAAATGAGAATAATACTAGTAATACCTCATATAAGTACTTAGAACAGTGTTTGGAATATTATTAGGGCTTAATATATTAAAAAATAAGTAAGTAATCCAAACTAGAATCATCTCACATCATCCAACTTCTGTAACAGGAGGTCTGCTCTGACCAAATGGCTCCAGTTGCAGTGCATTTAAGACCATCCCTTGTAGGGATGCCTGGGTGGCTGAGTGGTTAAGCATCCAACTTCAGCTCAGATCATGGTCTCACAGTTTGTTAGTTCAAGCCCTGTGTCGGGCTCTGTGCTGACAGCTCAGAGCCTAAAGCCTGCTTCAAATTCTGTGTCTCGCTCTCTTTTTCTGCCTCTTTCCCACTTATGCTCTGTCTCTCTCTCTCTTAAAATGAACATTAAAAAGAAAAAGAGTGCCCTGTGTATATACATCATTAAGGAAAACACATAAGACCCAGAGCAAATGTGTTTACGAAGCACAGGTTTCTAAATCTACTCTAACATTATTCCAGTTCCAAAGACTAGACATAATTTCAGAGATTCTCTATCTGATGCCGTTCCTTCTCAGCTCTTTGTCTCCATGTAATAATCGTCACCTAACTTCCTCCTACATGAAAGCAGACTTTCAGACTTCCTAAACTCATTTCTGACACAAGGCCAAAAATGTTAATTCACATGCAATATTTTTCTAGATTCCTCTTTCTATTTCAATTAGAGAAACTTGGATATATCAGAGAAAAATCTAAAAGAGAATGGTGAAAATTGAAGGGAACCGAGTCATTTAAGACTTACCTCTTACATATCAGGGACACCTAGGTGGCTTAGTCAGTTAAGCTTAAGTGTCCAGCTTCAGATCAGGTCATGATCCCATGGTTCATGGGTTCAAGCCCTGCATCAGGCTCTGTGCTGACAGCTCAGAGCCTGGAACCTGCTTCAGATTCTGTGTCTCCTTCTCTCTCTGCCCCTCCCCTGCTTGTGCTCTGTCTCTCTCTCTCAAAAATAAACATTAAAAATTTTTTAAAAGACTTGTCTCTTACACATCACTTCTTAAAGGAAATATCCTGTAATTCCCCAGGATAACAGAGGTGCTGGCCTAGATGACAGCAAAACATTTAGGGAATTTTTCAACTGTAAGCAATTCTATTGTTTTATAATCATGTAGTAATATAGATTATGTTGCAGTAACAAAATAAATCCAAACTCCAGTAGCTTAACACAACAAAGGTTCCTTTCCTGCACAAGTCACAATCCAATAAAAGTTGGGTGGATCTCTTAGGAAGCTCATTTTTAGGAGGTGACTCAGAAGGTATCTCCTATCATATAAGTTCATCATATGATCATGCACAAGAACTATAAAGAGAGAGTTATATTTTAAGACCAGGTCTAGAAATCACTTCTGTCAATGTTCCATTGACAAGAACTAGCCATATGGTCCCAGCTCAACATAATAAAAGGAGCTGAGATTTGTAGTTTTCCTGAGTTTCCAGGCAATGGAAATGGAATTGCTGAACATCTATCCAGTCTCTTCCACAGGGGCTGTTTTGTTCACTTCACTCTGAACGGCTTGGACAGGGCTTTCTTATCAATTCTACCAACAAGTCACCAATAATAATTGTGAGTGCCAAAAAATATTAGTTAAATAAATTGATTTTAAAAAATACCCCTATTTGTAGTCCTGCCTCTCTGGCAAGTTTATGTTTTGGGCTGTTCCTTACTAAAATCTTAGAGAATTAGTTTGTTTTAATAGAAGAGATAACTTCCTTCATATTATAGCTTCCTTAACTGCTGAGTCTGGGACAATGGCTGCCTCCTCCCCCTTGGCTAGTCTATGAAGCTGGAGTAAGTTATCAAAGTCAAGTCACAAACAAAGCAACAGTCAGATGTCTTAGGGCAGAATGAGGCACCAGTAGTTTATGTGTAAACATGGGTTAGAAACAAAGAGTGAAGTATTTTTGGATATCAGATGATAGGCAACAACACTGTGATTGGATAAATGGTAGAAGTGGTTGACTCTATGGAATCATTCTGATGTCAAAAAAGGAAAGGAATGAAAGGAAAGGTATAGGACACTTACAGGATGAAAACATAATCTGGTCAAATAGTTTCTCTTGGTCATGGTGGTTGATTGCTGAGGGTGGCACTCTGGTATGCCTCATTTAATCTCTAAATCAAAATGTAACCATATCTGACACAGTTTGACACAACCAGAAACCATTTTTCTTTAGCAGTATATTTTATTGCCTGACTTATCATAAAAAAAGAGGACTTGAAGTATCTACTACTATGTATCATCTATTTAAGTCCACTACTCCATATTACTTATCTATGGGCCACAAGTCCAGTTCTGCATTGAAACAAAGCCCTCATATAGTCTCTGTCCTCAAGTATGTTGTGAGCTTATCAGGGAGAGGAGGTATTGATGATAGTAGTAACTAGTTCACTTGAGCCAAAATACATATAATTAACTGTGTGTATAAGTCAAGGTGAATCCCTTAATCTTTTTGAACCCCAATGTCCTAATCAACACAATGAGAACATTGAATCAGATGATTTCTAAATGTCCTTCTCAGTTTAAGGTTCTAAGATACTATGCTTTATGACTGATGAAAATGTGATCACAAGTTTCAGAATTCTGTTTTGGCACAATAGGACCAAAAGAGGTTGTTTCTGGAACAAATGAGAAAATTTTCTACTAAAGATATTGGAGTCTGTTTGACAGAGATGTTTGGTTGCTCATCTCTGACTCATTCCTAAAAGGTCAACAGCTCCTTGAAAAACAAAAGCAAAAACAAAACAGAAACCACTCTTACCAGGACAGAATTTCTGCATTTGTGGTCATAAGTGGTTCCCACAGGTGTGGGGTCATTTAGTGTTCTGTGCAGTTCATGAATTTCTTGAACTCCAACAAGGTGATTCAGTGGCTTATGTTACTACTCTCACATCCTTTGAGAGATAATCCTATGTATATGTTTGGGTTCCTCTTCCATTCTGAAAATGTTTATATATATGAGTTGTCTTCACTGTTTTCAAAAAGGAAAAATGGAGTGTCTAAGAGGAACCATAACCTTTGGAATCAAGCAGACCTGAATTTGAACCTCCAACCTGCTGCTTATTAGCTATGTCACTGGGGCAAATTATTTAACCTCTCTGAGATTCAAGTTTAAAAATATGTATATACACAACACAAATTTGACAGAATTTCTCTGAAATAATATATGTGAGGTATAACTGAACAGTAGACACTCAAAGAACGGTCATTGGATTTCCTTGTTTGTTATTGTTTTAAGGAAGAGAACTCTGTCTTGAGGTTTGGAGATTAAATAAATTAACCAAGTCTGATTCCATATAGCTACCAAATGGAATAGACTTTGGAAGTATATCTGCTTGATTCTTTTCATTTTTATGTCACCCCAAATCCCTCACTGGCCCTTCTTTCAATGATTTTATTGGGCAATATTCTGTACTTTATTCTGATCAGAGTTTTAGAAGGATACTAGGGGTAGTTTTTTATAGAATACAGCCCTGCAAATTTTACTAGACTAAATGGTCATAATTTTCTCCAGATAATCTGACTACCTGGGGTCTGGGGTCTTCTGACTCAGCATTCAGTTCTCTTTGCTTTTGTAGAGAATAAATCATTCTGATAGTGAAGTTTTGTCACATTATCAATGACTTAAACACAATATTGCTTTAAAAATGGTAAATTCTTTCAACCCACACACTCTATTTTGTAACAGTCTGCATGTTTCCATTTTAAGGATGCAATAACGATCATTTAATAATGATTGTGTTTTATTAAAATTTAAATTATATGCAAACTCGGAGAAAGAAATCTACTTTATGAAGACAGGTCAATTTATAGAAAGATCAGGCCATAAATTCAAGACAAAACAATTGTTTAAATTTTTCCCAAAGTTGAAAACATGAGGGTGTAGATTTTTAGTCCTGAAATAAATAAATTGCCAAATGCATAAGTTGAAGTAGAAGTCACCCTGAACCTACTGCTCCTCCCTGTTCAGCTATTTGTATTCCTGACCCAGAGCAATACAACCTGACTGTCAATGAGAATAATTTCTACCAAGTTATTTTTAGTCAAGGAAACTGATTGCCAATTATAAGGAGTTTCTTAGTATTAAAAGCTTTACCAAAGACTGGAGCTGAAATCTCGTTGACAGTGGCAGAACATACATCTTAATGAAGCTTGCATTCACTCTGCAAAGTCAAGGGTGTAGCTTACCAGGGCCTATGCTTTGCCCATGCCACCTTTTCCCTCAGGATATGGGGAACAAGTTTGCCAAATTAGAAAACGCAGTTAGACAATAAAGCACAATGTCAAAATCAAATTTGCCAAATTAGAAAATGCAGTTTGACAATAAAGCACAATGTCAAAATCAGGGACAAATGTGTGTAAAATTTATGGATTTCTTCAAGGCCCTTTCCTCCTTAAGTGGTTAAGAACAATAATTAAGAGCTCCCCAGAAACTGTAGTGTCAGGTACTGAAGGGACAACACAAAGAAAATTAACATTAAAAGCAACCTCTACCTTAAACATCTCACTGTGAATCTAAAGGAAAAGAAGGCGATTGTGGATAAAACAAACATCATCAATGCTTGAGGGCTCCCAGTTCCTTTCCAACTTAATTAAAGGGGCATCTCTTTCTCTACCAAGGTTCTTGCCCACTTCACTTTCTAAGGATAATACTTGCCAGGATGCTTCTTTTGGATCTTGTGCTGCAATGGTCGTGCAGGAATGGGGGTGTGAGGATACGAATAGGTAAGCTAAAGCTGGACAGGAATTCCTCAGGGAAGCTTAGTGGGGGAAAGAGGGGCAGGGACAGCTAGATATATGTAAGGAGAAATAGATAAAAGAAAGATGAGATAATTTTGAGAATAGTCTCTTTATGGAGATTGAAAAGATTCAATTAGGAGTCAAAGTTTCTTTGAAATATCTTCCTTAGTTGTCAAATTGTGCTTCTTGGCTTACAGTGCCACCCTGAGAATGAAGGATGTGAATGTGGCCCTTTATAAATTACCCAGAAGACTGGCTAAAGAAGTCTTTTAAGGTAATATGTAACGTAGTTTAATTTATTGGTCAGCATCTCTATGACTAAACATTTTGATGTCCTGTATTTGTAGAGAAAGACCTTGAAACAATATAGGCAGGATGAATTCATATATGACACCCAGGCAATGTTCTGAGCTCAAGTGGCATTGCATCTCTTTCCTTTGACACAGACAGCAGATCTGGTCTGCAGGTATGAATGTACTTAGAGCGACAGCACATCCAGGACATCTTGATTTGTTTTTGTTTTTGTTTTTAATTTTCTGTGTTTAATAAAAAGGTATGAAAATCATTTATCAATGGAGATTCGATTTTTTTTGGATTTTTATACCTTTATATTATAGTTTGATACTGAATTTCTTTTTGAATTATCTGTAGAGAGGAGGTGGCAGCATAATCAGTTTTAAGTTCTAATCGTCTAAGGGTTTTAATTTGGTCTTAATCTCTGTTCTCAGTTCAATGCCTCAAAGAATGACTTCTCTGCATTAACTTCCTTTTTTAAATTTAGGCAATCAAATTTAGAAACTTTGGAGAGATTGATAGTAAGGAGAGAAGTGACATGATGTTGTGGAAGGAACATTAAATAGGTTTAAAGAAAACCTAGTTACCAGCTCTGATTCTACTACTTGCCATGCTCTGTGACCTTGTGCAGTTTCTGAAAGTTCTCTAGGCCTCTCGTCTTATCTGCAAGCTGAAGGTGTTGAGCTAAAACCGTGCTTTTCAACCTTTGTTCCAATCCTACATACCTCATACCTACAACACTCCTACCAGAAACAACGGCTCATTAGGAGAACAATCCTTGTGGCAAGTAAAAGACACGAAGAGAAGAAGGGAAAGTCTGTGAGCTTCGAAATACTCCCTAAGCCATTTTAACTTTTCCTCCCCACAGCCCCCAATGACGCATCACTGCACCTGAGGACATCTGGAATCTCTTGTGACTCTGGAATTTCTATGACAAAGGCTTACTTTCTATCTCTGAATCCTTATAATTGCTATTGAAGACATAAGCACACATCATTTGAAGGGTAAGAAACCTAGGTTTGGAGTCTTAGTGCCTTGCCGGGGCCTAAAGGGAAGAGCCATGATTGCCGATTCCATGTTTCTAATCTTCCCACTGAATGAAGCTAAGCTTCTGATTCCGAGTAACAGCACAACAAGTTTACCCCGCTGGCACTTAGGGCATTTTAGAAAGAAATAGCTGTCCTCTCTAATATCAACCCAGAGACCCTTTATTTCATTACATTCAATAAATACAGGCTGAATGAGTGCCATTACAGGAGTGCTTTACAACTATAAACTCACTGAATACTCCCCAAAACCCTAAAATTAAGATATTATTATTTCCATTTTGCAGAGGAGTTAGTTGAGACATAAAGCCCAAAAGTATACATTTAGGAAATGCTAGAGGTGGTATATGAACTCACGCATTTGGGCTCCAGGGTCCTTGCTCATAATCACTCTTTAAATATCTTGAAGGTTTTATATTTCATTTATCATTCAGAATGTAGACATAGAATCATGAAATCAGGAGCCCAGTGTAAGAACATAAAAGAAATACAGCAAAGCATTATTAGAGAAGGTGATAAAGGAGAGGTGAGAAAGATTTGAGATGGAATTCTGGTTCTTTCCCTTACTAGCTGTGTGATCTCAATCAGGTTACTTGATATCTCTGTGCCAGAGTCTCCTTAAATATGACATGGCATTGAGAAGGATACTATTTCAAAGGATTTCTTTAGTTGCCAGAATTAAAAGAGTTAAGTCCAGTGCCCCACACTGAGCACGGCACCTAACATCGCCCACACAGAAACCAAACATTCTTAGATGCCTTCTGTAGATGCTGCGGTCTCTGACCAAACAACTCTAATGTGTGTAAAAATAAAGTGCTCAAGGTAAAACATTATGTTCAGCGACATGGATCACCCAATACAAGGCTATGTGCTGTAACCATGGAGATGGCTTTACATTTTATCTTTAGGAGATATAGTTTTCTAGAAGCCTTTCCGTAAGGTCTACATCCTTGACTAGTGCTGATGGCAGCTCTCCTTTTGTTCATTCAATTAAATTCAACAGCTTTTATTGAGCATCACCCTCCTCTTTCCTCCCAGCTCAAGCTCTCAGTTTCTAACTTGGATTTTTTTTCAGCCTCTTCCTACCTCATTCCACTGCCTCCTATGACTAACCTCCATTGCAAAACCCGCCTCAGCCTTCTACACTGCTACCAGGGATATATTTATGACAAGTAAAATCCAGCCAGATCAGATCCTTCCTTAAAATATTCCAGTAGCTCCTCACAGTTCTCAGGGTAGGTTCACATTTCTTAGTCTGCCACACAAAATCCTTCATGAACTATGTTTTGCTTTCCACAATAGCCTCATCTTATGCCATTCTACTTACCTTCAAAGTTTGGGCCATACTGCATTATGAGTCCTTCACCGCCCTGCCCTTACTTCACATCTCTGTGTTTTGCACATATAGGTACATCTTCACATGATGCTCTTCTTCCCTGACACTCACCATCACTTCACCGTGGCCCTTAAACTCAAGTATCTTCTTATCTATCAAGACTCAGCATCTGCACTGGGGACCCTAGGATTATTTTGTTGACTATCTCCCCAGTCCGGTTGAACTTGGTTTCCTAAACATGCTCATATCCCCATGTGCACTAACTTGTGACATGTTTAAGGACAGAAACTGTGTTTTTCATTTCTGTATTTCTAGGTAATGCTTGTAACGTAGTAAGCACTAAGTTCTCCTATGTTGAATAAATGCACAAATGAATGAAATTTATTTGAAACAGGTAAGTTCACAAGAAAATTCATAAAGAAATTCCCATCATGCTCCTCCAAAAGGAAGGAAGCATAGCATTAGCTTTATGCTACTAAGCAAAGAAAAATGGTAAACTTTTCTTGTTTATCAAAACATCTGTAAGCTTGCATCTGGCACATGTCAATGATTGCAATGGTAGAAAGATATGAGCCCCATTCACACACCAATATAAGAGTATAAGTGACTCACAAACTGTCTCTGTCAGACTGTTATAACTGAAAAGAACCAAGAGGAAAATTAGAGGTTTTTTCTATGAAATTTGAATGTCAATATATTTCATTAAAAAATTAGATTTGAGGGGCACCTGGCTCAGTCGGTTAAGTGTCTGATTTTAGCTCAGGTCATGATCTCACAGTTTGTGGGTTTGAGACCCACATCAGGCTCTGTGCTGACAGCCCTCTCTCTCTCTCTCTCTCTCTGCATCTCAAAAATAAATGCTAAATCTAAAGTTTTAAGATTAGATTTGAAGCAATAAATTTATAGATTTATAAGTGTTAATAATTTTTATATTCTTATGGACCTTTGATTTTTATTGCCTTTCCCCCACCCTCATGTTTGAAGTTCTACACAATGCAGGGACAGATATCATGCCAATGGTAGCATATGTGCTGCTAAATCCAACATATGGGGAGAGGTGAAAGAGGAACTTTAAAAATGATCAATTTATCATTTTTAGAATTTTTGAAGATGTGAGTCCTAGCACCTCATTTTTCAACCCTGACATAAAAAAGCATGCCTACAAAGCTGTATCTGTATGTGCTAAGGGGACACATGAAGGATTAAACATGGTGGCGTGAATTATCCGCTCAGGAGTCTAGCAATTTTCAATTGTAATGTCTTGTAGACAATTGCCAGAGTGAAGTAGAACACATTTAAGTTTGGGAGGGGCAGATGGAAGGAGGGGTAGTGGATGGCTGGGGTCTGAACATCACAGAGCCAGACCATGCAAGACTTCCTCCATGTTCTCATCAGCTTCACTGTCCATATCCAATGGGGCTTACAAACAAGCTCCAAGTTCAGTCCCCTTCATGACCACATACTCCCAGAGACTACAGACCTCACTTTAGGAGCCCTATTGCCATTGTCTTTGAAATCTGAGGCCTTGTTTGCTAATACACAAAATCTGTCAAGGATATTGCTACATACCATGCTAATTTAATTAAAGGTTTTTAATGAAGCAGAAAATTAATCAAAAGTTGTCAGAAGAATATGTCAAAATCAGTCTTTACCAATGTCAACATACTCTTTCAGAAACCTTCCGCTGTATCTGGCAGCTTCCCTTATGAAAATACTGAAACAGACTGAGTGGAACAAAAACAAAAACCTTCATGAAAAGACAAAAAGGAAGCCCATCTTCTTTGTTCACAAAAACAGCAGTCAGTGTGACATCTGTTTCCTTTCAGGCTAATGGTGAAGAGTAAGCCATGGCATTTTAAAGAACTGAAGGATAGTATAATACATGTAAGTTGTGCTAGTTATCAAATTTTCTCCAGAGAGCCTTTTAGGATACCTATTCTTAATTCTCTCAGGAGGGGTAAGACCCATACTCCTATGTCTGATCATGCCCCTATTTGTCAAATACAACTACTCCAATTATGGTATTTGTTTGCCCCTCTTAATAAAGAGGGAACTGTCTAATCATTTATACAGCCCAGATTTCAGAATTAAGAGTAACTTTAAAAATATATTTAAAATATTTAAAAAACATAAATAACAAATATTTTAAAAATATTTTAAAGTTAAGGTACAACTTGTATACAGTAAAATTCACCCTTTTAATAGTATAGTTCGACACATTTTGACAAACATATAGTCATGTAACCACCACCACAAGCAAGATATAAAATGGCTCAGTCCTGCCAAAATATTTCTCCATGATCTTTTGCTATCAACCTATGTACACACCCATAACCTTTGGTAACCACTGATCTGTTTTCTGTCTCTCTATGGTTTTGCTTTCTTAAAAACACTGTCATATAACAGGAATCATAAAATATATAGCCTTTTGAGTCAGGCTTCTGTCACTGACCTTAACACATTTGGGATACATTCATGTTGCATGTGACAGCAATTCACACCTATTTATTGCTTGGTATAGTTTCATTTGATGGATATACCACAATTTGTTCAACCATTCTCTAGCTGAGAGACATTTGGGTTATTTCTAGTTTGAGACAATTGCAAATAAAGAGGCTATAAACTTGTGTGTACATGTTTTTGTGCAAACATAGTTTTCACATCACTCGGGTGAACCCCTAAGGGTGGGATCTCTGGACTGTATGATACATATAAGTTTAACTTTGTTAAGAAATTGCTGAGCTATTTTGCACAATGGCTGTATTATTTTGCAAGTCCACCAATAATGAATCCTCATCAGACTTGCCATTTTCAGCTTTCTTATTTAAAATTTTATCCATTTTGATGGGTGTATACTGCTATCTTATTGTGGTTTTAATCTGCATTTCCCTACTGACTAATGGTGTTAAGCTTTTCATATGTTTATTTTATATCTTTTGTGGTGAAGTATCTATTCAAATCTTTCATCATTTCTTCATTGGTTTATTTTCTTACTATTGATA